>NC_069716.1:14812974-15150831 GCF_027358585.1 Pangasianodon hypophthalmus | reverse complement strand
TCCACATATATGTGTGAAAAAAACATTTTCTCTGATGAACTACAATAAATACCTTTATCACAGTTAACTGATCAGCATCTGTCCTGTGCTGTGGATTTCAACATTAAAAATGACCCCACACAATACTCCTCTTGCAAAAACAGGTGACCAGCTTCATTGTTCACGTTTACCTAAAAAAATTACTGAGAATGGTGCATGCATGTTTGACTCCCTTTTGTTTAATTACATCTTAATTATGGTTCACGTTCAATCTTTTAATTCCAAAGTTTAAATCCATGTATAAGTAAAGTAAATGTGTTTGTGCTGTTATTCTGATTTATAACTCTTGCATTGTTGTTATTTCTGCTGTTTTTTTATTTGCTATATGGTTGTTGCTGTTATTATTTCTGTTATAATACTACCATTATTATTCAGAACCATACCACTTTCTTACAAACATTAAAATCCATTATACTTACTATTTTGAATTTTTTCCCTTCACGTTAAGACAGTGGTTAGCTATCAATTGTCATATTCAGCCTTACACTACTCTACAGTACCAAATTTTTGTAATGCAATCTGTAGTTTGATTATGGTATAATATGTAATTCAATACAAATATATTTTCTTTTTTAACATTCACATGTGTGTCATCCAGCTTACTTTACTTTAATCAGTGTGGCCCTTGGTGCAAAGCATTTGCCCACTTCTTGTGTACATAATAATTTTGAACTAATGACAGTCATGAGTGTCTGCAGTGCGTGGCAGAGTACTAGAGGAATTACCTCAGAAAAATAGACGTTGTTATATGTGAGAAACTCATTCCCCATCACCGCCAAAAGAGTGTATTGCATCAAGAAATTCCTGTAAGGGGGTGTTTCCAGGGGGGAACAATAAAATGGTGCACTTCTAAGAGCACATGGAGGTGAAAAGTTTGGAGAAGGTTTTCATTGACAAACAAAGGACTTTCACCCATTCAGCTCAAATTCAACCCTGAAGACGCAACTGGTATGAACATTGTTAACATTTTCATATGTGTTGATGTCAAGTATCAACTTTGAAGTTGAAATGTCAGTATTGTATTTAAATTATGTGGATTTTGTTTGATGGAATTTGTTACAGTGCTGATTGATGCTAAGTTTGATATTTGATTTATGTTGAAATTTGAGAACAGTTACATGATTTGAAAGGTTTAAGTTTGTCAACATTACAGTTTATTTATAATGTTATAAAAAACCCATTTATTTGATCTGCTTTAGTTGACTATAGTTAATATGTTGATTTTGAATTCAATGGAATGTGAAATATTAGTTTAAATATCTTTATTTATGTTAATGCATATTTTGTGATTGTATCTATTTTTAAAGGTTATCAACCTTCTACTACTGCAATTACAGCTACTGTGCTACTTCTACTATTGCTTTGCTAAGCCTTTGCAAGCAGAAGAAAAATAAAAACAGTAAAGATGAGTTGTACTCTTGTGTTCTTCTAAACTTAAAAGCCCTTTTATCAAGTTTGTGCAGAGCTGAATGGGAAAACCTAAAAAAATTGACAGAGTGAGTGCACAATTTGCAGCCACGTTTTCACCATCACTCATGAAAGAAAGGAGGATAAAGGTAAAGAGCCATGGGGATTGTTAGTTGCGTAAAAAATACATAGAAAAGAAGTACTCATATCACCATGACTTTTTTCTCAAAACCAAATCATAGCAACACAGACAAAGTCCCCATGGGTGAGGTGACCAGTGTCGACAATAATGTGCAACATGGTTTATCATATAACTGTGAATCCATTGCCATTCCTCCACTTCGGTCCTTTATTCAGAAACAAGGCATGTAGTTACACCAAGAGGGCAGCTATCATAACTGATTGCACCTGCATCTGTGGAGTCATGTTTAAATTACACCAGTCATTAGAGGCAATGCAGAGCCTCTTCTGTTTTTCTCAGTTGATTTTGATGCATCAAGCCAGAGCGTGTCACCAAGCTATTCCACGCTGTGATTTTAATCTATCAGGCTTGGTATGCAGAACAAATTGCTAAACTTTTATGATGACCACATGGAAGATTTTGCTGCAATACTCAGAAAGGTTGGAAAGTTGCAACCTAGGTATAGAATGTGTCTCTGCATACTTGTTATACAATTCCAGAGTGAATTGTGTAAGGTTCACAAATCAGTGTTTAAAAAACTGAAAGACAGGAACAATTCAATCATCAAGGCCAACTGCATGGCACATTCGGCATATTGTAAAAGGAGTTCAGGTAAGCTGGACGAAGGCATTGTCTACTTAGTCAGCATGGACGCCACAATTTTATGCAAAACCTTATGATCCATTTTATGTCAAATCCCCACTGTACATAGAATGAGACTTTGCAGTGACACATAGAAATATGAGAGTATAAATAGACCGACTAATCATGAACTTAACAGGTAACAGGTGGTTACAAAAGGGATGACATGCACATGACGTCACAAGTGGCAGAGACAGGACCGGGAAGTGAAAACAAAGAATGTTACAGTAAGAGCAAAGGATTTTTTGACACAATACTTATTTATACCCACTACTATTTATCATTATATTTGTAATGACAAAATAATGGTTTTATGAATATTTATAATTAAAAATAATTGATCCTGATACAGAAATAGAACAATGGTAGTCAGATACAATTAATGTATGTGGCTCATACTGAACCATACTAAACTCCAGTTTCGTATATAACATGCATGTAACTGGGTACGGAATGTGGCTAAGCACAAACAGCTTAGTACATTAAGCCATAAGAATCATAGGAACATAAGCGTACAGTTTAAAGAGGGCTATTGTTTATTAGAAAATAATCTATTAGGTTGAAAGAGTGATGGGGAAAATGAGGAAAATAAGAGTATGCTGTCCCTGAGGGGTTGAAAAATGGCCAGAGGTCTGAAAGGGAGAATTCCTCCATAAAAGACTAGATAAGTTTAGAACATTACATTAGTGCTGGTGGAGGTGGAGGAGCAATCTAATACAGGGTTTAGCAGGCAAGTTAAATCGCCCCTATAATAGGAGAATGACTTCATAATATAGCCAATTTGGAGAATAATACCAGGAAAAAACTGTCACTGTATCAGTTAGGACTATAAATGTTCACAAGTAATACAGGAGTGCCACAGAGTTGCCATGTTACAAGTATGTGTCTATCATTAGGATCCACTGTGACTCCAGAACAGGCAAAATTAACTGATTTGGAAATTAAGATCGCAACACCTCTAGCTTTGCTTTGAAAGGTGAAATGTCTGTTCAACCCACCTAATACAAAGTTTACTATGGTCAGTGAACTTCAAGTGTGTCTCCTGAAGCAAAATATTATATTGGTCCCCATATGATGAAGATGATGGAACACCTTGCTATGTTTGATTGGATTATTTACTTCTCTGCAGTTCCAACTGTCTAACTTAAATGTTCCTCCTATTCCCGTACTAAGTTGGACCATGTATTGTACCTGTACAGTGATAAAAGAGGGGATACAGTATGATGACTGTAAACGTAAAAAAAAGGGAAAAGAAGGAAAATTAGAGATAAATCAAGTGAACCCAACCAAGTTTTATATCAACAACACATACAAAACAACACATAACTTAACAAAAACAAAAACCTTTACCACCCCCACACACCCACGCTGAAATGTCTCCTCCAAACAAGATGCACACACCTTACTGCCCTCCCATTAAAAAGTTCTAGCACGGAGGTTGTTGGAGTGACCCCAGTTTTGATATTTGCACCCAGGAACTCCATGGCAGTCTCCAGATTTGCAAATATGTGCACAACACCACTTGGCAAGCTTAAACAACAGCTTAAATTTGACTCAGGGGCAGGACTGAAACTGGAATTTTACTCTGGTGAATGCTGTCCACATCTTAGCAACCGAAGTTGTATAGTCTGGCAAAATAAAAAGTTGATTACCCTGGTATAGTAGAGGTGGGTTATGAGGGGTTGCATTTGCACAATGTAGTATCTTGTTTGAAAGAAACCCTAATGAATGAGAACATTAATGATAAAGGGACAAGGTGCTTCGCCTTGCTTTGGTTTGGCATGCAAAGTGTGGTAGGCTCTGCTGAGAAGGGGGGCTCCTGCAGCTTCAAAGTGTTCTTTAGAATTTGTGTAATGAATTTAGTAGGATTTTGTCCTTCTACTCCTAACTAGCATGATTGGTTAGCTTTGTGCTTAAAAGGTTAGCTTTGTGCTTGCTATGCAAGGGTTCAATGTGATTTCTCATTTCTTGATGAACTGAGCCGATTTTGTTACAAAGTTCTGTTGCCAGCGATTCAATCTTCCCGCAAATGTCATCTCTGCTTGAAGTCAACATATTTTGTAGTAGCCCCAGGTCAGGGATGTTGCCGATAGGCCCAGTGGCTCCAGCAATCTCTCTCCAAAGAGAAATCAGTGCAGCAGATTGCAAGGCTTTATACTGTACATCTGTTTTACCAAACATTCTTATTCTTGAATTTTGAACAACTATGAAATGGTGAGCAACCTTTCTGTGGTCACAACTCTTCTTCTGGCAGACCAACAACACTAATACTCCTGTTATCGAAAATATAGTAGTCTATAATTTTGTGAATGAATTGAAGGGAATCCCAACACCCATCTTAAATGTATTTTACAAGGAAGCAAAATGGAGGACCACCATACCCCAAACTATTCATAATACCAGACTCTCTAACATTATCATTCCTTCACAAACTCTTTCCTAGGAACTGTTTAGCTTATCTAACACCTTGGGGTGAGTTCATCCAGTTGGGGGATCCATCCTGCGATAAAATATATGGTGTCCTTTCCACTAGATTAACTGGTCATTGCATGTAAATATTCACTTAAAAGAGGTTAAGGAGTATAAGGGGCTTAGAGAGATTTGGGGGAAAATACTTTTACTGTCATATCTCAAGGAAGAATCCTGATGTGATATCTCTCTGATGCAATTCTACCTGCATCCTATGCTGGTGACATGGGTCCATTCATTCTATTCCGTTGTAAGTTTTCCACTTGTTTTTGTTTTTTATTCTTATATATATTTTGTAGCCTATAATAAACTTTATAACTATGTAGTAGTACTCAGTAGCTCTTACTGAAAGTAGTGTGTTACATAAATGTCCAGATATTAATGAATAATGTTATTGTATGTTTGACATCCTGTGAGGTTTATATCATGAAATGTAAAAGGGTTGAATGGTCCTGTAAATAGAGAAAATCTCTGTAAATAGAGATTTTTTCCCATCTTAGATAACTAAAAACAATTAAATACTATTTCTACAAGAAACAAGAAGAAAATACCATTTACATCTGATGTAATCATTGACCCTAATGGTCATTGTATTATAGTTTCGGGATTCCTTTTCCTAAATGTTATGCCCCTAACTGTGACACTGTTCAATTTGCAAATAAACTTTAGTCACTAACACCTAATCTGAATACACCCGAGCTAATATATGCACTATTGATGCAATACTGGAGAGATCTATCTCTAAGAGAATTCCCTCTGGTATATCAAAGGCCTTCTCAATGTAACAGCAGTACATGGACACTTGGAGATTATTTAAATGCAGCAGTTAAGCAGTTCCCTTTTTTTCATATGTCCATTTTTACTTTTCCAGACTAGATTATTTCTTCATATACAGCTCATTTATGCCAGTGGTTAGACATCTTGAATATTCAACTATATCATATCATGTGTAGCACTGCCACATAATGTCGCATTTTATACATGTGTGTAATTAATGTAATTAGTGCCACATGTAACTGGTTATTGACGGGAGTGCTGAGGGTAATATCATGGATCCTGCAGTGGATTTTACGGCAGGCCTGTTTGTGACTAGGTGCAATCCCACTGCTGAAATAACGTCAATGCTTAGTTCACTGTATGTCTCAGATGATGAAGACGATGAATCTGATGTGAATGTGTTTATTACTGATGTATAATGCAAACACTTCAGACAGAGTTTGAACAAGAAAAGGGTTATTTATTGACCTTAAAAACACAAGCTGAAACTCTAGAGGGGGATCATAGACAATCAGTTGACATCACTCTAATTAGGGAAGCCACTTTAAGGAAGGCAGTGGAGGTAAGCCTGGAGATGTTGCAGGATTCTTTCCAGCAATCCTAGGAAAAACTCATGAGGGTGGTTGTAGATTGTTTCCTAATGAGGGATGCTAAGTGGGAAAGTCAGATTAAGAAGGTTAGGCAAACCAGTACCCCTACACTTTCTAGACTACCTGGTCATTCCCCAGCTATCCCTCATATTACCACTATACACCAACCCATATCCCACCATGACAACTCTCAAGCATGTGTTCCACCTATCACAACAATGAGCAGTACATACATAGTAAGCCAACCCATACAAACCCAGCCACCTACTACCTTACCCTCTCATGTCTTGTCTGGTGCTTCCTCATTCTGTGTGAGACCTCCTATATGCCTAGACTTCCCCTCCTTTGGCATCTCTGCTGAAACCTCTGCTGAAACTTCCAGGAGCAGTGTGATAACTACCTTGACATTCAGCCCCTACGAAACATCGAGCTCATGGAAACCCTGAGCATAGTGTTGAGAGGACCTGCGTTGAGTTGGTGGAAGGAAGAGAAATCTAAAGTATATGACTGGAAGTCTTTTAAAGAAGACTTCATGACTGCTTTTCCACATGATGACTATTTAGCAGAGGTTTTGCTGACCTGGCTGCACCACTGAACCACCTGAAGAAGAAAGGGGTCAAGTGGGAGTGGTCACCAGATTGTCAAGCTTGCTTTGAAGCACTGAAGACCACACTACAAAACCCATCAGTGCTCACACATCCCAACCTCTCCCTGCCTTTCCAGGTTCACACAGATACCAGTAAGCTTGGCCTAGGAGCCCCCCTGACCCAGCAGTCTGAAATGGGAAAGAAAGTAATAGAATATGCATCAAGGACATTAAGAGGGGTGGAGCTGAACAACTACCTCAGAAAAGGAGTGGTTTGGACGGTAGAAAAGTGGAGACATTTCTTTGAAGGAGCAGAGTTTGAGGTCTTTACTGTCTATGCGGCACTCACCTGGGAATTCAATTGCCCAAAGATCTCCTCTTGCCTGACAAGGTGGACCCTGTGGCTGCAACAATTCAACATTAAAGTGCACTACAGGAACGGCTGTCTCAATATGGGACTGGATGCCATGTAGAAGGCCTTTGAACCTATTTCCATGGGCGCTGCACCTTGCTTGAATGTCATTGACTACCATCAAACTGACCTACCCCATACCATGACTGAAATCACTCAAGCTCAGAATACAGTTGACATTATCATTCAAATCGGGGCAAAGTAGCAAGACCACAAAGCACCCACTCACCGAATTGGTTTTGAGGACCACCAGGTGGTTTTGTATAGAAGACTCCCACTAAAAGATAAAGGGGAAAAGTATCAACTGGTAGTTCCACTAAACTTGATACCAAGATTCTTACATTACTTCCATTCCATCCCACTAGGGGGGCATCTCAGTAGATTGAAGACCCTGCTCTTGCCGGTTGGAAGTAGCCTGGTGGCTGACAATACGGAAAGATGTCTGGGATTATGTCAAGCTGTGTAACACCTGCCAAAAATACAAGTAATAGAACTCCAACCTTTCAGGCTTCATACAATAGTGTACTGTCTGTAACAATTCTCATTGGGGTACTCTGTCGCTCATCATCAACCTCATTAAATTGTTCCTTTGGAGCTACAGACTTATTGCTCCAAACATCCTCATGGAACTTTTGATTTTTTTAACAAATCCCTCTGATTCGTGTGAAGTGTATTACCATACTCAGTGAGTACTTCATAAGATCTAGGCATGGTTTCTTTTAGAACCTTTGCTTTTGGTCCCCAGCTTCCATCACATCTGATCCACACTACTCTTCACGTTCTAGTGGGTGTAAAGGTTTAGCGCTTTTGTCGTACGCGGCGTTAAAGCAGCATTTTCCAGATGCAAATTGGACAGTGCTTTGTAGCAGATGTTCAGTCGAGGGCAGCTTTGTCCTCAGCTTCCTACCCATCAGTAATTCTGCTTGAGACCTTCCACCCTCTAAAGCTCTTGACCTAAAGAACAGGATAGCAAGGTGGGGATCTTCACCAGTTGGTGGAAGGAAGAGAAATCTAAAGTATATGACTGGAAGTCTTTTAAAGAAGACTTCATGACTGCTTTTCCACATGATGACTATTTAGCAGAGGTTTTGCTGACCTGGCTGCACCACTGAACCACCTGAAGAAGAAAGGGGTCAAGTGGGAGTGGTCACCAGATTGTCAAGCTTGCTTTGAAGCACTGAAGACCACACTACAAAACCCATCAGTGCTCACACATCCCAACCTCTCCCTGCCTTTCCAGGTTCACACAGATACCAGTAAGCTTGGCCTAGGAGCCCCCCTGACCCAGCAGTCTGAAATGGGAAAGAAAGTAATAGAATATGCATCAAGGACATTAAGAGGGGTGGAGCTGAACAACTACCTCAGAAAAGGAGTGGTTTGGACGGTAGAAAAGTGGAGACATTTCTTTGAAGGAGCAGAGTTTGAGGTCTTTACTGTCTATGCGGCACTCACCTGGGAATTCAATTGCCCAAAGATCTCCTCTTGCCTGACAAGGTGGACCCTGTGGCTGCAACAATTCAACATTAAAGTGCACTACAGGAACGGCTGTCTCAATATGGGACTGGATGCCATGTAGAAGGCCTTTGAACCTATTTCCATGGGCGCTGCACCTTGCTTGAATGTCATTGACTACCATCAAACTGACCTACCCCATACCATGACTGAAATCACTCAAGCTCAGAATACAGTTGACATTATCATTCAAATCGGGGCAAAGTAGCAAGACCACAAAGCACCCACTCACCGAATTGGTTTTGAGGACCACCAGGTGGTTTTGTATAGAAGACTCCCACTAAAAGATAAAGGGGAAAAGTATCAACTGGTAGTTCCACTAAACTTGATACCAAGATTCTTACATTACTTCCATTCCATCCCACTAGGGGGGCATCTCAGTAGATTGAAGACCCTGCTCTTGCCGGTTGGAAGTAGCCTGGTGGCTGACAATACGGAAAGATGTCTGGGATTATGTCAAGCTGTGTAACACCTGCCAAAAATACAAGTAATAGAACTCCAACCTTTCAGGCTTCATACAATAGTGTACTGTCTGTAACAATTCTCATTGGGGTACTCTGTCGCTCATCATCAACCTCATTAAATTGTTCCTTTGGAGCTACAGACTTATTGCTCCAAACATCCTCATGGAACTTTTGATTTTTTTAACAAATCCCTCTGATTCGTGTGAAGTGTATTACCATACTCAGTGAGTACTTCATAAGATCTAGGCATGGTTTCTTTTAGAACCTTTGCTTTTGGTCCCCAGCTTCCATCACATCTGATCCACACTACTCTTCACGTTCTAGTGGGTGTAAAGGTTTAGCGCTTTTGTCGTACGCGGCGTTAAAGCAGCATTTTCCAGATGCAAATTGGACAGTGCTTTGTAGCAGATGTTCAGTCGAGGGCAGCTTTGTCCTCAGCTTCCTACCCATCAGTAATTCTGCTTGAGACCTTCCACCCTCTAAAGCTCTTGACCTAAAGAACAGGATAGCAAGGTGGGGATCTTCACCAGCTTCAGCTGCTTTCTTTAGCTGACATTTCACAATCTGCACTGCCTTTTCGGCTAAGCCATTTGATTGTGGGTAATATGGACTTGACATTACATGTTCAAATCCGGACTGATTTGCAAACTCGTTGAATGTTAACCCACTGAATTGTGGTCCATTGTCACTGACTAAAGTTACCGGAATACCATGTCTTGCTAAAATTGTTTTCAAATGTGAGATTATCTGCTTCGCAGAGGTGTCTGCCAATAATGTGAACTCTGGATAGTTGAAGTAATCCATAACAACCAGATCTTTCCTGTTCAGTTGAAACAAATCAGCTCGCACTTTTCTCCATGTCTCACATGGTTTAAAGTGAAGTAACAGCAGCTCTTTTTGCTGTTTGTATCTGTGCTGTTGACAAATCTCACAGCGTTGGACCCGTGTCTCTATAGCTCTATTCATACTGGGCCAAAACATCATGTCTCGAGCATGACGTTTGCATTTTTCAATGCTCATGTGGCCTTCATGTATGAGCCTGGTCATTTGTGGTCTCATAGTAATAGGGACTATTATCCTAGTTCACTTTAAAAGAACCCCGTCAACAATGGAAAGCTCATCTCTAAAATGCTGCTACAGGCTTGGTGGCTTCTCATCTCCAGTTGAGTTGGTTACTATCTTGCAATACACTGTCTTTTGCTGTCACATCTGCAAAGTCAACCCACTTTTGTTTGGACACAGGTATCTGGCCAACTACACAGTCTACATGAATTTGAACATCTTGTTCTGTGCTGCTGGTACCTGTAAGACCATCTGCCTCTACCAAATGTTTACCTAGAGTAAACTCAAATGTCAAATGATATTTTTGTAAGTGCAACAGAAGATGCTGGATGTGTGGCTGTGCATCACCCAGGGCCTTCATTGAAATTGCAATCAGAGATTTGTATTCAGTTTCTATCATCACCTCCCTACCATTCATGAAATATTTATTCATGAATCATCATGCAGCTGAAAACTATGCCTAACATCTCCTTATCAATCTGGGCATAATTTCTCTCTGCTGCTGTCATTGTGCATGACGCATACGCTAAGGGAAACTACTCAGTCCCATGCTGTTGGAGTAATACTGTTCCAAGTCCTTCTTTGGATGTGTCAGTTGACACTTTGACAGGTTTCTCTGCATCATAGAATTTTAACACCGGGTCCTTGATCAGGGCCACTCTTCTTTTCAAGCAAACTACACATTGCTTTGTGTTGGCAGAAAGATTGGGTATGAATTTACTCACGTAATTGACTAATCCTAGTGCTCTCTGTAACTCTGTTTTGTCTTTAGGTGCTGGCATGTCAGCTACTGCTCGTTCTGGATCTGGTTGTATGCCTGCTGCAGACAGCTTGTCTCCGAGGTAAGTGATCTCCATGACTCCAAACTCACACTTTTGTATACTTAGTTTCAGCCCTGACTGATGTGCTTGTTTTAACACTGGGCAAAATCTTTTGTCGTGTTCATTTTGTGTTTTTCCAAATACTATTATATTGTCCAGAAATACTCTCACACCATCCATACCATCAAACAGCTGTTGTACTGTTCTATGAAGTATGTCAGGCACCGAACAGATATCAAAAGATAAGCGAAGGAAACAGTGCTGACCGAAAGGTGTATTGAAAGTACATAGTTTAGCACTATCTTCATCCAGGTCAGTCTGGTGAAAACCTGATGATGCATCAAGTTTAGAAAAATAAGGTGCACGTGACATTGTGCTAGTTATGTCAGTTATATACACCTTCCTGGCTGGATGACTGCTTCAGGATTGTCTTTCAACTGTATTTTCTGTTTGCCTGGTAAGTGAGCCACACCCTCAAACACATCTTGATACTGTTTAACTATATTGTTAATACTACTTACCATCTCTTCCTGTTTCTCAACTGTGTCACTCTGTGTAACTGCTTTACTCTTGATCACATGGACTCTCTTTATGAGCCCCAAATTTTCGCAAGCCTTCAGCCCAAGTATAGGCTGTCTATTACCTTCCACCAGTCCACACATTGCATTTACGGAACGTCCAAATTTTTGTTGTCAGTGTGATCCTACATACCCCTTTTGTAGGAATCAGCTCATCATTATAAATCTGCCCATATGTTTGTCTTCCTGTGTTGCACTTTTGGCTTTTTTCTAAGTCTGTAAAAGTCTTTTATCGGCAGAAGGTTCACCTGTGCACCAGTGTCCACTTTAGAAGATACAGTCAATCCGCTGACATCTAAATGAGCTACCCACTCATCCTTGGTGCTCACTTCATTCACCACAGCCTCCACAAAGAACTGCTCCTCCTCATTGCTGTCACTAGTGTCCTTGGCTCTGTCTATAACTCGAACTTTCTTTTTAGTCAAGCAACATTTCACAAAGTGATTTTTCCCACTGCATTTGTGACAATCCTTGCCATAAGCTGGGCATTTCTGTGGTACATGGTTGGTACCACATTTGTTGCAGTCCTTAAAATCCTTCCACCTCGGTTTGCAGTGTTTCCTTTTAACAGTTCCTTCTGCACACTCGTGCACAGCATGCATTGCTGCTGCAGGCTCACTTTCTGTGCCGAAGTATTTGAGTTGCAAGTTCATGCTCTCTAATGCTTGGCAAATGTGAACTGCTTTATCCAAAGTCAAATTTTTTTCTCTGAGTAGCTGTCTTCTTACTCTTTTTAAAAATGCCAATGACTATTGTGATGCGCGAGATCACAGAAAGGCTGAACACAAGCACCCAGAGGCAGAAATATGCTCTTTATTTTCTAAGTAGAGGTCGGGGGAAAGTGGAGAAGGGGTGGTGAAAGATGGCGGTGAGAGGTTGTGGCGCGGCGAGTGAGCAGCATTGGCGGCAGCGCAGCGGCGGGACGGAGGATGCACGGCGGCCGCTCTCAGAGGACGGGGCGGTTGTCGCACAGAGTGTGAGGCTTGTCTTCTCCGCTTATGTCTCCGTCTGTATGGAGAAAAAAAGGACTAAATTAGCGGGCATGTAGAGTTCATCTACCTCAACTGGAGCGCAGCCGCATGCTCCTTTTATATCCTCCAGTTTCCTCTGTGAGGGTAGATTTTGGCCGAAGCTTTTATTGCCTGACAGACGCGCTGCATTAGGCTGCTCTGCCTCGTGGCCATGCGCACTCCGGCTGTCGAAAACAATGGGAGTGCTGAAGCGGCGTTGTCCTTTCAGCACTCTGCCGGCAGTCGTGTGAGGACCAGCGGAAAAATTATGTGTGCGGGCCCGCCGTCACACTATTTGATCCCTGATCATAGAATGAGACAAACTCCCAAAGTTGCATGATTGGCTTTTCAGGTGTAAATCTGTCATAATATTTAGGATATTATTGCTGGTGGCCACGGAGGTAATATGCAGAATTAATAAATACACTAACGTCAACTTATCGATGCACGAATAGTTGATCAACTGTTTGTAATATTAAGTTTGCAAAATTTCCCTCTCTAGTTTCTCCCTACACATATTTGGTGGAATATGCAGACTGTTCAATCTAAATTGTAAACCCTACATATTTTGGTAGAATTTGAGGGCAGTTTAATCTAAATTGTAAAACCCTACAGTATGGAGGCCTGCCGTCACACTTGCTTTAGATTCCTCAGGACTTTCACTCTTGAGAAACATCCTCCTATAATCTGGCACACATGTCTGTGAAGTACTAGGCTCTATGGATTTGCAGCATTGCTCATCCTTTTTAAGCTCTACCCATTTTTCAGTTCTCACGCGGCGTGAGTTTAGAGACTGCTGCGTCTTTGTTTTCACGGAGACGTGGCTCAGCGACAGAGTTCCGGACGCCGCCATTCAGCTAGCCAGGCTAGCCTCGTTTCGTGCCGACAGAAACACAGCTCTGTGCGGTAAGGCTCGCGGCGGCGGCTTGTGTGTTTACATCAACACGGAATGGTGCAAGAACTCTGTGCTAGTCTCTAGTTACTGCTCATCGCTGGTGGAGTTTGTGACTGTTAGATGCAGACCTTTTTATTTACCACGGGAATTCACTACCGTCCTCATAATTGGTGTATACATTCCCCCCAGTGCTAATGCTAAGGAGGCACTCTGTGTACTGTATGGGGCTATTAGCGAGCTGCAGAATTCAAACCCTGACGGACTGTTTATTGTTGCCGGAGATTTCAACCATGCAAATCTCAAGTCAGTGCTCCCTAAATTCCATCAGCATGTGGACTTTGCAACAAGAGGGAAGAACGTGCTGGACCTTGTTTACACAAACATCCCCGGTGCGTACCGGGCGGAGCCCCGCCCCCACCTCGGCTACTCAGACCACATCTCTGTTATGCTAATCCCAGCATACAGACCACTAGTCAGACAAACCAAACCGGTTCTGAAGCAGGTGAAAACCTGGCCAGCAGGAGCCATCTCTGCTCTTCAGGACTGTTTTGAACACACTGACAGGCACATGTTCAGGGAAGCGGCAACTGATGGTGACTTCACTGACTTGGAGGAATACGCGACATCAGTGACCTGCTATATCAGCACGTCACCGTCTCCAAGACCATCACCTCACGCTTCAACCAGAAGCTGTGGATGACTGCAGAGGTGCATGCACTACTGAGGACCCGGGACTCTGCTTTCAGAGCAGGCGACAAGGTGGCCCTAAGAACAGCAAGGGCCAAACTGTCCCGGGCCATCAGAGAAGCAAAGCGCGCACACGCTCAGAGAATCCACAACCACTTCAAGGCCAGCAGAGACACATGGCGCATGTGGCAGGGCATCCAGAACATCACAAACTACAGGACACCACCATCTGCCTGTGACAGTGATGCCTCCCTCCCAGATGGGCTGAACGACTTCTACGCTCGGTTCGAGGCACAGAACGGCGTGACGGCGAGGAAGACCACCCCTTCTCCCAATGACCAGGTGCTGTGTCTAACCACGGCCGACGTGAGGAAGACTCTACACAGAGTCAACCAACGAAAGGCTGCTGGACCAGACAACATTCCTGGCAGGGTGCTCAGGGGATGTGCAGACCAGTTGGCAGATGTTTTCACGGACATCTTCAACACCTCCCTGTGCAGCACCGTTGTTCCGATGTGCTTCAAGGCCACCACCATCGTCCCCGTGCCAAAGAAGTCTTCAGTGTCCTGCCTCAATGACTACCGTCCCGTTGCACTTACACCCATCATCATGAAGTGCTTCGAGAGGCTCGTCATGAGGCACATCAAGACCCTGCTGCCTCCCTCACTGGACCCCCTGCAATTCGCTTCCCGCCCCAACCGCTCAACAGATGACGCCACCGCCCTCCATCTGGCCCTCACCCACCTGGACAATAAAGACACTTATGTTAGAATGCTGTTCATAGACTTCGGTTCAGCAATCAATACAATCATTCCTCAGCACCTGATTGGAAAGCTGAACCTGCTGGGCCTGAACACCTCCCTCTGTAACTGGATCCTGGACTTCCTGACTGGGAGACCTCAGTCAGTCCGGATCGGGAACAGCATCTCCAACACCACCACACTGAGCACTGGAGCCCCACAGGGCTGTGTGCTCAGTCCATTGCTGTTCACTCTGCTGACTCACGACTGTGTAGCAATGCACAGCTCAAATCACATCATCAAGTTCGCCGATGACACGACCGTGGTGGGTCTCATCAGCAAGAACGACGAGTCAGCATACAGAGATGAGGTGCAGCGGCTAACGGACTGGTGCAGAGCCAACAACCTGTCCCTGAATGTGGACAAAACTAAAGAGATGGTTGTTGACTTCAGAAGAGCACAGAGTGACCACTCTCCGCTGAACATCGGTGGCTCCTCTGTGGAGATCGTCAAGAGCACCAAGTTTCTTGGTGTTCACCTGGCGGAGAACCTCACCTGGTCGCTCAACACCAGTTCCATAATGAAGAAAGCCCAGCAGTGCCTGTACTTTCTGCGAAGGCTGAGGAAAGCGCATCTCCCACCCTCCAACCTCACCATGTTCTACAGAGGGACTATCGAGAGCATCCTGTGCAGCTGCATCACTGCCTGGTTTGGGAATTGCACTGTCCCAGATCGCAAGACCGTACAGCAGATAGTGAGGACAGCTGAGAAGATCATCGGGGTCTCTCTTCCCTCCATCTCGGACATTTACACCTCTCGCTGCATCCGCAAAGCCACCAGCATTGTGGATGACCCCACACACCCCTCTCACACATTCTTCACCCTCCTGCCGTCTGGTAAACGGTACCAGAGCATTCGGGCCCTCACAACCAGACTGTGCAATAGTTTCTTCCCTCATGCCATCAGACTCCTCAATACCTAGAACTGGACTGAAGGAAGGAACACACACACACACATACATATATACACACACACACAACTGAACATCCTCCATGCACATGTTTTACACATGTTTTGCACATGTTTTATGCTGCTTCTGCTACTATTATGTTTACACATAATACAATTTGCACTATTGTCACTTGGTCACTTTCAAACAGAACTGCGTACTGGTCGGTGTTGTAGTTATTGTACTGTCTTGTTCTGTCTTGTGCGTCCGCACGTTTGCACTTGTGCACTTTATGTTTAATTTATGTAGTCCCCGTAGCTCTGTGTTGTTCTGTGTTGTCTTATGTAGCACCTTGGTCCTGGAGAAACGTTGTTTCGTTTCACTATGTACTTGTATATGGCTGAAATGACAATAAACTCCACTTGACTTGACTTGACTAAAGTCTGCAACATTGACTTAGCTTCCTCTTCAGATGTCAACATGACAATGGAAGAACTAATGTCTGTAAACTCCTTGAAAATATTTCTAAGACAGATGAGCTCTTCTTCTTCGATACATTCGAGACTACAGTTACTGCCATCAAATACACTATATGACCAAAAGTATGTGGACACCTGACCATCACACTCATATGTGCACCTTCTGTTGCCACAAATTTGTAAGTACACAATAGTCTAGAATTTCTTTGTATACTGTTGATGTGGAAGAAGTTGTGTGGCCTGAGCCCTGACCTCAACCCCTCTGAACATCACTGGCTTGAAACTCTGACTGTGCACCAGGCCTTCTAACTTGACATCATTGCCCAACCTCATTAATGCTCTTGTAGCTGAAGTCCCCAAAACCACGTTCCAAAATTTAGTAAAAAGCCGTCCCATAAGAGTGAAGCCTGTTATAACAGCAAAGTGGGGACCAACTCCATGTTAATGCCCATGGTTTTTAAATGTGCACATTGGCATTTGATGGTCAGGCGTCCACACAGTTTTGGCTATAATGGCAAAAACATGTTGGAAATATCACCTCGCAAACTGGCAACCAGTACTTTCTGGGATGGTGAGAGGTGATCTCCATAGGGGACTGGGGCAAATTGATTTTAGATTTGTCTTTTAGATTTACGTCTGGTCCCATCTCAGGAACCACTGTCACCAGAGCTACAGGACCCAGCTCTCCATGGTTAGAGGAAACTAAGGTGGTATATTTGAAGTTCATCACCTTTATCCATTCGCCTGACCTGTGAATCGATTTAATCCCCAATAATTCTCTTTTGGGGCCAGACTCGGGAGATAACTCAGAAGAGTGCCTCCGCAATGTTGCACGCTAAGATGTTGCAAAGAGTCACTGCTTCTGGGTATCGCATTGCATAGTCCACTAAAACTAGCACAAAGCGAAGCCCTTGTGCAGTCTGTTTTAATGGTCCAACAAGGTCTATACCAATTCTTTTGAAGGGGGCCTTGATCAATGGAAGGGGGTGCAATGGCACTTTTGGGGTGGCTGGCGGATTCACCAGCTGACATTTGTGACATGATGCACACCATCTGTGAACATCACTGCAAATGCCCAGCCAATAGAAATGGGGCATTATACAATTTAGTGTTTTATCCTGTTTAATTCCCAGCCATGGGTTTATGATGACCTGCATGGAACAGCATTTCCCTATGGCTCTTTGCAACAATTGGGTTGTCTCTTCATTGGTTTGAATGCCCTGCATCACTTGATACAATCTGTCCTTAAGAACTGAAAAATATGGGGTGGATAGTGCTGAATATGCTGACCATCAATTACTCACACTTGGTCAGAGGCAGCCCTCAGGGCCTTGTCACACAACAGCTTCAAGGGGAAATCCCCAAGGATAATCCCCGAGAAGGGTGGACGGGCAGAGCCCCCCACCTTCTGTGTCCCCCTGATCCAGAGCTGACATCAGCAGTGCCGACACCGCCTCCCCGGCCAACACTACTACTGCAGGGCCCACCCACAAATATTTCTCATACTAATGCCTGAAATCTGAAATGAGTGAGGCAAGGACTACCTGCTGCCTCTACTCTATGCTTTTGCCCCTGGAATTTGATAATTACTGGCACCAGCAGATACTCATGAACATCCCTGTGCACACACCTCACATTCACCACTCAAGCATTTCTCAATGCTCCACATTGAATCAGTCTGTGATGGACAGTGGTCTGGTCCACCAAGGCCTGATGTGTACTCCCTTGTATACTCACTGGCAGCAATCCCGTATCATGCCAGCAATCCCGCCTGGGCTTTGGCCCAGTCCAGATGGGCACAGTTTGTGGAACGAGAGGGAGTATGGGTAACGTTAAAGAGGAAATTGAGGGATGGGAGGAAAAGCAGGGTGAAAACGTAGTTTGGGGTGCTGATTTCATGGTCCTGGCACCTCTGGGAGTTGGAACTAGAGGGGGAGGACAGAGAGAGGAGGGGATGAGAAAGAGAGAAAGGAGAGACAACTGCCGCAGCTGACGCCACCAGGTGATCCTCCGCAAACTGGATGGCTTTGTCCAGGGATGCCGGTTAGTGGCACTGGACCCATTCCGCTGTTCCTGCCAGAAGCCTTGCGTTAAACTGCTCCAGCACCACCAGTTTGAGGATTACTTTTTGTCTCATGCCTCAGCAAGCATCCAGGAGTCCTTGAGCTGCTGTGTGAAGAAGAACGGACAGCCAACCTCTGCGAGTTTCAGGTCCTGGAAACATTGTTAATGTTCTTCCATGGAATGGCTGACCCATTGCAGCACCGCCTTCCTTACAGTCTGGTACTCCAGCCATGCCCACAGCAGCTGCTGGACGGTAAGCTGGGATTTCCCTGACAGCAAGGGGAGGAGGCGAAGGCCCACTCATCTTCTGACCATCCCCATGCAGCTGCCACACACTCAAAGTGCTCCATGAAGGTGTCCAGATCATCCGTGGAGGACATCTTCATAAGCATCACAGCTAGGATGGCTGGAGTGGTCACAGATAGAGGTGCTGTAGCTGGAGGCATGGTGGATTGTAGCAGCATCTGGAGCACTTCTTGGCCTGCTCATGAGCTATCACCTCGAAAAGCTCATGTTGTTCATGGCGCAGGTCAAGAAGAGCCTGATGATGTGTCTGGTGGAGGCTGGAGAGGGACTTAATGACCTTGAAGCACAGAGAAAGTTCTTTGAGTGCTGAAACCAGGGAGGTACCTCCTCCCTGGTTTCAGCACCACAGTAGCACCCTGGCATCTGGTACCTCATCTAAGGTTTCAACACCCTGGTAGAACCCTGGCATGTGTGGATGCGAAGGAGAACTAAGGAGACAAGCAACTTTTATTTTCAAATTTTCTGTGAGTGATTTTCAGCATTTTCCCACTGGTGGACACACACATGCACAAACAAAGTTCAGCACAACCCTCTCTCTCTGGTTCACGGTTGTGATGGCAGGCCTCCAGCCCTGGCCCATAAAACTCTTCATGCTACTCCTGTGACTGCCGCCCAGGTGCTGAAGGGACAGCGCTGCTTCAGCACCATTGTTTTGGAAAGTGAGAGCGCATTGCTACAAGTTGGGGTGGTGAGACCAAGCACGGCTGGTAGCCAATGATTACTCCAGCAGCTCCTCACTGTCTGGGAGAACCCAGGAGAGTATAAAAGGCCACAGCAGACACAGAAAGGTGAGCCAGGTTTGTAATTATGTGAAGCCTGACTCCTTTCTCTCACTCCTTGCCAGAGACTGAAGACCGTGCAGAAGACACCGCTCCTTTCCTGTGAGACACTGCGAGCCCGCAGCTCTGCCACTTCTGGGAAGCCTCCAGGCACCGTGATGCTCCCATGCATCGCTGCCCCCCCACACCCCAGCACCATGCCAACAGCAGTCTTCCTTCCCCACGTCTCACCACAGCACATGGCCCAGAAAACCAGACACCCTCACTCTTCCTCCACTGACACCAACATTCCCCTACACAGCACTTTTAAGATAATAAAACTACCTGTTTTTGCACTAATCTTGCCTATTCTGTGTCTGTGTTCTGCCTGCTGCAGCTGCGAGTTGTTACACTGGTGCAGAATGCGGGCATGAAAGCAGACCAGACCCCATGGACCCAGTGCTGCGACAACTGCTGAAAACGAGCCTCCAGCAGCAGGTGGTGACCCAAGAGCTGGTGCAGGGGCTCTGCACCACCACAGAAGGGTTGCTGGCCCATCATCAGAACACCGCAGAAGAGTTGCTGGCCCATCATCAGAACACCGCTGCCGCCTCCATCCCCCTCTGGGATGCCCAGTGCCTGCTCACCAAAATGAGGGCCGAGGCTGACAGGGAGCCCTATCTGCACACTTTTGAGTGGGATGCCACCTATGAAGGACTGGGCCTAAATTCTTGCTCCTTTCCTCTCTGGGGAGGTCCAATTGGCCTACTACACCCTTGCACCAGGGGAAATCAATGACTATGATACCCTTAAGGAAGAAATTCTGGCATGATGTGACCTCTCTCCTTCCAATGTGGCAGAGTTCCACAAGTGGTCCTATAAGCCCGGAACGACCCCTAGGGCACAGATGGACAGTCTGCTTCACATTACCAAGCGCTGGCTACAACCAGAGCGACTCACCCTGACAGAAGTCTCTGAGAGGGTCTCCATGGACCGTTTCCTGAGAACTCTGCTGCCCAAAGAGCACAAGGTGGTTGGCATGACCTCTCCCAAGGACATGCCCCAGGGAGATGGTGGAAGCACTGGAGTAGGAGGGGAGAGGAGGGAACCCTTCACCAGCCCACGATGGGACAACTTCCTGCAACACCCTGACCCTGGCAACACCATGGATGGGAGACCCCCAAGAAGCCACCCCACCTATGCCTCGCTGCCCCTGGTTAGCCGGTTACACCCTCCACACCCACTTCCAACCCCCACCTTGACCATGGAGGTAGAATCGGGGAGCACAGTCACTCTTGGCTGGCCAGTGATCATACCCCATGCTAATAAGCTGTGTGGAAACTTCTCAGCATGCATGGGAATGTCAGGGAGGTCCCCAACTGGCATTGAGAGGACCCAGGAACAAGAGTACATCCTTGTCATTGTCAAATGGGGCAGTCCCATTCCAGAAAGCTGCCTCCTGGAACATTGCCAGCAAACTCGAGCTCCTCTTCAGTCGTGTTGGGATCCCAAAGGACCTTTTAACTGACCAAGGTATGCCTTTTGTGTCTTGGTTAATCAATCAATCAATATTTATTTATAAAGCACATTTAAAAACAACCAAGGTTGACCAAAGTGCTGTACAAAGAATAAAACTATGAAAAATACAAAACATAAAACTACAAGACAAAACAAAACAGAAAACAAAGTAAAGCAAATACAGTAGTAAAACAGTGATCAAAACAATGTTCATGGAATATTGAAGGCCAGAGGGAATAAATATGTCTTCAAAGCAGACTTGAAAACTGAAATAGAAGGGGCCAATCTGATATGGAGAGGTAGAGTGTTCCAGAATTTTGGACCAGCGATTGCAAAGGTGCGATCACCTCGTGTTTTAAGTCTGGATCTGGGAACAGAAAGTAAGCCAAGATCACAAGATCTCAGAGTTCTGGAGGGAGCATACAGATGGAGCAAATTTGTCAGATACTGGGGGGCCAAATTGTAGAGGGCTTTGTAAACATACAGTAGAATTTTAAAATTGATTCTATATTTAACAGGTAGCCAGTGCAATGCAATTAAAATAGGAGTAGCAGGCTCATGTTTGCAAGTCCCTGTGAGAAGTCTGGCAGCTGCATTTTGTACCGGATGTAAATGGGAAAGGGAAGACTGAGAGAAACCATAATAAAGCGAATTGCAATAATCTAAACAAGATGTTAGGCAAAGGTGAAAAAAGCATGACTTTACAACAGTACTAATCTGTTTATCAAATCAATTATCATTTACATTAATATTTATATATGTTTATATATATGTTATCCCTTACTCCTTTTTATTTTATTCTTATGCACCATTGGCAGGGACACTCAATTTCGTTGTACCCTGTGCAATAACTATAAATAATCTATCTATCTATCTATCTATCTATCTACGTTTTAAGGGAAGCTGAGTATCGTCAGTGTCAGGTTAATGTCTGATCTCTGCCAGCTGTTGCAGGTTAACACCATAAGATGTCGGTGTATCACCCCCAAAGTGACAGCTTGGTCTAGCTATTCAACCATACACTCTAAAGGATGCTATGACGGGTGGTGGACAAGGAGCGAAGGAACTGGGAGCTCTTCTTGCTTTCTGGGTTAGATCTGTGAGGGGGAAGGCTAGGGAAGAGAAGTTAGGCACGAATCTGTGGTAGTACCCCGCGAACCCCAAGAAGTCACACACCTGTCATTTTCGTCCATACCAATGCTTCTGAGACCAGCCTGGGCACCACGCTTTCCCAGCACTTTGATGGCGAAGAACACCCAGTACTCTGTGTGAGCAGGAAGATGACCCCCAGTGAACGACGGTATGCTGCTATCAAACGAAAAGCCCAATGAGCCATTGAGGAGCTGCGCTACTACCTTGCAGGCTGACCCTTCAACTTGGTCACTGACCATGCCCCACTCCAATGGATGGCCAAGGCCAAGGACACCAACACTTGGATAACTCGATGGTATCTTTCATTGCAGGATTTCTTGTTCCAGGTGCAGCACCAAGCAGGGGCCCACCAGGGAAACACTGACAGCCTTTCACGGAGGTACAGTGTCTGGGCACAGACACCACCGACAGTAGGCTCGGAGCTGAGGGGGTTACTGTGACAGCGGGCCTCCAGCCTTGGTCCATAAAAGTCTGCACGCTCCACGTGCGACTGCCGCCCAGGTGCTGAAGGGACAGTGCGACTTCAGCACTATTGTCTTAGAAAGTGAGAGAGTGCGTGGCTGCAAAGTGGGGTGGCGAGACAAAGCACGGCTGGCAAATAGACTTATATCAGTTATATAATACCATATATATATTTAACATATTAATGGTTTATGGAATTGTCTCAGTCTTTCTACATGCTCAGAGATGTATTCTACAGAATTTCTACATGACAGGGATCCAAGCAGCAGCAGTTAGACAAGCTTTTGCCTGTGTTAAATGCAACGGTCTGTTCCTTTTTCATAATTTGTGTAAAAGCTATAATTCAAAATTTGAGGGGCCAACCGGGGAAACACTGACTGTGCCCTGGTAGTAGATGGTGTGTTGTTAACAGCTGCGAATTCCTGGGTGATGGAGAGTCACTGTGTGTTGTTTTTGTTGATATTGTTGGTCTTCTACATGTTGCTGGGAGTTGTAGGCATCTCATCAACGGTTTGGATTCTAGGTTGGTGTACCAGCTTTCTCGCATCATACATTTATGGTACTCAGTGCAGTAAGTGATGCATTCAGCAGAGTCCCAGTTTATTTCATGACCTGTGTTGGAGTCATGTTCAGCAAATGTTGTTCATATCACTGAAACAACCATATCACCAGATGACCATATTGATATGGTTGTTCATATCACCAGAAAGTGTCAAATAACTCCTTGATTAAACCTACTGTACATATGGATTCAGTGCAGCCATAGTAGCTAACTAATGCAGAATAAAATACGCTAAACCACTTTCAGTAACTTCAGGGTCATAGCAAACTGAAAAATTTGAATGTTAAAATGAAATCTGACATTTGACCCATTTACTAATTTCTTATTTTTAACTTGAGCATGAGACTGAAAGAATGGAAAAAAACTTGTTTTTTCATTTTGGATTTGTAAATGAATAATAAAATAACTTTTTTCATTTTCTGATATTTGGTTCTTAAATGAATATGAAAAGAACGAAGGATACAAGGATTGTTAACCTGCCTAACTCTTTAACTGTAATTGAACATAGACACATGTTCTCATTTCATAGAACATAGACAGCTATCCCAGGTAAACAAGCCATGTATTATCTAGTTAAGGTGAAATGCATAAACCAGTGGAGGTGTGTGTGGAATGTATGATGTTGTGACCATGGTCAAGCACTCTGTGCTTTGGCAATTATGCACACTAATATAATGTATCCACATAATTATATGACAATGTTGTTTTTGATCTAATAAAATAACACATGCTTGGTTAACATCAGTTTCTTTCATTTGTATGGATTTAGAATAAGACTATGAAATTAATAAGATTTAGGATGATATTTCCAACACAATTCCTACAATGAATGAGTCAATGAATCCACACAATAACCCAAAAAGAATTAAGACTGTAAGGTTGGATAATTAAGATTCTAAGATTATAGTTTTCTACATGATATATTTTAATATTTTTCTTGCTACAAAGAACTGGCAGGAGGCGGCATAGTCAAGTGTCAGCTTTGGACGGACCAAGAAGTCCAACTCGCAAGGCAAGTGTGTTGTGTCGCCTCCACGGGCACCATCCCTCTCTTGCTCACAGCATCTACTGGAAAGAAAACACACACACACAAGTAGTTTGCCAACAACAATTGCAGTCCTAAGACTATCATATCAGTTACAGTCCTAAGCCTTTGCTAACTGTTACTAGCAACTGCAGTCCTAAGCCATCTTTATGGTTTCTAAGTGGTACCATCCACAGTAATCTCTGTCTAAGTGGTACCATCCACAGTAATTTATCTTGAGGCTGTCCATATGAGGCCATCCTCAGCAGCAGGGAGTGGTTTCAGGTGATCAGAACTCCAACTAGAAGTAACGAAGAAGGGCATCAGGATGGATTAGGCAGGCCCGGAGGGCAGAAGGGGTCACACAGCATTCAAACATCCCAATTCACAAAAAAACACTATGCCCATGGCCCTTCCAGATCTGCTCCATTAACTAAAGAAAAAATATTAACAAAAGGCTGGACTAAACAAATGTTTTCAGCCTAGATTTAAACAATGAGACTGTGTCTGAGTCTCAAACACTAATTGGAAAGTGGTTCTATAACTGTTTTGATTGAGGTAAGTGTGGTGGATCTTAACAGTCCAGAAGTTCACTTGGTTCCCGCCTCCTCCTTGCCCGTTGTTGACGTTTGTTACATTGGTGGACAGCAGCAACTCCTCCCCTTTCCAGGCAGAAGGCAGCGACTCCTCCCCCTTCCGGCGGATGGCAGCAACTCCTCCCCTTTCAGGCGGACGGCAGCAACTCCTCCATCCTCCGGTAACCGCTCCAGCACCACAGTTCCTTGGCGCCGCAATCCTCCCACAGCAGTGAGGGCTCTCCGACAGCGGATCCCTCCTCCTTCCCAGGTTTTGGCACCAATGTAACAAACGTCAACTACGGGGAAGGAGGAGGCGGGAACTGAGTAAACATAAATGTAAAGTTTAATCATCAACAACATAAACAAAACGTAAAACACAAACACAAAACAGGCACGCATCCTTTATCCCTCTCTCACACTGATTAGCCAACTCAGTGCCAGGCGCGTGTCCTCACGGCCTGGCCTCTCCCTCCTGCTCATCACACAAATCAACATTATATTTCACTAATAATGCATCTGCTGATACCTTTGGCAAGCCAAACCCAGGACTAAGTGAACACACAGTGATCAGTTTGAGGAGGAGTGCACAAAACACATTAAGAGGAGACAGGAGTAAATTATTTTGTTAAAAAAAAAAACAACCACAAGGGCATAGAAATTCTTTACCTCAGTGGACAGATTTCAAAAGATCCTTTGCAAGAAATGTGTTTGAAATGGGATACAGTATATGGGTCAAACTAGGGTTTGATGCAAACATAATAATGATGTCCAGAGCATTTCATTTTGCAGGTGTTCATTCTCAACCAATGAGCTTCATGAGCAGGATTCAGCTTTTAGGCAGTGGGATAACATCAAAAAAATGATGACATAGCAGCAATGCTAAAACTATTGTGGTGCAGGTGAACACTCCATTGTGTCCCTGATCTTTTTTTTGTTTCCTGTTGTGAGAAATCGAAAGAGACATTGTTTGAAATAAATCCACTTTATTGGGATAACCCAATGTAGACACCCTTCAAACCATCTATACCCTGTCATGAACCAGCCTATGAACTCATTCTCAACAACATGTGGTACACTGAGTAACACCCCAGCCCAAACTGTGTACCTAAGGAAAACATGGCCATGAAGAACAGAATGGTAGTGGTGATGTAGTGGTGACATAGTTCCTGTTTTTGAATCGTTTGCTGGGAGTTTCTTGCCAGCTTTTAAACTATACTGTTTCTTTCTTTTTTGTCAATAATTCTGCCATTTTCATCTGCTGTATTTTTCACTTTCCTTTCTGCCGTATGTTCATTTTCTTCAAAGAACGCTTTTGTTTTTTTGTTAAGAGAGCGAGCAGAGGCCATCCACACCGGATCCACACCGTCTAAAATAATATCAACAAATTTTCAACTAAGGTACATTAAACATGTCAAACATTCAGCTTGTTCAGTGTGTTGAGTGCAAGATGTTAAGACATTCTTCCTCCGTCGTTAGTAATAGCTTTATTTGTGCTAAGTGTATATTAGTTATCTCTCTGACAGAGAAGATTGCAGCATTTGAGTTGTGCATCCAGACTCTAGAGAGGGTTAGTGAGAGTGAGAGCAGCATAGTTTCTGTAGGGGGAAGTCTGGATGCCTTAGGTGGAGTTAGCAATCCCCCAACTCCGGCATTAGAGCCCTCACAGTGGGGCGAATGGGTGAAGGCTCGGCGACATAATCGCAAAGCCAACGCTAACACTAACACTAAGACTTGGCCACGGGAGCACCACTCCTCTCCGCTTCAGGTGTCTAACAGGTTTGCTCTCCTCAGTGAAGCACCTGCTGAGAAACCTGAAAGAGCTCTAGTTATAGGAGACTCGATCTTAAGGCACATGAAAATAGCTAGGCCTTTAGGGGCACCAGCAGCACTAGTTAGGTGTATACCGGGAGCCAGGGTGCCGGACATAGCAGGTAATCTTAGGGTCTTAGGCAAGCTCAGGTTCTCAAAGATAGTTAAAGATAGAGCTAATGATATATACCTTCATCAGTCAGAGGTTACTAAGAGTAACATTGTAGAGTTGTGTGAAGGTGATGTCTGATGCTGTAATATGCTGTGTCCCCATCCCAATGCGGTGTGGTGATGTTACAGCAGGTTATGATCGCTGAACTGTTGGATGTCCAGGTGGTGCTCTGAAAACAAAGTGGGCTTTATAGATAATTGGAGTGGTGTTAAGTGCAAGGCTGGTCTGTGTCCATCCCACTCGGGAAGGTGCTGCTCTCATTTCTTGCAGCATAGCACAGTCTCAGAACAGGCCTAGTTAATTGGTGACAATCCAGAGCCAAGGCCAGGGAGCAGACAAGCAGGCTAAACTGACCGTGTGCTAGCTGCACTGAGTTGTCACTTAGGTTAAAACATAATAAGACTGTGTCTGTTCCCCTAGCTAAACAAAAATGTAGAAATACTCAGCAAGTTTGTTTTCGTAACCTAATGAAAATAAAATAAATTCATACCATATGCATAGCGAGCACCTTTGACGTGAACTAAATATATAAGTTAAATATTAGATTTCTTACATCTAAAGCACTATTTTTAATGAAATTATTACTGATCAGGAGTTTAATGTAGTGTTTTTAACAGAAAAAGTCGATTCCGCTAATTACTATTTACAGACCCCCAGGGCCATATTCTGAATTCCTTTGTGAATTTGCGGATTTCATCTCTAACCTGGTTGCTTCTTTACACAAAAGCATTAATTGTTGGAGACTTTAATATTCATTTTGATATCCCAGAAGACCCTCTGAGAACAGCAATTGTGTCCATTCTAGATTAAGTAGGGGTAAATCAGAATGTAATAGGACCCACTCATAGTGGTAGTCACACTCTTGATTTAATACTAACATTCGGATTAAATATAGAAAATATTCATATTTCCGCACTTTGAAGCTATCTCGGATCATTAAGATATTTAAATGAGATGAGATAATCATAATTTGTGCACCTTGCCATGCTACCGTGTCAAACGTACATTCGTGTCAGCAACTGCCCAGAGTTTTATCAGTAATCTCCCAGAGTTAACAACCATGACTAGATCACTGTCTGATCCTGAAGAACTTGACCAGGCAACTGAATGCTTAGAAAAAGCGTTCTGCTACAGGCTAGATAAGGTAGCTCCACGTAAAAGAAAAATGATTAGAGAGAAAACGCTAGCACCCTGGTATAAGAATCACACACGCACCTTAAAACAGACCACTCGAAAATTAGAACATAAATGGCATCAAACTAAATTGGTATTATTTCAAACAGCATGGAAGCAGAGCCTTCTGATCTATAGAAAATCTCTTAGTGCTGCTAGATCAATGTATCTCTCAACCCTAATTGAAGATAACAAAAATAATCGTAGATTCTTATTTAATACTGTAGCAAAATTGACTAGGAATAAGACCACTGTAGAAACATACACACAATCATTATATAGCACTCTCACATGTTCACTCAGGTTCACTCCCAGGGTGCCCTCATGTCTGTGTTACCTTCTGGCTCTATCTTTTAGTTATGTTGTCACATCTAGTCTTGCCAGAGTCCCTGCTTGCACTCTGCAAGCAAAGTACATTGTCCTTAACCATTACAGGACAAAAGCTTACCTAACAATCTCTCCTTCTCTCTGTCTCTCTCTGTCTCTCTGTGTGTGTGTCTCTCTCTCTGTCGAGCTACACATGCTACTACTGAGATACCAATGATCCTGACCCCTTCTGCTCTCCAGACCTGCCTGATCCATCCCGATGCCCTAATTCTGGTTGGAGTTCTCATCGGTTGGAGATCGCTCGCTGCTGCTGGGGATGGCCCCATATGGACGGCCTTAAGATCATTGGGATTGCGGGGATGGTTTAGCTTTGGGGCCGTGGAGATGGCTTGAGGATCTCATATGAGCAGTTGTACTGTGATGGCTTGGGACTGTGATTTCTGTGGTGGCTTTGGGGGCTGCGGTTGCTGCGAGCAGTTTTGCACTCAGGTCTCCATCAGTGGACAGTGGATAGGTTCAACAAACCGGACTTCATGTGAAAACTGTAATGAATTTACTGGTTGCACAATTGTCCATGTCCATGTCCATGTCAGAGTTATAGAAGGGATTTATTTATAATTGCACTATCCACTATCACCCAGATGAAGATGGGTTCCCTTCTGAGTCTGGTTCCTCTCAATGTTTCTTCCTCATAACATCTCTGGGAGTTTTTCCTTGCCACCATCACCTCTGGCTTGCTCATTAGGGTTAAATTCACAAGTTTACAATTTATTTTGATTTATTTTAATTTGAATGTATTTATTTCTGTAAAGCTGCTTTGTGACGATGTCCATTGTTAAAAGCGCTATACAAATAAAATTTAATTGAATTGAATTGAATGGAAGGGATTAAGAAAGACACTGACTTCCTGAGACACTGACAATACTGTATGGGAAGAGTGTGGGGACCAGCATTACACAAAGTAATGGGGGGAAAAGAGCTCTATCCTACCATGATTACCAATCCAATCACTGAAACCAGAAAACTGAAGATTGGACAAACATTGCCTGGTCTATTTCCAATCTTCAACTGGCCAGTTTTGTTGATCCTGTGCCCATTGTTGCCTCAGATCACTGTACTTGACTGATAAGAGTGGTACTAAATGTGGTCTTGTCCTCTTGTAGCCCATCCGCTTCAAAGTTCAATGTGTTGCACTTTGATGCTTTTCTGCTCACCATGTTTGTAAAGAGTGGTGAGTTACTGTTGCCTTCCTTTCAGCTCAAACCAGTCTGACCATTCTCCTCTGACCTCTTGCATCAACTATGTATTTATGCCTGCAGAACTGGCACTCGCTGGATGTTTTATTTTTCGCACCATTCTGTGTAAACTCTATAGACTGTTGTGTCTGAAAATTCCAGGGGATCAGCAGTTTCTGAAATACTCAAACCAGCCAGTCAGGCACCAGCAAACATGCCACGGTCAAGGTCACTGGGATGTAAGATTTTGGAAGGTAGTGACACATTTTCCCCCCATTCTGATGTTTTATATTAACATTAACTGAAGCTTCTGGCCTGTATCTACTTGATTTTATGTGTTCTACTGCTGCCACATAATTGCCTTATTGGATAATTTCATGAGTGCTCCGGTGTGCAGGTGTCCCTAGTAAAGTGGTCTATGTGTGTATGTCATTTTGAAAAGATTTCTTGTCTATTTTATGTTTAATTATTATTATTATTATTATTATTATTATTATTATTATGCATATACTCAAGTAGAGTACACAAATTACGTTTTCTATATTCTATATCTTTTCTATATTTGCTGCTTTTTCCTTGCAATGACATAACAGCCATTAAATTACTTTTTGAACCATATGATTTTCTTTTTCCCCTTTCTTTCTTTTACTATGAAAAATTTGAAATAAATTATTTTCTGAAGAATTAATTAATTTAGTCATTCTCAGTCAGTTTTGAGTCCACCTTAAAACTTGACATGTTCCTATCATAAATCATGTCATCAGTGCTTGTCTAGTGTTATGGTTGGAATACGGCGCAGGACTATGACTCCCACTGATCACCTGATCGCGACAATCATGTCACATAACTGTTTGCACCTGATTGACGTTTATGTTTAATGAGCACTAGTATTTAAGTCACGTCATGTAACACACTCCGTGTCTAGGTTTTGTCTTCTGTTTTCGGTGTTATTGTACTTGTTCATGTTCACGGTCATGTTATCCATTGCATGTTCACAGTCATGTTATCCACAAATCTGTCTTTGTGTTTTTGTCACTATCAGTAAACTAAATCTGCACTTCATCTCCAGCGACATCTAGTATTCTTAATAATATGCATTAAATGAACCGACCACTCTACTAGAGCTGATGGCCGAAAATTAAATGAATATTCTGAAGCACCAAAAGAATTCACAAGGAATCATGGCATTTCATAGTGTAGCACTGGTAGGGTTTATTATTATGATTAGAATTTATCAAAGTAGAATTCAAGTCTTTCGTGTGCTTCAGTGTGCACAACTTGTAAAATTTCCCTAAAAATTCCTGGGAGTCCTGATTTTATCCACTTAAATGTCAAGAAAAATTACAAACAAAATTGACTGCACCTTCACTCCACATATCAATTACACTGTTCAGTGAAGTGAGACCTATTTATTTTTCACTGTGCAGAGTTTCATGTCTCATTTTCTATTTGAGGAGATGCTGGAACTTTTTGGGGTAATAGTGAAGTAAGATGAGTGATGATTCATCTAGATGTATTTTTTCTCAACCTGTAATTTTTACTTTCTCTTTATTTCTTAACATACTGTGGCACAATGGAACATGATATTGTGCCTTTTAATGACAGGTTGTCATAAAACAGAGAATTGCTCATTTCAGAGGCTGTGTTTAAGTGAAACTGTCCACTTCTGTCTCACAATAGCACTGAGGGTCATGATGTCATCATAATGGCTTTATTAATCACATCAATTAACATTCATGCAGTGGGCACAAACGGATCTCAGCATGCCAAACATTCATTTTCTCTCAAATTGTCACAAGATGGAGGCTGAGACAGATGCAAATGCAGGTGAGCAGTTTAATGAGAAACAGGCAAACAATCCAAAACACTGGGCAAAAACACAGTCAAAAACAAGCAAAGGTCAGGCAAAAACACAGGAAACAGGGACAGGAATAGGATCAAACCAGGAATAACAAACACAGTAATATGCTATGCTTGGTAACATCAGATCAGAGGGTAAGCTGAGTGTATACTTCACAAAGAGCAAATGAGTGAGTGTTTCTATATATAGTGTGGCTGTGATTGTGTGTGAATTGGGAACAGGTGTGTGTTGTTAGAAGTCTGGTGACCATGAACGAGAAAGTGTATGTGTATTCTGGGAAGTGGAGTCCAGGGCATATTTGTAGGCTGAGGTGACTGTTGGGAGTTGGAGTTCGTGACCTGGGTTGACCTGACACAAATATTCTCTTGTGATCACTGCTATTGAGATAGCAGCCTAGTGTGTATTATTAACCTCCTTTTGGATGATATGTTGATGCTCTTGATCAGTTAATTTAACATCCTATTATCAGGACATCAGAGGTTGATCAAGCCAAGGTAAATTTCATGCAAGCATGCTCATGCCTTATTTTTTTTTAGAGAAGAAATACTTGAAATAAGACTTTCAAGAAAATATTTGTTTGTTCTGGAACTTGTGGAGGATCAATTACAAAGTCATTAATTATCCTTTTTATGCTGGTAGTGTAGACATGTACAGCAGTTCTGTAAATTATGTTTTTCCTTGGGGAATAAAGAGTTTCATAGTTATTACCAACAGTATTAAAGGCTTTTATGATAACACAGAGCAAGTGTGTGTGTGTGTGTGTGTGTGTGTGTGTGAGAGAGAGAGAGAGAGAGAGAAAGAGTGAATGAACGTAAATGTCTGTGTTTCGTTTTTCTCTCAATTTATGGTCCAACTCACTTCATGATAAAAGGAAAACATGACAAACATGAAAACCATGCTTGTGGGAACCATGCTTAACCTGAGTGCCTTTTTCTGCCTCTCCAAATTACACCCCACACTAGTCATTAATATTGATAAATCACACCCCCAGTATTTATTAATATTCATTAGCTTGGTGGATGTTGCATTTACATCCTGTGGGTGAGTCTGGAAGGATGGGAAATCTCACCCTTAGTCCATCTTGAAAGACTCTTTACATTTGCATTTTGTTACTATCTGTTTGTTTTCTACTGGTTCAACATGAATGGTTGTTCTCAGTCAGTACGTTGGTTATTACAGTTGTTCTCATATTACATGAACAAAGCAAGAGCCTTCTTAATGAAAGAAGAACATCTGCCGCTGTTTCAATACTAAGCAGATATATGGAGGAATATGGCGATTCATATTTTAATGTTCAAGACCTGTCTTGGTACAGTATCTCAATGCTGTCCTAAGAGAAAAAAAAAGTTGATCAGTATTAAAGCTGATTCATGGTCCAGCATTGTTGCATGTACATATTTGTTCCATGATGCACCAAAAGGGATTGTGTGAAAGCATAGCTCACAGAGGCAGGCAAGTGAGCCAGTCTGCACACAAGGCATGCAAATCTGTGGTGCTGTGTGTCAGGCAAATGCAGATTGTTTGAAACATGAAATGTATACAGCACTGTTAGTGTTCGGACCTGAACTATGTGCAGTATATATTTTTTTCAGCCAAGATATGCTTGACTACTCCAGTATTTATTAATGTACCTTACCTTACCTTACCTTACCTTACCGTACCGTACCGTACCGTATAGGAATAATGTGAGTTTTATGGACCAGTTTTTAGTTCTGCACAGCTTTGTGAGGGGTCATGGGAGTATAGTAATCCAGTCTACATTAGGGGTGTAATGCATTGCCATTTTCTGTATCTGTTTAGTACACAAAATATTTGAATCTATATCTATATTAAGATTCGATTGGAAGTGGGACAGGTCTAGACCAGAAGGTTTTTTTTGTGTAAACCCTACCACTATGCTCCTGGAAAAACCCAGGAATAAGAAGTAATTTTTTTCATTCAAAATTATTACAACAAATAGTAATTGGCAGGAGAGAACTTTCAATTCAATTCTTGAATTTGGACAGTACTTCAGCTGCTTCACTCAAATTCATAATTAGTTTCAACCAGCTGTCCTGAGAACTTTCTGGTAAAGTTTCTATCTAATGTGACTAAGTAAGCTAGGGAACAAGCTTTCAAAACAGCATGTCAATACTTTCTAGCAAGCTTTCCAAAAACCAGATACTGCAGTTACTAATTGTATCTCTATTTGTAATCACTTAGAACACATCATCTGTTCAATATCTATATCCATATCATTATTAATATATTAATATATCATTATCTGTTTGTCGATTTGGAGAAGGCCTGTGACTGAAGTACTACAGGAGTATAGGGGATCTGGGTCACTACTTTGTGCAATCTGGTATCTGTATAAGCTGTTATCAAATTCCTAGTGCTAAGTCAAAACCATTTAAGGTGTGTTATATTCTGTCAAGGCATTTCTACCTCCAACAATCTCAAGTCAACCTCCATCATGCACTCACTGCTGAGCGTGTAGTGGCTGGGATGAAAATCGGCACCTCTCCCAGTACTCTCACAGAAAAGAGTAGGATTCTCCCTTCAGGTTCGGGGTAGAGCTCTATGGAGTTTGTAAGCTGATGAAAGTGTTCGAATATGAATTTTGTATATTTGAATTATATACTGTACATGTTACATTAAATTTTTTTTTTTCTGTGGTAAGCAAGGAAACTTTGGAGTAGAGCCACTGCTCCTCCAAATTGAGAGGAGCTAGTTGAGGTGGTTTGGGTACCTTACAATGATGCCCCCTGGTCAGATTCCATTAGAGCCTTTTCAGGCATGTCCCACTGTGTGGAGACCCCAGGGCAGACCCAAGACCTGCTGGAGATATTATAACTTGCAATTGGCTCAGGACAGACTGGTGATCCCTCAGGAGGAGCTGGTATGGTCCAAGTATTCAATACTCTGCATTGATTAGTATTACAGATGTGATAGGAGATAAAATTAATTTATTGTATACATCATTGTTGACTTATGCTCTTATTGTTTCTCTCTTGTTTGGCTGCTGGATCTTATGTGTTACTGTGTCATTTTATGCAACACTTTTGTTAGGGACTGTAGAACCCGGTGTGTGAGGGTGTGGAGGAAGACTTGGGAGACAGGTGGAATTTTAGCTGATGGGCTCATGTTTATTCAGTCAGCATTTTTTCATTCTCCGTGGCATGTGTGTCTCGCAAGCACAAAGAGACACACATAAGTAGACTGCCGGTAATAAGACACAGGGGAGAATCATCACGCATTATCTGCCAGTTCAACCCACCTCCTCTTTGTTCACAGTTGATGCTTGATCACGCCCACTCCTCCACATACCTCCACATCTGGCCCACAGCTGACTCCTCCTAGCTGGTAATCCGCCACCTCCAGTCTGTGGACCACTTTGAATTTGAATGACTGAAGCTCCAGATACCAAAGAGTGATCCACATGTTGGCATCCTTCATGCAATGGAGCCATTGGAGCGGCACATGATAGGAACGGAAGGTAAAAGGGCACCCAAGTAGGTAGTAATGGATGGCGAGGACTACCCACTTCATGGCCATACACTCCTTCTTGATCATGCTGCACTTGGTCTCCCTTACAAAGAGCTCCCTTACAAAGAGTGACATCTAAAAAATTAGGTACAAACCTCCGATAATAGCCAGCCAGCCCCAGGAACCTCCTCCCCCCTTTTTGGTCTTGGGTCTAATACTGCTGTATTATCAGTTTGGGAACGCACCTGCCCATGGACCCAGTGGAAGCCCGGATACCATACTTCCACCCATCCAACTGCACACTTCTTCAGGTTTGAATCCTACCCTTGTCAAAGATCTCAGGACAGCCCTCAGATGCTGTAAATGCCAATCATTACTATAAATATGTATGTTATCTAAATTTGTAGTGACATATGCATTGTGTGAGCAGAGTATTCTGTCCATGAGATGTTGAAACGTTGCTGGGGCTCCAAACAACCCAAAAGGAAGTGTCACAAATTGATGTAACCCAAGAAGAATGGAAAAAGCCTCTTTTTTTCTTGAGGGAATCTGCCAATGCCTCTTGGATAAGTCCAGTGTCAAATAAAAGCAAGCCTCACCTAACTGATCGAGCATTTCATCCATATGAGGCACATATGCATCAAATTTAGACATCGCATTGAGTCCACACAAAAACCAACCAACCCATCAGTCTTGGGCACCAAGACCACTGGGCAGCTCCTGTGGGACACCTCGATTACTCCCCTGTCGAGCATAGCATTGCGTTCATCCCAAACCACATTTTTTGTGTTCAGGTAACTGGTAACTGGGTGGCTGCATACAACTACACCTGGAGGAGTCTCATTGTTGTGCTCTATGAGGTCCATGTGACCAGTTAGAGGTAAAACACATCAGAAAATTCCTCTTGCAACCGGGGAAAATGTGCTCTCTGGGAAAGTGAGAGATGGTCTCCACAGGGGACCAGGGTGAATTGGGCTGCACTTTTTAGACATACCTCCAGTCCCAGCTCCTCCCTCTCAGGAACCACCATTGCCAGAACCACAGGAACTGCCTCTCTCCATGGTTTCAGGAGATTGAGGTTGTATAAAATTGCATCGCCTCTATCCATTTGCCTGACCTCATTGTCGACTTCTCTGACTCGCTGTGTGACCTCAAAGGGTCCTTGCCACTTTGTGAGTAATTTAGAGCTTGACGTGGGTAGTAAAATGAGTACTTTATCTCCTGGTGCAAATTCCCATAGTTGAGTACCCCGTTATACAGTCAGGACTGTCGTTCGAGGCATGCACCTGTACAATAATTCAAATGGAGAATCCCTGTAGAGGCTTGTGGGACCTCTCGTACTGCAAATAACAGGACTCAAGACACTTATCCCAATTTTGCGCATCATCGTGAATGAACTTACAAATCGTGTTTTTAGCATCGGATTAAGCCACTCCACAAGGCCATCTGTTAGTGGATGGTCTGCATGCCGAGATTTTGCGCAGAGGCACTGCTTCCGGATATAATACTGCATATTCCGCCAGGACTAACACAAAGTGATGTCCTCACATGCACCTTTCTAATGGCTCGAAGACGTCCATTCCAATTCTTTCGAAGGGGACCTTGATTAAGGGTAATGGGCACAATGACGCTTTTGGGGTGGCTGGCGGATTCACCAGCTGACATTCACGACATACAGCACACCACCTGCAAACACTGGCCCAACTGCCCAGCCCTGCATCACTCAACATAACCCATCCTTAATAATCGAAAAATAGGCATGGGATAGCGCAACATTAGGCTGAATTTGCTGACCATCAATTAATCTCACTTAGGCGAAGGCATGCCTCAGAGTCTCATTGTGTGACTGCTCCAAGGGGAAATCCCTGAGGGGAATCCCCACAAAGGGTGTAGGGGCAGAGCCCTCCCCACCCTCTGTGTCCCTTACTAATGCCTTTAACCCTGGCCAATTTGTCCCGAGAATTAGTGGATGGGGAGGGGAGGACTAACTGCTGTCTCCACTTTATGCTTCTGCTCCCGGAATTCAATAATGACACCAGCGGATACTCATGAACATCCCAGTGCACACTGACTGAATCAGGCTTTGATGGATAGTGGTCTGGTTACACCACAAGTCCACCAAGGCCTGATGTGTACTCCCTTGTGTACTCACTGACATGAGGTACGTTCCTGCTAGATCAGGGGAGGTCTGCGGTGCATCAGGGATCTGGACAAGTGTTCCCGCTTCCATGAGGGAACACTGATCATGGAAATGCCTGGTTCTGGTGGGCATGGAAGGTTCTACCTGTGTAGAGAGAGGGAGTTGGGAGATACATCAGTGGTTAAGGAGAAGTGGGGGAGGAAAACCACTATTAGGGAACCCGCATCTTGGTTACAGGATGAGCGGAGGAGTAGGAGGGAGAGAGAGTGTGAGAGAGTGAGGGAAAAGGGACCAGTGATCACCATCATGTGATCCTCCACCAGCTGAATGGCTTCATCCAGGGACGCGGGCTGGTGGCACTAGACCCACTCCACAGTTCTTGTCAAGAGTCAAGCAAAGAATTGCTCCAGTACCACCAGCTCGATGATCTGTTCTGTGTCCCACTCCTTTGCCATAAACCACCGTCAACAGGAGTCAATCAGCTGCTGTGCATAAGGGAAGGGGTGGCCAACCTTGGAGAGCTGCAGCGAAGGGAAGCGTCGGCAGTGCTCCTCAGGTGCTGCAGAACTGCCAGCTTGACGCTGGAATACTCCAGCTGTGTCCATTGCATCAGCTGCTGGGCGGCAAGCTGGGCTTCCCCCAATAGCAAGGGGAGGAGAAACAGAGACCATTCCTCCTCTGGCCATTCCCACACAGCTGCCACATGCTTGAAGAGCTCCAGGAAAGCTTCAGGATCATCTGTGGAAGCCATCTTGGTGAGCATGATATGTGGCATGATTGCAGGGGAACACAGCAGGAGATGTGGTGGGCTGCAGCAGCTTCTGGAGTGCCCGCTGACTCTCAGCTGCAGCTGCTGCTTGTTGCACAGGTCGAGGAGCGCTTGGCTATTGGGTTTGGCGGAGGATGGTGAGGGCCTTGAAAATCTCACAGAGTGAGGATGCTTCCATGGTGGCATCGGAGTCTTCCTCAAATCCTGGTTTTTGGCACCACTGTAGAACCCAGTGTGTGAGGATGTGGAGGAAGATTTGGAGACAGGTGGAATTTTAGCTAATTTTTAGTATTAATTGGAATTTTTCAGTGCACTCTCAAAAACTCAACAAAACCAAAAAAACTCAACAGAAACGGGTCCATCCCAGACTCACAGCTTTCAATCAGTCAAGTTCAAGGTCACACTCCTCAGCATATGTATGTGTGTGTCTCGCAAACGCTGCCAGCTATATCACTCTCTCTCTCTCATCAGTTACAGGAGTCACTGAAAGCACGAAGAGACACAAATAAGTAGATTGGCGGTAATAAGACACAGGTGAGAATCATCATGCATTACCTGTAGGTTTGACCCACCTTCTCTCCATCCACAGCCAACACTTGACCATGCCCACACCACCACAGGGTCATGAGGCTGCCACAACTGCCCAGGATATTTCACTGCCTGAATTTAGAGATACTTCCTCTGTTGTCACTCTCAAATCTGTTCGCAACATATATTAAGAACATGGTCACATACACACTCCATGAAGCCTTGCCGGTTGTTAAATTTCATGTAAGTCCTGAAGTGTTGTATCGCTTTTTGTATTCTGTGTATGACCCATGCCTTGTCTCTTGTTTACCCATTTGGATTAACCTTTGGATCTTAGATATATTGGTGATTATTTGTGTTTTAACCCCTGCTTGGCTATCTGACTACTCTTTGGATTTTAACTCTGGAATTGGTAACTGGGTGAGCACTGTGCTTGACCCTGGCCTGTTCTTTGTTATTCAGGTTTGGATTGTGATATGATTTGGATCCTCACAGATCGTCTGAGTCAAGATGGTTACAGAGGCAATGCAATACATTTTTCAGCTTAATATCACTGCACATAATCCTCAAGTGCAGTATAAACAAATCACATTCAGTCTGTAAATTGTTATATCCATTCTGCTCTACCACAGCCAAATCAATGCCAAATATATACATGACCATGGTTCTAGAGTAGGACCACTTCATAACTAGTGAAGTCTTTTGCTTGTTTCCTTGTCAAATACAAATATACTGTCACCTCATAACTGTGAACTTGATCTCATATGGGTAGCCTATAAAAGGTGTCCTTGCAGTCCTCCACCATATTGTAAAATCATAGTTACATATGTAACCTTCTGTTTTACTTCTTTATGTTCCAGATCATCAGGGCAGATGCCTTATAAACTAGTGGAGAACACACATTCAAGCTGTCACAAGGATTAGCACATCCTGACAGTGCACCACACAAGACAAAAACGGTATACACTATTAGCACTGTTTATACAATATTTACAGTATGAACAGTGTACCATCTTTACTGATAATATGAATTACTATAAGTGCTGATACAGCCATCTATTGAGGATGACAATCACTCAAAGTGCTGATAATGCTCTATAACGAGGATGAATATCTCTTTTGCACAATTTCATGTACAAAATACCTCTTTTGCACAATTTCATTTACAGTATCTATGTAAAGTTTTGTATAATTTTTGTAAAGTTTTTGTAAAGTATGTATAGTCAACTTAATTGTTTTTCTTATACTTCTATGTTCATATTTATGTTTAACTTGTATGTAGCACCGTGGTCATGAGAGACACGACATTTCGTTTCACTATATGTCCACACGTAGCAGAATGACAATAAAGCTCGACTTGACTTGACTTGACTTGAAAATCTCACCACACAGAATACAATGTGTAAAATGTTGCCATTGGCACCTGATTTTGTGTGAAAGTGGGGGAACAGAAAAGTTGGAGTGGCTGAACTCTAAGACATTTTTTAACTACTATTTTCCTTGCATTTTAGTCAAACACAGTATGTGCCTGACATAGGTCATTACAATGCAAGGTGGTTCATCGCATGGTCCAAAAGCAAACTTGCCTGAATCTATCAACGTCACCGCAGGGGAAGTCTGATCTGAACACTGTTTCTTTGATATGATCAGTGCTGAGGCAGCGGACACCTAGCTGCGCAAGCACGAAACCTGTAGCATGGCTATTATCACTCAGAGTTGAAGTTGTGTGTGTATCAGTTACTTATTGTCTGTGTTTTCAGTGATCCCTGTTCAACCCATAGCACTCCCCAATTATTTACGTCCTTGGATTTGACTATCTCTAACATTTACTGGAAAAATAAACCATTCAGAATTAAACATACCACACTACAGAGACTCAAAGACCCATGGGGGTATAGAAGCTACAAATTTTTACTACTACTTTCTTGCTAATCAACTACAATATACACTCGCTGTCCACTTTATTAGGAACACCTTTACACCTGCATATTCATGCAGTTATCTAATCAGCCAAGCATGTGGCAGCAGGGAAAATCATGCAGATACAGGTGAAGAGCTTCAGTTAATGTTTACATCAAACATCAGAATGAAGAAAAACTGTGATGTCTGTGACTTTGATGATGGCATGGATGGTGGTACCAGAGCTGGTTTGAATATTTCATAAACTGCTCATCTCCTGAGATTTGCACACACAACGGTTCCTAGAGTTTACACAGAATGGTGCGACAAATAAAAAAAAATTGAGTGAGTGACAGTTCTGAAAAAAAAAAAAAATTATGGCGATAGAAAGAAGGAGTCTACCAACTTTCAATGAAAGGTATTACCTGTAGTAGATAACTCCACGATAGACCAACATGTGCACAAGATGAGAAGAAGAGAAGGGACAGATAGCCATTGATAAGGGTATTTTATAACAAAATACTATGCAATACAGTCACTGTGTGTGTGTGTGTGTGTGTTTTGTAGTAGGACTCATTGATGTGAGCAAGTTCATTGTTTCTGGCAATTCACTCCAGTGAGCCCAGGGTTGAAATGTCATGTGAACCTGACTCCAAGGAGCAGAAGATTGTGGGATACAGGAAATTAGGGAATAAAAAAGGGATTTGCCCACTGATGTCTAAAATGTAATCTCTTTTATACCATTGGCCTAAACCTTGTTCTTAAACCTTACAAATAAATACATTTGCCCATTTCACTGTAACCTTGACTGCTGTTTGCCAGATCAGCAATACACAGTATTACCAGTATTATAAACTGGACAAAAACCATTTTCATCAATACCAACGCCATTCCCTGCTTGGCATTTTTACTACAACAACAAGAACACGTTATAGGTCATAGAAACTATAAAGGCTAAATTTAGATGGTTTGGATGATAACAGTAAGCCTCACAAGGCAAACAAAAAAAAAATTTCAGAAAAATGCTTCAGCCAGACATTAGGTAATAAATGCAGAGTAGGGCTGTAGAGGTTTTCTGTATTGACTTGGACTTGTCTCTCCCTTATTGGCATTTGTACTTGGAATTGTCTGTCTTGGACATTGGTCTCACTAAATATGGTCTTTGTCTCTGAGTTTGTAAAATTAATATTCAAGTTGTCTTTTCTTTTCACATGCACAAAGTTTGATAAAAAAAAAAAAAAACATGAAAACATAGCCTAATCATTGGCACAATCATGAATGAAGCTAACTAGTTGAAGGCTTGGCCTCAAAAAAGATTTGATGGTTTTGACCTCAATCTTGACTCTGTCTCAACCTCTTAAGTTTTGGCTAGTCTTGGTCTTACGCTTATCTTGGACTTGACAGTGGTGGTCTTGACTATAGCCCTATTATGGAGCTTGTGTCTGACAGTTCTGTACAGTATCTTTTCATATGAACTCATCGGTAAGTTTTGCCTTCTGTGCATTAATATTAATACAGTTCAAATTTCAGCAGGTATGGATAATATGCAGTGAATGTTAAGCTGTATGTGATATTCTACTATTACTTTAGTAGGCAGTCAAAGCCTCTTAGCACCATCACCTAGGAAATAAGCTGCATGTTCTTCCAGGTTACTGAGCACAAGGTTGCCATAAGCTTTCATTGTCCAACACTTTAATTAATGTCATCGTTGTTACATTTTTAAAAGAGCTAGGAGACAATCCTTCAGCACTACATGTTGTTTAATGACTTTGACCTCATACTTGTGAATGGTTTACAACAATCTTCTAAGAATCCTCAAATTAAATTTTAACAAATATCTGGCATAGCCTTATTAAATATGTCATAATCTGTTTTTTGTCAATATGAGAATTAAATGTTATATCTGTAAACTACTAATATTAAATTTGGACTCAGTAGGAAATGGAAAAAGTGGATAAATGTAGAAAAAGTAGACACGTCCATAAAAGCATGCTTCTACTGCCATCAGGTGGTCCTTTAACTTAATGACATCATTGTTTAGGCTGCTGTTAGACACAGACACACTCATCATTAAAGACTGATCTGAATAAGTCTTAGATTGATGAGGTCAGACCAAAGACTTCTGGGAGATACTGGTCTGGACATTGCCTTTTTATCAGGCTGAATGTCTACCTGACCTTATCAGAGGTACTCTGACCCAACACTTCCTCAGCTAGCATTTACAGCACAAAGGTTAATGGTAGGAGGCTGGAGCCTGAATAAAGGTCATGGGAAGAGTTTGTACCTTCCTACTGACTCCCACAAAGGAGAAAGATTATCTTCAAAGACTACTGACAGGAGTGATGAGAACATCCACCCAAAAACATCACAGCTACAGCAAGACGGATCTGTTAGCCGTTAATACCATTTCTATCATACATTTTCCATTAAAATGCTACATAATGCTGTACTGTTATAAGAAAGACTTTCTCTCCTATTTATGTTTCCTAGCATAAAATTTTGTACTTCTGAATTATTGGTTGAATACTATTTTCACATCTGCCAAGCTAAAATAAGCAACAAGCTATATACACAGATATTTATGCTGTTATATACAATCAACAAATGTGTATATTTGTGAGGATAACAATAGTCTACACACTATATTACTTTTAAAATACAGAGATAATTTGCATGCGGTTGGTGGCAGTAAGATACCTTTAAAAAAAAAACCTGATTATTTTATTTCCATGCTTAATTTATACCAGAGTAACATTTTGTGTAGGAATGTGTAGCTGAAAATATACAAGAGTCTAAACCTTAGTCCATCCCCTTTAGTATGTCATGTGCAAATGTCAGAGACCACCCCTTTCTTTTCAGTCAAATGAGCAGTCAGTACTTATTGTCAATAAACAATAATGATGGTAAAATGAACTAGTTTTTCAAACAGCCATGCAGTACTTAGTTATGCAGGTCAATATTAAATTCAACATTACAAATGAAATATTTACAGATTGCATACTGTTTTTACCATTGAAGATGTGTGATTTATGAACAATAATGATAGTAAAATGTATTTAACAGAAAATCACATGTAATCACTCATGGTCTTTTTGTGATGAAAAAAAGAGTATGAAATCTGTAAATATTCTTTGTAATATTTAACTTTATTGACCTGCAAAAATAAGTGCTGTATGTGTGTTGGACTGAAAATGGAATTATGCACTCTGACATTTTCTCTAAATTCACCTCCAGGGCCGTTATAATACAAAGTAGTAAAACTACTCATAGAACTACTCATAATTATTATTATTGTTGTCTCTCTCTCTGCTTCAACAGCTTCTTCAGCAGCGCCCAAAAAACTTCTAACTTGGACAAAATCTGGATTAAGATGCAGCATAAATATCTTGCTCGATCTATGTGTGGCACTATAATGCACCTAGTTCCTAAACCTAAAGTCATACCTCAAAATTCTTGATTTTATTTGACTCAGGAAATAAACATCCATCAGGAATGGTGGAATTAACGTGGATATATGTTTTTGTGCTAGATATCTCCTGCACAGACTGCATAGCAATGCCTATCCTGACATGGCACCCCCAGCTGAAGTACAGTCAGGTCCATAAATATTGGGACAGTGACACAGTTTTGGTAATTTTGCCTCTGTACACCACCACAGTGGATTTGAATGAAGCAGTCAAGATGTGACTGAAGCGTAGACTTTCAGTTTTAATTCAAGGGGTTTAACAAAAATATTGCATTAACCATTTAGGAATTACAGCCATTTTTTACAGAGTTCCTCCATTTTCACAGGCTCAAAAGTAATGGGACAAACTAATATAATCATAAATATTAGGATTATTTTTATTACTTGGAGGTAAATCCTTTGCAGTCAATGACTGCCTGAAGTCTGGACCCCATGGACATCACCAAATGCTGAGTTTCCTCCCTTGAAATGATTTGCCAGGTCTTTACTGCAGCCATCTTCAGTTGCTGCTTGTTTGTGGGTCATTCTGCCTTCAGATTTGTCTTTGTAAGTGAAAAGCAGCTCAGTTGGGTTGAGGTCAGGTGACTGACTCGGCCATTTAAGAACATTTAATTTCCAAGCTCTTGGGCTGCTTTCACAGTATGTTCTGGGTTGTTATCCATCTGTACTGTGAAGTGCTGTCCTATCAGTTTTGCAGCATTTGACTGAATCTGAGCAGAAAGTATAGCTCTGTACACTTCAGAATTCATCCTGCTACTTCTATCAACAGTCACATTATCAATAAACCCCAGTGACCCAGTTCCATTGGCAGCCAAACATGCCCATGCCATAACACGGCCTCCACATGTTTGATGGATGATGTTGTATGCTTTGGATCATGAGCCCTTCCTTTCCTTCTCCATACTTTTCTCTTCCCATCATTCTGGTACAAGTTAATCTTGCATCAGAACTGGTCAGGCTTTTTTTTTAGAGGTTTTTTAGCAAAGTCTAATCTGGCCTTTGTGTTCTTGAGTGTTACCAGCAGTTTGCATCTTGAGGTAAACCGTCTGTATTTACATTCATGAAGGTGGCTCTTGATTGTAGACTTTGACAATGATAGGCCTACCTCCTCCAGAGTGTTCCGGACTTGGCTATATGTTGTGAAGGGGTTGTTCTTCAATAAGAAAAGAATTCTGCAATCATCCACTTTAGTTGTTTTCTGTGGTCTCCCAGGCCTTTTGGTGTTGCTGAGCTCGCCAGTGCATTCCTTCTTTTTAAGAATGTACCAAATTGTTGATTTGGCCCTCCTAAAGTTTCTGCTATCTCTCTGATAGGTCTGTTTTGGTTTTTCAGCCTAATGATGGCCTCCTTCACTTGCATCAACACCTCTTTGGACGGCATATTGAGAGTTCCCATGAACAGCTACCAAATGCAAATTCAACACTTGGAATCAGCTCCAGACCTTTTATCTCCTTAATTTATCATGATATAAGGAGGAAACAGGCCACAGCTGGCCATGAAACTGCTTATCAGTCAATTGTCCCATTACTTTTGAGCCTGTGAAAATGGAGGAACTCTGTAAAAAATGGCTGTAATTCCTAAACGGTTAATGCAATATTTTTGTTAAACCCCTTGAATTAAAGCTGAAAGTCTACGCTTCAGTCACATCTTGACTGCTTCATTTCAAATCCACTGTGGTGGTGTACAGAGGCAAAATTACCAAAACTGTGTCACTGTCCCAATATTTATGGACCTGACTGTATATAGACCCTGATGCAGAGCCAAATCTGAACAAAACCCTGCAGTTTAAACAATAGCCCTACTTGCGGTTTACCCCAAATACCACAGATGTACTTGTCACCATGAGAGGGGCATAGGATCTAGTTTGATGGAAGCCCTCTTAATAAAAGGGGTCCACTTAGAAGCTGTGCCCCATCAGAGAGAAATAGTATCCACAGATGCCTCCCTTACTGGTTGGGGAAAATGTGGTGCCACAGAAGCACAAGGGGTATTTAGTCCCCTGGTGTGAGATCAGAACACATCAACAAACTAGAATTGAGAACAGTCCAACTGGCCCTAAAATTCTCATCCCCCGGACCGTACAATGGTCCACGATGTACTAGTGGTCCACAGCTACCATTTACTTTCCATCTCTACCACTGATTCCATCCACACTGCACGTAATACAGAAACTAGAGTCCTACTTGAGAGAAATGAAGTGAACACATACTAGATAACAAGGTTCAGATGTGCCACATCAGCCCTAATAACTCCTGCTCACCCCAAAATCCCTCAAACCTGCACTAAACCTTCTCCCAGCCTCCCAGACCTTCACAAGCTGTGTATAGTGTACAGTGTGTTGGCCAGATCTGGACTGCACACTGTAAACCATGTCAAGTATACAGTAAGTGGACCATATCTGGGCCAGGATCCAGTCATATACTGGGCCAGAAAAAAAGAGCCTAGTAGCCTAGTACATATGAACAAGATCTGTGATCTGAGCCTAGTAGCCTAGTACATATGAACAAGATTCTTTTTTTAAATCTCCAGTTGATGGAGACAATAAAAAATACATGCATGTAAATAAATACATGAATGTATGCATGAATATGTTTAGGTGTTTTTATGAAACATTTTAAAGCAAATTACTGTAACATTCGGTAACAAAATTGCAAATAAACAACACTTTAAAAATTGTCTGTAAATTTTACTGTTTAAAAATAGCAATGGTAAAATTAAAATATGTAAGAAATAGTTTATATTTACAATGAAACTATATTTTAATAAATATGAGAATATTTTATTATTTATATAGAATTGTTAGTTATAAAGCTGTCATTTTACAAAATTGGTATATAAACAATAAGGCACATGATATATACAGTATATACCTTATTATCAGTGTCACATCCAGCCCAGACAATTCTATGCCAGACCGCCAGAGGGTGCCCTCCTCAAATTTTAAATGTCTCTTTCAGTTGTCATGTTACACAACCCCATCATGCACTAGCCACTTTAACCACTAATCACCTTAAAAACCTAACTCACAGATACTCACACATACTCAGAAATGTCACTGTGCACTCCCCAACTTTTCAGTTACACCACAAGAGTCAATTTATATCTATAACTCGGGGACTTCTGTGCTGAAAGTGAAGATAATACCCTACTCACCACACACTGCACCATTGTGTTGCATTCGTTGTATTGTGCACATTGTTTATATTTATTGTTTTGTGCCCATTATTTTATTTATTGTACTATTGTGCACTGCCACTTTGTCTCCCTTAATTTTTTTTGTACTCTATGTTGCTGATTGTATACACTACTGTATGTGACATCTGTGATGTTTCACCAAGGCCTTGGCGAATGCTATTTCTTTCTACTGTATACTTGTGTATGGTAAGAATGACAATGAATCTCTCTAATCTATTAATGAAATGTTATCTTTCATGATCACTAAATCTCCTCACCCCATTGTCCTTGGTTTGCCTTGGCTATCTATGACCCCAAAATCTCCTGGAAAACAGGTGAACTCATTGCTTGGAGCCAAATGTGCCACACTAATTGACACTTTTTGCCTTGTCATTCTACTCACATAGATAGCCCAGAAACATTAAGTAAAATAGAAATTCCTGAAACCTATACTGATCTTGCCAGGGTCTTCTGCAAAGTTAAAGCCTCTCAGCTACCACCTCACCACCTGTGGGATTGGGCCATGAACCTCCAGGCAAGCTTAACATCCACTAATGGTCATAAATATTCTTATTCTTTCCAGAATATTGATTATAGAGGTTTGAATGCAGTCACCGTAAAGTATTAGTGCCTTACACTGGTCCCACTGATCAATAGAACAGGTAAAAGGAACCAAGATCTTCAAAAAACTTGAATTGCATATCACCTATAACCTCATCCGTATCAGAGAGGGAGATGAATGAAAGGCATTCCTCACCAGCAGGGCCACCAGTAGGGCCAAATGCTCCCTCAGACTTCCAGACTTTCTCTCTTAACCTCTCTTCTAAAGGGAAAACCAACAACCATCAGTTGGGGACCAGAGTCGGAACAAACCTTCAATACTCTGAAACATTTTATGACAGCCGGCATACTTCACCATCCTGACCCAGAACATCAGTTCATAGTGCCTCCAAGAGTGGGGTGGGAGCAATGCTGTCCCAACATCAATGTAACCCAGCAAAATTCTACCTATGTGCATTCTTTTCTAGGAAGCTGACTCCAGCCAGGAGGAATTACGATGTGGGCAACCTAGAACTGCTCACTATAAAAGCTGTCCTAGAAAAGTGGAGGCATTGGCTAGAAGGAGCTAAGTTCCCATTCCTCATTCTCACAGATAAACACCTGGAATATGTGAAGTCCACAAAGAGACTGATCCCTCGCCAAAGCCAGGTGGGCCCTATGGGGTTTTTCTCCCTATATTTGGCTTAGCCAGCTCCCACCCACCACTTAGGTCTCCCCTATCATACAACATCTGGGAAGGTGAAGGCTATCATGCACTTCCTCCGAGACACATGAATGAGGCAGCCTCATTTTTTCAAACTGCTGCTCATGCTGCATCATGGGGCAGTGTAACAAGTAACACACTTGGAGGAACGTGCTGTTCACCCACTCCCACATGCGTTAACTCACAGACGCCTGGCTTGATTAGCTAGTTTTGCTGTGATTGTATGCCATCCCTGCCACCCTGAGAGCACAGCCAATTTGGCTCTCTTGGTCTCCGGCCATGGATTGCTGTTGCGTCACTGAGGTTCAAAATTGCTTTTCTGTTGTGCCACTCTGGAGCCATTATTCACTAAGTTTAATTTTACACTGATATACAGACCTGGTTCTAAGAATGGGTTAGGCAGATGCACTCTCTAGTCTTTGAAAGCAATCCGGTCAATAGAGAACCTGAATCTATCCTCCCCAAGTCTTGCTTTGTAGGTCCTGTATGCTGGGAAATCATGGAGGTGGTCCAGAGGGACCAGAAGGAAGAACCATCACTGCTAGAGTGTCCCCCAAGGAAAGTATATGTGCCTCTGTCTATAAAAGAGCAGGTGCTGCAGTGGGTGCACAAACTCCTCAGCTCAGGACACCCTGGAATCAACAGAACACAAAGGTTGGTAGAAAGCCAATTCTGTTGGAAAAACATGTATTTTCTGTATGTGTACAGTCCCGGACCTCCCACCAACTACCCAATGAACTCCTAGAGCCCCACCCGATAACTCAACAATCCTGGTCACATATCGCACTCAACTTCATCATTGACCTACCAAGGTAATACAACCATGAACATTGCCCACTTCTCCAAAGCATGTTGTCTTATCCCTTTTCCCATCCTCCCTACAGCTATGAAAACCACCAGTGCTTTTCAAGGAGGTCTCGGTTAGGGGTGTTCAGTTCACCTCCCAGGTATGGCATGTATTCTGCAAATGAGTATGAGTATTAACATCAGTCTGTCTTCAGGTTATCACCCACAGTCTAATGGCCAGACATCCCTGACTCTCTGTGTGACTTCAACAGGCCCTTGCCACTTTGCAATTATTGGAGCTTGACATGAGTAATAACACTCTGTGGCAGTGATTGAGCATCAGCTGAGGCTTGGAGAGAAGGCAGGTTGAACTGGCAAATAATGCATGATGATTCTCACCTGTGTGTTTTTACCGCCAGCCTACTTATGTGTGCCTTTTTATTCTTTAAGTGAATGCTGTGAGACAGACAGAGTGACAGAGGGAGTCGGCACACAACACACACGTATGGAGCATGAGCTTGAACTTTGAACTTGAACTTGAACAAGGCGAAAACCATTAGCTGATGATAACCCTTTTGGGTTGCATTTCTTTTGGTATTATATGAGTTTTTGAAAGCACATTGAAAAAAGTGAGTACCAAAGCTCCACTGAAAATCCACCTGTCTCGCGAGTCTTCTGACACGCACACACACTGGGTTTGATGCACAAGTACTCAATCTCCCGGGGCAAACTCGCTTAGCTGAGTATCCCTGTTATACAGATGGGATTGACATTCCTGAGCCTGTAGCAAATTTTTCTGTTTCATTTGCCCTAGTGTGTGGAGTTTTGCTCTCAGGTCCTGCACATATAAAATTTGGTTTTTGCCCTGTGAAGGTCCCTAAAACCAAATTTCCAGCATAACATCCAAGACCTTTGGGCTTATAATTCAAATGGGGAGAACTACGGTGGCCCAGAAGTGCAAGGCACCCAAAAAAAGATAAATTTTAAAAAACGATGAAGTCAAATTTTAAATAAAACGAGTCAATTTTAAATAAGAAGTCAACTTTAAATAAAAAGTCAGCTTTAAAAAAGTCAACTTTAAATAAAAGTGTCAACTTTAAATAGAGTCAGTTAAAAAAGAAGTCAACTTTTTTATTTAAAGTCAACTTTAAAGTCCCCATGAAATCAAAATTTAAGTTTTGTGAAGAGAAGCAAACAGCAAATGCCACAACAAACATGGCTGCCATTAACCTCAGGCCTAGCATGGAATCTACAGTAAATTATAGCGTGATTACGTAATAGTTTTCCCTAAATACGTGACTGGATAGAGTTATCAGGTCAATATTATTTAAATATGGTAAAAGGACAATGTGTGAATCCAGTGGTACTGTTCAACATTAAAAAGTTTGTAAGAATGCTAACGCTATGGAAATATATTTGGAAAATGCTGAGTGTAAATGGCAGACATTAAAAGCAATAGCAATCTCATTTAGTCCATTAGGCACTCTTAACATGATCCTGTTAATTGTACCTATACCTAAAGACACATGTAGCAGTATAAAATAGTTTATTTAGTTGTATTTAATTTATAGTGGCTTATTAATGTTAATATAGTGCCAGTGGTATTATCATAGCTAGTTGTCTAAATTCAGAATAGGTAGCTATGTGCTTACACTCAGTGCCAAACTCAGTCAGTGTAAACGCTGATGTTCTTGTTCGGTGGTGCGGCTGACGCATTGCAGGATTGCTCTATTCTGGCAAGAGTCCTCCAACAAGATTGTGACCAGCACATGTTGGGCCACAAGCTGGGCTTTGCTCAAGAGTAGCACCCATTTTTGTGCATCATGTAGTGACCTTTTATTTCTCATCTTTGCAATATTTCTGAGATGAAAGAAGGCTATCTTAGTAATATTATCTATATTTATCATGGATAGACCGGAAAGATCTAGAGATTGTGATTCCTATCAGCCACTGCACAAGATCACATGTCTGGTTTCATCTGTTTCATGTTTTGATTAATTAGCACTAGTATACAAATCAGTTTTGCACTGCACTGGTTGTCTTGCACTTGTCTTCTTTGTCACATTATGCTTCTAGTCTCATGTTTATTGTTTCATGTTTATGTTTCCTAGTCCTGGTGCCCTGCCATGAGTTCTTGTTTGTGTTTTGTTTTTGATTTAAATTAAATTTTCCATTTGAGACTGCATTTGCATCTGCTTCCACCCTGCTTCCACCCTGACAGAACATAAAATCCATAAAAATCTGGGAGCAGCAGATTTTTTTAGGGTCCAGGAGGCCTTTTTGGAGAAGAATAGACTGAGGTGGGAGCAAGAGGGGAAAGGATCACTGATTAAAGACATTTAGGATTGGCTCAACATGATGTACTCCCTCAGGAAGTATATCGGGAAGGGGGATTTCAACCGGGTTGGAACCATCTCCCACCCTCCCTGCCCCGCATTGGTTACTCGGCCTCCTGGCTCTGCTAGTCCTGCTGCCTAGCTCCGTAGAGGATGTCACTCTACCTCCTTGCCCTGCTGAGGACGTCACTCAGCAGCCTGACTCCGTTGAGGACGTCGCTCTGCCTCTCTGCTGTGTTGAGGACGTCACTCCTGGGCTTGACTTCGTTGAGGATGTCGCTCCGCTTCCCTGCTCTGCTGAGGACATCATTGCAGGTCACGGCCTTGCCACTGATGTCACTCCATATCCCTACTTCTCTGCGGACATCACTATGCCTGGTGTCACTTCAGAAGTCACTCCGCCTTCCTACTTCACTGAGAGCATCGCTATGCTCCCTTGCTCAGCTGAGGATGTCGCTCTACCATCCTGCTCAGCTGAGGACATCACTCCACTATCCTGCTCTGCTGAGGACATCGCTCTGCCTTCATGCTCTGCTGAAGATGTCACTCCTTTTCTCTGCTTCGTGCCGTGTGTCGCTCCCACTTCTTGCTCCACAGAGGACATTGCTCCCCCCTCCAACTTCGCAGAGAGTGTCTGACTGCGCGGTGGCCGTCGCTCTGCGCTCAATCTCATCCTGGGACATAGCACCATCCCTCAGTGGTACGGAAGAGATCAGCCCGCATTTGTACAAGAGAGAGGACATCACACGTCCTCATTCCAGCCCCGTGAGGGATGGTGCTCATATAGACTTTGTACTACTAAGCGACATCTGGTCTGGGTGTCCAGGACCCCCTCCCGAACTTGTTTTGCGCTTCGGGAGCTGCGCGTTAAGGGGAAAACCTGCTCAACATTGTATTCACTGGCAGAACACTGCAAATATGGACCATTGCACAATGAACACATTAGGGACAGTAAAGTCATAGCTGATATATGTCTGTCAGAGCGCATGAAACTAGATAAAGCCCTCATGTTGATAAAAGCAATCAAAAAGGCAAGACAAAAGCAGCCGTGCAATCTGCAAGGTGATACGGTCAATGATCACACCCAGCACTCCCCCACCTGGGCTAAGCCATTATGACTACATTAACTGATAGTTGCACTACACAGATTATCCCACAGAACATTGTTTCATTTCACTGTGTACTGTACAAGCTGTATCACTTTGCTTTGACTTTGAAAATGTGGCAAAAATGGCCACATTGAATGTGCATGTAAAAGTAGGAGAGGGACTACTAAAAACACAAAGCATTGTGTGTTCCAAAACAAAACGAATGTGCATAAGGTGCAGCAGAGTCAGAGCAGCCATAGCGTTGAGTGTGACAGTTCAGAAGATGAGGTAGGGTTGAACATACTGACCATTAATGGTGGTTTAGGGGGATACTAGATGTTGCCCTTACTCAAAGGGCAGCCTGTACACATGGAAATTAACTCAGGTGCAGCAGTCTCTATTGTGTCTGTCAGTGTCTACAAAAAGGCACTGCATCACCTCCCACTGAATCCATCCAGTATCCCTGAAGACATACTGTATACTGGCGAACCTGTTCCAGTGAGAGTTGTTGTCAGTGTCACTATCCAGCTGAACAGACAAGCAGCTAAGTTGAAATTACACTGGACTCACTGGCGTTCCACCTGATGTCAAAAGGAGAACTGCAACTAATTGCAGTTCTAGATAACCATACTGAAGTGTTTAAAGATGACCTAGGAAGCATGAAAAACATAACAGTTAACCTGAACATTAGGCCAGGTACCAAACTAAAATTCCTAAGCTACACTCATTGTTCCCATTATAGAAAAAGATGGCTTCATTAGGATTTATAGGGATTTCAAGTAAATCTCATCCCTGTTTTGGAAGGGAAGCACTACCCACTATGCCACATTGATGATTTGTTCACTCAGCTAGCAGGAGGGCAAATGTTTAGTAAAATTAATCGGAGTCAAGCTTATCTCCAAATGCATGTAGACAAAAAAATCTAGGGAGTTGCTCACAACAGTCAGTCACAAAGGCCTATACAGGTACCGTCGGCTACCGAATGGGGTAACTTCCCCAGCTCTTTTCCGGTGGGCAATGGATCAAATATTGAGTGGCCTATTAGGAGTCCAGTGTTATTTGGATGACATTCTCATCACTGGAAAGACTTATGGTTAGTATGCCACACTACAGCAACTGAAGGAATATGGACTCAGAGTCTGTAAATCCAAGTGGGAGTTCTTCCAGCCATTGGTGGAATCCTTGGACATGTGATTGACTCCCGGGGTTTACACAAGGCTCTATCCAAGGTCAAGGCAATCATGGAGGTGCCAGCACCTCAGAACATGAGCCAATGCATATCATATCTAGGGTTGCTGAATTATTATGGAAGATTTATTCCAAACCTCACAACCATTCTAAAGCCATTGCACCAGCTGTTGTGCCAAGATAAAGACTGGAAATGGACAGATCAATGTACCAAAATATTTGCTCAAACAAAGACTGTATTGCTGATATCTGAAGCTCTAATGCATTTTGGTCCTTCCCTGCATTGCTGCTAGAATGTAATGCTTCTCCCTATGGTGTGGGGGCTGTTATTTCCCATAACATCCCCAATGGAGAACTGAAACCAATTGCATTTGTGACATGCACACGCAACAAAGCAGAGAGTCACTATGCCAAAAATAGAGCAAGAAGCCATCAGTATCATATTTGGTGTTCACAAATTCCACCAGTATGTGTTTGGAAAGAAATTCACCCTTCTAACAGATCACAGTCCTCATTAGCTGCCAGTCGGATGCAAACGTGGGCTTTGTTGTTATCTGCTCATACATATGACATAAAGTACCAGAAGTATGAGTTACATGCAAAAGTTGATGATCTCTCCAGGCTACTGTAATGCTTGACTGAGTGTTTTACAGTTGCCCAGAGACTGAAAATAAGGGTGAAATGTCCGAGCATGGGGAAAAGCCATAACAGAACACATGCACACAACACAGCACACATGCACACAACACACAAAGTAAAAAAAGGGAAGTGGCTTAAAGGGACATTACAACACAATTAGCTAGCTACAGTTACACTGATTGACCATTACAGATTCCCCCAGGAAGAAAAGGCTGTCCTCAGCGCTGCACAACTGAGTAACAACACTAAATTTAACAACCTCATACATGTAGAACGTTAGAAGAAATAACAGGTTAACATTTATATTTATATCCAGAGCTACTTACAGAAGTGCTTTGAAGTCTCTCAATAAATACATTCTGATACTGGTTCATTAGGTCACAGCCTAAGAATACCACCAGTCCAAAAACTCCGTTGGGGAGGAACTATAATAACAAGTACCCAGACAATACAAGACAATAAATTTTTTTTTTTTTTTTAACACACCTTAAAGAAAGAAGGAAACACTATAAACATAGAAAACACATAACATTCCATGCTCTATATACTTACACATACTTATACTTTCATTTCAGGTCTACTCACATACTTTTACTTTCATTTAATTTTTCATCACTCATTAAACTGTCCTCTGGTGCTCCTGGAGCAAAACACTCAGTCCTTGCCCGTGGCTCAGTACATCCCAGGTAGAGATGGGCTGTAAGTTCACAATATGAAAGACTCCAGCGTCTTCCCCTGTATTCACATTTATGAGTCTATAATGCAAAATGCATGCAAGAGGAAGTCCATGACTGATATAGGCATGCTATAAAGTGCGACTCTGTATTTCTCTAGCACATGCTTACATATGAGGTCTACTTTCTCCTGTTGAGGGGGAGGGTTTTTCAGTTTACCAAATTCTCTCAGTATTTGAGTGACAAAAGTGGGCAAGGGCTCATCAGGCATTTGTATACAGTCCAGGATACCTCTCATAATTACCCTCAAGTAACAGTGCACATACACACACAACATGAAAGGGAAGCGTCTTAAAGGCTCATTGTCACACAATTAGCTAGCTACAGTTACACTAAGTGGATGTTACACTACCATTACCGATGACTCATGCTAAGCAGAAGCAAGCAGACATCTTTTACCTTTGGCAGGAGGAAGAAGTGCCTACTACAGTACAAGTGCGACAGCACACAAGAAATGACACAGTGCTGTCTAAGCTGATGGATGTCGTGGTTAGTGGATGAAATGCAGAGGATATCTCTGAACTGAAGCCATATCTCTCAAGGCAAAATGACCTCTCTGTTCAAGCAAGACAAATTCTATAGGGACAGAGAGTATTAATTCTGCCACCACTTAGAAAAAGCATGTTGCAACAGCTACACTCAGGCCATTGTGGAAAGAGCTTGCCAGAAGCTACTTCTGGTGGCCAGGACTTGATGGGCAGATTGAAAATACAGCAAAGTCATGCTCTTCATGTCGGAAGGTCTGTAACATGCCGCAGCTTGCCCCACTTCATCCGTCAGACTGGCCAGAAGAGGCTTGGCAATGCGTTCAAATAGATTTTGCTGGCCCTTTTGAGGAGAAAATGTTTCTGGTGGCTGTTGATGTTCATATTAAGTGGCCAGAAGTGGTTATAATGAGATCTGGTACAACTGAGAAAGCCATTGAGAAAATGTTCAGTCGATTTACCTTTCCTGAACAGCTTGTAAGTGACAATGGTCATCAGTTAATTTCTCAAGAATTTGAGAAGTTCCTTCGTGTACATGGAGTACTTGGGTTAGCAGAGAGATTTGTGCAGAGCATGAAGCATGCCCCCAAAGCTTCACAGGGACAGGGCTCACTCCATCAGTCCCTGAACAATTTTCTGCTGTTTTATAGAAATGTGCCACATGCAACAATACAAGCTTCTCCTGCAACACTTCTCATAAAAAGGCAGTTGCACATGAGCCTGGATCTTCTAACACCACCTAGGACAAAGACTCTTGTGCTTCATCAGCAGCAAGCTCAACTGAAGAGATGCAGAGAAAGAGCAAAAGATACGGTCTTTCGATCTGGAGATCGTGTGCTGGCATGTAATTACAGAAGTGGGCCGAAATGGGTTCCCACAATGGTTATTACGTAGATAGTCCCAGTGTCTTACGCAGTACAGACTGCTGAGGATGTTGTTTGGAGAAGGCATACAGACCAGCTATTACAAGGAGTAGAGTTTTCTCCTGTGGTTTCCCCTGAGCTCCCACAGCAGGAGAGGCCTAACCAGCCTACAGTTACAACAGACATGTCACCTGTCCAAGATACAGATTGCTCAAAGCTGCCCTCTGCTGCAACCATGCCAACACTACCCGCTACTCCTGTGTCATCTGCTGGCCTAACAGTATTGGTGGAAGGGGACACTCACTGCAATCCTAGCAGAGAATGGCGGCTTCCAAAATGTTTGAGTTTATGATAGAGACATACCCACAAGAATGTGTCAGAATAAACCCGGGTTTGGGGCAGTCTACCCTCACTCCCTTAGTTTACGACTAAAAAAATGTCCATTGGAACATTAGATCCTTGTTATTGCTTTGATAACATATTTTGCTTAATTGTTTATTTACATATAGGGTTTAGTCTTGTTACAGTGCCTTTCAATAGTGTGTGTCAAAAGCAGCACCTGTTCATTAAGAGGGGAGGAGTATGTCATGTATTAATTGTCCCTTATAGCAGGCAGTAGGTGTCATTACATGTTGGGGCTATTTTTGTATCATTCTGCATCTTCCTCTCCATTTGATTTATTGTTGCAACAATATAAGTTGGAGAAATACCCAATACACAACAGTTATTAATAGCTGCACATAGTACATAATAGGCCTAAATATTACCCACTGAAGAATTTGTGATGTTGCAAACTCCTGCAAATTCCATTTCTTCTGATGGAAGCCTCATAGAAGGGGACTTAGCAGCCCCACAACAGAGAAGACTCCCAGAAATACTGTGCATCATATTTAAGGATGGTTGACCAATAAAGCCCAGAAAAATGTCAATGTTAGTAGCACAAAGTTAATATAAGAAATTAGTGTTCTTGCAGTAGACAGGGTAAATTAAATAAGTGCAATGAAATGTATTAAAATAGTGCCCTTTATTGAACTTCAACAAACCAATATGAACAACTCCTAGCATATTCTGGATTTTAATGTTATGTATTTTGGTGAATATCCAAATCAAGGTAAAGGTAAATTTCTGTCCACCTCAACTACTAATAATTCCACAAATAACCCTTTGAAAATGCGCACACATAAAAGCCCATTTTCTTTCCACCAATAATCTGTCAACTTAGCATTTCTTTTAGCTAGGGCTGTAGTATATGATTACGCTGACATTCTTCCATCTTTTAAATTGAAAAAAAAAAGACCTGCATTCTTTTATATACTTTTTAAATAAATGTTCTAATGTGAAGGAAACTCATGCACATAGCACAAATAAAAATAAAAAAAATAGTTGCAAAGTAGTTATCAACATTTAGGTCTTTTTTGCTCTTCTCAAAACCCTGATCCTACACCAGGTGATTTGTGTGTGGTTAACCATTTCATATAACCTTTAAAAAATACAGTCAGGGTCATAAATATTGGGACAGTGACACAGTTTTGGTAATTTTGCCTCTGTACACCACCACAGTGGATTTGAAATGAAGCAGTCAAGATGTGACTGAAGCATAGACTTTCAGCTTTAATTCAAGGGGTTTAACAAAAATATTGCATTAACCGTTTAGGAATTACAGCCATTTTTTACAGAGTTCCTCCATTTTCACAGGCTCAAAAGTAATGGGACAAACTAATATAATCATAAATATTAGGATTATTTTTATTACTTGGAGGTAAATCCTTTTTTATTACTTGGAGGTAAATGGCTTTCTTAGGGGTTTAACAAAAATATTGCATTAACCGCTTAGGAATTACAGCCATTTTTTACATAGTCCCTCTATTTTTACAGGCTCAAAATAACTGGGCAAACTAACATAATTATAAATATAAGCATTATTTTTAATACTTGGATGTAGTCAAATGCCTGAAGTCTGAAACCTATGGACATCACCAAATACCGAGTTTCCTCCCTTGAGATGCTTTGCCAAGCCTTTATTGCAGCCGCCTTTTGCTGCTTGTTTGTAGGTCTTTCAGCCTTCAGTTTTGTCTTCAGTAAAGTGGTGTACAGAAGCAAAATTACAAAAATTGTGTCACTGTCCAAGTACTTATGGACCTTCTATCTTGTGCCACATTTGTTATTTTATCAGGTTATTAGTCAAATCAAGTGGCTTTATTGTCATTTCAACCATATACAGCTAGTACAGTACACAGTGAAGCGAAACAAGGACTCTCCAGGACCATGGTGCTCCAGGACAGTATGTAAGACCACACGACATTAACTTATAAATTGTACCAAAACAGTATTTTTTGTGCTGTGATAGTACCACTGTGCCTTTATTTATTTATATAATTCTTTATGCTGTATACAGCTTTTATTAAAGATATAACACTTATTACTGTCAGTGACATTCTCGATACAGATTGGTTGTTGTACCCAACTGTGCTCGGGTCCAAGGTAGGCTATTTAAATGGATAGGAATAATCTTCATTTAAATATAGTGAAGACTGGATGTGTCAACTGGATGTGTCATGTAGTCCTAAAGCTATTATAGCAATTGCAGTCCAATGCCATCTTCATGGTTTCTAAGTGGTACCATCCACAGTAATCTCATGTATCTTTAGGCTGTCCATATGGGTCTATCCTCAGCAGCAGAGAATGGTTTCCAAGTGATGAGAACTCCAACCAGAATAGGGCATCAGGCTAGATCAGGCACGTCCGGAGAGCAGAAGGATTGGATGGATTGGATTCATCCAATGGAGAGCAGAAGGATTGACATTCTTGTGGGATAAAGTTCATTTTTCGTGACTATGTGACGGACATCCTATTGGTGCACATGCACACGAAAGAGCTGGAGTCAAAAACACATGTTTCATGTCTGTTCTTCTGTTCTTTTCACAGTTCTCCACCATGTTGTTTTAGGGCAGCTTGGCATGTGCTTCCCTGGTGGTGTCCAACAAACTGCCTTCTTTGGAATCCTCTCAGCTGGCATCCTTAGGACATGGCCCAACCACCTCAGACAGCATTGCTGGATCTCCTGGACAAAGCTGCAACCTTTGATATAGTATGATGTTGTTTATTTTGTTTGGTCAGAAGATGTTGCATATTACCTTGCTCCTGGAGAGTCACTACCTAATATACCTCAATCTGTTCCACCACTTCAGTGTCTACAATATAAATATTTGAGTTATTATAGGTCTCCTTAGAGGAGCACAGGGTGGGATTATTGTTTTGAATTTAACAAGTCAAGGTCTAAAGAGAGAAATGGACAAAAGTAACAAAAGTGCATGGCTGTAATGTAGCAATTAGTAACAAATTCTCCAGTAATATACTTTCAAATTTGTTTGTAAAATGTTTTTAATAATAAAAATTAGTAGTGAATTGCCATTTGTTATACTGTTCCACATCATCATTAACTACTGAAGAGCAACACAGTAACACTTCTGTAATTACTAATGGGTTTCCATGTGTTTCACTTTACAATGCTATTCCACATCATCATTAACTACTGAAGGTCAATACAGTAACACTTCAGTCATAACTAATGAGCTTCAATTTATTTTTATTTTATCTATATTGTAAAAACAACACAGCCCCGTGGAGAGAATGAGTTAGGAAATCTTGACTCCAGCCCCAGTCCTCAGGGGGTATGTGTTTCAGGCTGATCTGTTTATGCCAACATATTAGCCAACATACTATCCAAACGTACTGGCCAAGGAACGTTTGCGGTTAGCAGCCTAAATAGTTCAGGATCAGTAGTTCAGAATCGGTCAGGACAGAGTCAGAACCCGGCTCTAAGTCCTCCAGTCAGGCTCATCGAGACAAGGGCTGTGTCTCACAGATGTTTAATAACCAAGGCAGTAGGCAAAGAGCTGGTGGCAGTCCTTGGATTCCAAGAGATTCAGACACTAGCTGCATGAGCCTCAAAGAGTTTCTTGGGCTTTTTATTTTGTGCGTCAGCCTGGACATCTGGTTCTCTGTACACATATGACTGTGATTGGCTTAATAAGTAACAGTGATGAAAGTGCCTACATTATGAGGTAAACGTTGCTATCAGTGTGGTGCCAAGAAAAGAATTGGCCCTGAATGTCAAAAAAGAACAAAAAGAAATAATTGATTTCAGGAAGTGCAACAAAAGTCACACCCCTATTGAAATTAACAGGCAAGCAGTCTCCAGACTCTAAGTCTGCCAGTCAGACTCACCAAGGTGAGCACTGTGAGTGCTGACAGAACCTTGGTGCAGCAGGCTCAGGCCTGCTATCATGTCCACACCAGCCTTAATTGCTATATTATTGCCATCAAAGTATAAATATTTGTCAGAAAGCATACAAATAAATGATCAGACATGAGCTTGAAATTGTCTCTTGAACATGTTGTAGAAACAATTTATGTATGCAACTCATAATTTGTTTAGTTTTTTTCATTTACCTCTCGTTTCATGTGTGATTGTTGAAAGCACCATGCAAAAGTTGCACAAAATTCTACACAGCCATATAACAGTATGCTTTTATCAACCAATCTAAATGCCAATTCCCACCCACCAGCTAGTAATATGTAACACATTCAGTGAAAATTAAATTTCAATTCAATTTTATTTGTATAGCGCTTTTAGCAATGGACATTGTCACAGCTTTACAGAAATAAATACATTCAAATTAAATTAAATCAAAATAAATTGTAAATATGTGAATTTATCCCTAATGAGCAAGCCAGAGGCGATGATGGCAAGGAAAAACTCCCTGAGATGATATGAGGAAGAAACCTTGAGAGGAACCAGACTCAAAAGGGAACCCATCCTCATCTGGGTGATAGCAGATAGTGCAACTATAAATAAATCCTATAAACTACATGGACAAATAGTGCAATTGTGCAACCAGTAAATTCATTAAGGTTTTCACATGAAGTCCGGTTTGTTGAACCTATCCACTGTCCACTGATGGACACCTGAGTACAAAACTGCTAATGGCAACCGCAGCCCCAAAGCCACCCCAGCAATTGCAGTCTCAAGCCATCACAGTACAACTCCCCATATTCGATCCCCAAGCCATCTCCATGGCCCCCAAGTGGCACCATCCCCAGCAATCCCAATGATCTTCAGGCTGTCCCAGTGAGCGATCTGAACTGATGAGAACCAGAAGTAGGGCATCAGGATGGATCAGGCAGGTCCGGAGAGCAGAAGGGGTCAGGATCACTGGTATCTCAGGAGTAGCATATGTAGCTCGATAGAGGGAAAGAGAGAGACAGAGTGAGAGAGATTGTTAGATAAGCATTTGTCCTGTAATGGTTAAGGACAATGTACTTTGTGTTCAGAGTGCAAGCAGGGACTCCAGCAAGACTACCTGCAACAGCATAACTGAAAGGGAGAGCCAGAAGTTAACATAGACACGAGGGTGCCCTGAGACATAAAGCGGCCAGCCACTCCACCGTCAAAAACCCGGAGTAAAAGTGTGAAAGTGGAGGGGCGACAGCATCCAAACATCCCAGTTCTCCACAACACTCTATGCGTGTGAACCCTCCAGACCTGCTCCTTTACCTAAGAAGAAAACTATTCACAAAAGACTTGACTAAACAAATATGTTTTCAGCCTAGACTGAAACAGTGAGACTGTGTCTCAGGGATTTGTAAAAGAAAGCTTTACCCCCTGCTGTAGCCTTCACTATTCAAGGTACCAACAAATAACCTGCACCTTTTGATTAAAGTAGGCATGGCAGATAATAAAAGACCAAAAGTATGCTCAGGTACTGCAGAGCAAGACCATTCAGTGCTTTACAGGTCAATAGATTTATTTTATAATCAGTATGAAATTTGATTGGGAGCCAGTGCAGTGTGGATAAGATTGTGGTGATGTGGTCATATCTTCTGGTTCTAGTAAGGACTCTCGCTGCTGCATTCTGGACTAACTGGAGCTTGTTTCTCCAGTTGGATCTAATGGATCATCCAGACAGCAAGGCATTGCAATAATCCAACCGTGAGGTAACAAAAGTATGAACTAATTTTTCTGCATCATGTAGTGATATTATATTTCTTATCTTAGCAATACTTCTGAGATGAATGAAAGCTATCCTAGTAATATTATCTACATGAGCATCAAATGAAAGACTGGAGTCAATAATCACACCAAGGTCTTTTACTGCTGCACATGATGAAACAGAAAGGCCATCCAGAGTTATGATGTTATCACAAAGTTTATTTCTGATGTGGTCCTAGTACAAGTACTTCTGTCTTGTCAGAATTAAATAAAAGAAAGTTAATAAGCATAGAGTGTCTAATGTCCTTTGCACATTCCTCAACTTTATTAAGCTGATGTGTCATCTGGCTTTGCAGAAACATACAACTGTGTGTCATCAACATAACAGTGGAAGCTAATACCATGGTTACGAATAATTTTGCCCAGAGGTAGCATGTATAAAGAAAATAGCAGTGGGCCTAAAACAGATCCTAGTGGAACACCAGATTTTACCTTAGTATGCATAGAGAAGTCACCATTTGCACCATTTTTCATCATCTACAAACTGATAGTCGAATCAGTCAAATAAGACCTGAGCCAGAAGAGGGACGGTCCCTTAATGCCTACAACATTTTCTAGTCTATCGAGGAGAACATCATGATCATTGGTATCAAAAGCTGCACTGAGGTCAAGCAACACAAGCAAGGAGACAACCCTGATCAGAGGCCAGTAGTAGGTCATTTACCACTTTAATCAGTGCTGTCTCTGTGCTATGATGAGGCCTAAATCTTGACTGATACATTTCATGAATGTTATTTCTATGTAGGTATGAGCATAACTGCTGTGCTACAACATTTTCTAGGGTCTTGGAGATAAAGTGGAGATTTGATATTGGCCAATTGACAGGGGTTGAGGTCAGGTTTTTTGATCAGGGGATTGATAACTGCTAGTTTAAAAGGTTTAGGTACATAACCAGTGCTAAGGGAAGAATTGATTATTTTTAGAAGAGGTTTGATTATTATGGAATTATCTTTTTGAGAAAACACATAGGTAAGGGATGCAGTATACAGGTTGATGATTTTGAAGAGGAAGTTAATGAAATTAGTTCGGCCTCTGGAAGGGGAGTAAAACATTCCAATCATTGATCTGATATATTATTATCTACAGGGTTAGTTATAAAACTGTCTGGTTTTAAATTAATAGTCTGAATTTTAGGTTTTAAATTAATAGCCTGATATTTTCAATTTTACCATTGAAAGAAGTCATCACTGCTATATAATGATTGTGTGTATGTTTCTACTGTGGTTTTATTCCTAGTCAATTTTGCTATAGTATTAAATAAGAATCTAGGATTATTTTTGTTATCTTCAATTAGGGTTGAGAGATACATTGATCTAGCAGCACTAAGAGCTATTCTATAGCTCAGGAGGCTCTCCTTCCATGCTGTTTGAAATACTACCAATTGAGTTTGACACCATTTACATTCTAATTTTCGAGTGGTCTGTTTTAAGGTGCGTGTGTGATCGTTATACCAGGGTGCTAGCTTTTTCTCTTTAATTATTGTTCTTTTAAGTGAAGCTACCTTATCTAGCTTGTAGCAGAACATTGACTCTAAGCATTCAGTTGCCTGGTCGAGTTCTTCAGGATCAGAGGGTGATCCAATCATGGATGGTAACTCTGGGAGCTTACTGATAAAACTTTGTGCAGTTGCTGACGTGAATGTACTTTTGAAAAAGTGTTAACTAACCTTTTCTGCATGCATGAGCTCACAGATACCCACGATTAGCTAGTGTTGCTGTGATTGACAGGGAGACAGGGACCCGATTTAACTGGAGCAAAAGTGAAGAGAAAAGTGGTCCCCCCCCCCCCCATTAAAGCTTGGGTAGGTTTAAAATACCTTATACAACAGTTAGTTCCGGTCCACAAATTTGATTGGTCAAGCGGCATTCCAAGAGTGCCTATATTTCCTATAACGCCACTGGGACATTTCACTGTTTGTATCATTCCATTCGTCTGTGTTTCCCACCTAAAATGTTAGGGACATTATCATCAGACATGGCAAATGATACTTTTCAGAAATAAAACTTTTGATTGAAAATATGAAAGCTCGTCAGATGAAGATGAAAAGGAAGAAGGGATACCAATTTTACCTGAAGCACCTTTAATGAGATTGTACAAATGTAGCCAGCGGTCTGTACAGTGAGTGAATGTGGCTTCTTCGGGGTCTATTTCCACTAGCCGAGCAAAAATAAGCAGAATATTTAACCATATTGTGTCCGAAATGTCACTTACTCAATATTAATTTCTTGTTTATAGAACTATTGTATAAAAGCAACATTGCATTTACGTAGCAGGCTTGTGCCTGCGGCGAATCACAGCCGTGCTGGTATGCATTGTAACCGCAGGACTGCAAGTGCAATATTGCTCAAATAATGTCTGGATCTATTTCTTCATGATCATTTCACTCAGTAACTTTTAGTCAACCTGTACATACCTTTAGAGTGAGAACACTGAGGTAATATGTATGAATGGCACCCCTAAATAAGAAACTTCCACCTAGGATATTCTCATAGAACAGAAAGATTTACCCAGTTCTCATAGAAAATTGGTTATCACTGTATTTGAAAGTATGTATTTGGATCAGTTTAATGGACTAAAATTATGTCAGTAACATTCCTCTGTTTTAGTAATTCTCTCATTATCTGTTACCTGCATGTCATTACTATGAGAATGTGAGAGAGAGAGTTTGTAAAGCTGATTTCCCCTAGAACATTACACTTGAATTAAATAATTTTTCTGTGTTTTAGAAGGCCATTTTCATACCACAGATTGCAGACCTATTTTATTCCTTTACTTGATAAAAACCAAAGAGAAATTGTTCTCAACAGCATAGAACAAAAATACGGACAATAAAATTAAGAATCTTTTGCTTGTTTGTTTGCATGTGGTTATATGTAGGTAATGTGTAGCACTCTAAAGAATATGCAGACATTTTCTTTTTAATAAAGTCAAGCTTTTGGAATTAAGGCATTTTGTACAAATAAATGCAACTTATTTAATTTAAAATAGTGTGTAACTTCTTTTAAAATAATGTTTTATAAAGTCTTAAAACCATGTGACCTGGATAGGATATGGCTTAATGCTAAATCTACTAATATATCAAAGCCTTTAAAACGTTTAAAAAACTATCCTATCAACTTTCGTAACGTGTGACATTGACACAGATGTATGTATGCATCTGCAATGCACGCAAATCGGGCAGGGTATGTGGATCAGGTAGCCACAAAATCTAGTCATATAGTCAGCTTAGCTAGTAGCTAGACAAGTTTTCGTACAGAGCAATATTGTGTACACAATTTTGCGCTTTTCACTGGATATTACAGAAATACGTGATTCATATGATAAACCTACTTACTAACAGACTGATAGAATTTGCACAAGCAAATTGTGGTCAGTCCTGGTAAGAGAGGAGATAAATGAAGTCTTTTCTCATTAAGAAGCATGCAAGGACCTCTGGGCTTCACACAATCACATTACACTCAGTTTACAGTTTAAAGGCATAGCCCTTCCCCCCCAAACAAACATCAGATAGCCACACACACGTGCACAGCAGACGGAAACCCACTATAAGGCACCATGTTGCATTACAGTTATACAACACTTTTCCTATCCAAAATCATATTCTCCTCTGTCCAAACACCCTAAATATATATCATACTTTCTGTATTTTGTAATGCATCATGCAATAAATAGAATAAATATGTCCTTCTGACACTTCTTCTAAGGTCCCAACTCTATTTCCTATGGTACATCAATATTAATTAGAAGAGGGAGGAAAAAGAGGAAAGGGATGGGCTGGTCAGAGTCATTCTCATTCTGTCTCCCCCTTTCTCTCTCTCCCTCTCTCTCTCTCTGATAAATCCACGCCCTGGTGGAGATGCAGAAGCATAGACGCCAGCAAACACTTCACACACACTCTCACTCTCTCCTTCCCTGCTTGTGGAAACAGCCATTTGTACCATACGGTAAGGCCTTCTCTATTCATTTCATACTGATATCTCTATACATAAATGTACAAGAAAGAAAAAAAGCATACAATCAGGGACCTAAGATTGCATGTGCAGGAAAATGTCCATTAATTTGCCATAGGTTGAGAGGGAGGCAGACATTAGAGGCAGAGAAAGAGGGATGAATGCAGATAATATGGAGATGGAGAGTCAGGCAATGAGCAGGTTTAAGCTTTCTGCACTGAGGGTAGACTCCGCTATGTAGCACATTAGAACTGATGACTATTGCGGCAGAAAAGGGTGTGGGGTGCTACTAAAGAACATTTGGTGGCATGAATAAAGCAGAATAGGGAGGACAAAGAGTTGCATGTAAGAAAAGAGAGACAGACAATTAGAGAAGTGACAGAAACATGCAACACAAAGATATGTAAGGCACACATGGAAAGATATATGTCACGTATGTAAAGAGCCAGAATCCAGCACTGTTTATTCAGCTGTGGTTATTGTGAAACATATATGCACATCACATAACAGATCCCTAGATTATTCCATTTATTATTTATTGAAATAATTCCTAGCCACATTATGACAACACAAAATAGAAATAAGAAGAAGACACATTTTCAGTACGTGTCACTGGATGACATATTTTAAGTTGCTTTAAGGATACAAAGCAAGGTCAAAGCTTTGCAGTGTCCAGTAAAATTTACTATCTCTATTGACAGCTAGCATGTCTGACAAGCCAGATCTCACAGAGATTGCCAGGTTTGACAAAACCAAACTGAAGAAGACAGAGACAAAAGAGAAGAACCCTCTGCCCACCAAAGAGAGTGAGTAAATTCCAGAGAACAGCATGCAGTATGTCTTGTTGGTTTGGGGTGTGGTATGGAGCTCCACTGTAGCTTTCTCTCTTCAGCTGCAGTGCTTTGTCTATCCTGTCTCTTCTCACACTTTAGCTTCACCATTTTTAATTTAATTCTAGTCTTGCCCTTTCCATTGCCTTCTTTTTCATACAAACACTTCTCTTTCTCTAACTTAAGTCTAAACTCTGCATGCAGCATCCTAGCCCCCTCACCCACATACTCTCATGTCAGCAGATAGGTGTCAGTAGATAGGTGTCAGCTCAACTTCTGCCAAAATCCTCCATCAGCAATGCAGCACAGACTCTGGCACATTTCAGAAGTACATTTACATAATAAATACTGATCATATTTGTTATAATGTTCCCTGACCAAAATGGGGACTGTGCCACTGTACTTACTAATACAGACAAAACTCACTTTGTTTCTCAGCTATTGAACAGGAAAGAAAAGGAGATACAAGCCCCTAACCTGATGGAGAAGAGGAAGGCCAAGCACAACAGATGCTCCTTCGATGGCACGTTATTAAATATTAACTATTTATGTTTCCTTTTTAAGTTTAGTGGGTACTACTGCCCCTTGTGATGCATGGTTACCATGGTGATTGAAGTCACCTTCTGGAAAACAAGACATGGAGTGACATAAGATAGTGTTTGAACATGGATCTTTTAACAAATTCCATTCATAGCAATTTTCTAAATAAAAATCTTCATGAAATAAAGACAAATATGAACACACACACAGTAACGTATGTGGTGGCTAATTTTTAAAACCCGTCTGGTTAATCTGGTTAAATGCTTCAGTAATTTTCAGTCTTAAATTATTCAGGGACCAACACTGTTAGGCTTGGGAATGTGATGACATGATACAGTGTCTTATGGATGATCCAACATTTTGAGTGAGATTGTTAGTCATCTAGTCATATAGCCAGCCTAGCTAGGAAATAAGTGTTCATACAAAGGGGGTGCAGTGAGTTAGTTCATTTGGGAGATTGTGGGACTCTTGATCTCAGGATCGAGGGTTTGAGTCCCACGCTGGGTGCCAGCCCCAGCCACTAGGGATGTACAGGCCACTGCACTCTCAGTGCCAGTCCCAAGCCTGGATAAATAGCGAGGGTCGCTTCAAGAAAGGCATCTGGTGTAAAACCTGTGCCAAATCAATATGCGGACAATGGAAGGTGATCCACTGTGGTGACCCCCATATGGGAGCAGCGGAAAGAACAACAACAAACTGGGTTCTCCAAGTGTTTGAGCAATTATAGTGGTAAGGTGCTGTTGTGTTATAAACTGCCACAGTAGCACCCAAAACAATCTACAGTGGACAGCACACTATATGTCTTTCAGTGGATATTGCCTTTCAGTGAATATTACAGGAATAGCCAATTTCATACAGGCTCTAATGATTGGGATCTATAACTATACAGAACAACCAAAATGCATTTAGACTGATAAAATTTGCACCAGTAGTATGTCTGTTACATATTCCTAAAAATTTGTTAAAAATAATAAAAGCTGAATATATAAAATGAATAACACTTGCATGATTAACAGATGCTGAAGCTTCTTCTCAAGAGACTAACAGCACTGAGCCTCTTCCTATATTAACAAGTATGGTGAATATTTGTAGAGGGATCTTGGACTGCCATTCCATGCAAAACAGAACTTGCTTCTTTATACAGTCCCTTCCGAAAGTATTGGAACAGCAAGGTTAATTCTTTTATTTTCGCTATATATTAAAGACATTTGGGTTTGAGATCAAAAGATGAATATGAGACAATAGATCAGATTCAGCTTTCATTTCCAGATATTATATCTAGATGTGTTAAACAACTTAGAACATGGCTCCTTTTGTTTGAACCCACCCATTTTTCAAGTGATTAAAAATGTTGGAATATGTGACTGACTGGTGTGTCTTGTTGCCCAAGTGTGCCCTATTAGATTGATCGTTTATGCAATTAGCTGTCTATGGGAGAAAAAGCAAACCATTTTGAAGCTGGGAAAAGAAGGAAAATCATAAACATTTCACAAGCATTGGGTATGACGAATTAAACAATTTTGAATGTCCTGGAAAAGAAACCACTGGTGTACTAATAACCAGATATCAAACAGGTCGGCCAAAGAAAACAACAGCAGTTGTTTAGAGAAACATTGTGAGAGCTGTGAAGAAAAACCCAAAAACAACAGTCAGTGACATCACTAACAACCTCCACAGGGCAGGGGTTAAGATATCACAATCCACTATTTGAAGAAGACTTTGAGAGCAGAAATATAGAGGCCATACCACAAGATGCAAACCGCTCATCAGCAGTAAGAATCAGAAGGCCAGATTGGAACTCGCAAGACAATACAGAAATGAGCCACAAAAGTTCTGGAACCAAAGTTAACCTCTACCAAAATGATGCAAAGGCCAAAGTGTACAGGAAGAAAGTATCTGCTCATGATCCAAAACATATAAGCTCATCAGTCAATCACGGTCGAGGTAGTGCCATGGTTTGGGCTTGCATGGCTGCTTCTGGAATGGACTCACTAACCTTTATTGATGATGTAACTCATGAAGGTACCAGCAGAATGAATTCAGAGGTCTACAGAAACATTCTGCCTGCCAATATACTGAGAAATGGGAGAAACTGGGAGGAACTTCATCATGCAGCAAGACAATGACCCATAACACACTGCCAACACAACAAAGGGGAAGAAAATGGAAGGTTTTAGACTGGCCAGGTCAATCACCAGACCTTCCAGTGGTGTACAATCTTATCCAGAAAGGGCCAGTGTGGATGCAGGATTTCATTCCAATCAAGCAGGAGCCACACCTGATTCCACTAGTTTAATCAGTTGATCTTGCCTTTCAGTAGACTCAAGTGGGGCTTCTGCTTGGTTAAAAAGAAAACCTGCACCCACACTGGCCCTTTCTGGATAAGATTGGACAACCCTGCCTGAACCCAGTTGAGCATGCATTCACCCCCTGAAGAAGAGACTGAAAGGACAACTCACCCGCCACCAAAACAAACAACAACTGAAAGAAGCTGCTGTACAAGCCTGTAAAAGCATCACAAAAGATGAATGTAACAGCTTGGTGATGTCAGTGGGTTGCTGGCTTGATGCAGTTATTGCAAGCAAGGGATATGCAAATATTAAGTATTATTTGCTTTAAGATCATCTGTTCCAATACTTTTGCTTACCTAAAAATTGGGTGGCCTGCCACCAAAGGTTCCATGTTCTAAGTTCAACACATCTAGATGTAAATATCAGGAACTGAATGCTGAAATACTGATCTATCTTCTCATTGATCTCAAATCCAAATGTCTTCATTGTATGGCAAAAACAAAAGAATTGGTCTTCCCATACCAATACTGTATTTGTGTACTGTGTTTGTGCAGACGAGTCCCTATAGTTCCTGTACCAGTAGGTTTCTTCATTTATTAGAAATTAAGCAGTTGCTTGTATCTTATAATGACATGTATTTAAACAAGTAAAACTGCCATTTAATTTGATTTTGTATAAGATACAGCACCAGGCATTTTAGTATAGCTAATGCACATACCAGCATGTTTTTTGGGAGGTGAGAGGAAACCAGAGTATCCAGAGGAAACCCATACAAACTCAGGGAAAACATGCAAAACTCAATAAAGATAGTAACCCAAGCTCAAGATCAAACTAGGAACCCTAGAGCTGTGAGGAAGTTGCACAACATGCTGTGCCACCCTGCCACCAGGTCTGTAACAGTAATTGCAAATCAAGCAAGAAATTGTTGCTGCTATATTTAGGTGTAACCTTTTATATTCTAGTCCCATGGTTCTTTAAGTTACATCCCAAGGACCCTCAGTGGTCCATGAAGCATAGCCAGGGGGTCCACATTATTAACCTGTTTGACATGCATGACCTAAGTAGGCAAGGACATGGGAAGTAGGGGTGCTGCAACACTCCCAACTTTCAGGATGCCTTTAACTGCAACTCTGCCTTTAACTGATAATAATATATCAATAATATATATCAAAATAATATATCAAATAAAGAAAAAAAAACTTTAAAATGGAGTATTTCCAGTAGTTTTTGAGTTTGTATGTTGGAAATAGTATTATACTACAGCAAGTTGCCAATGATTCCCATTATTAATTTATTAATAAGTGCCACATTGTGATTTTAAACTGTTTAACATTACACAACATCTGCAACATTTTTTTTTTGAAAAGCAGCTTTTTCGTCTCATTAACTTCAAGAGAGAAAAAGGAGAGGCTGGGGATGGAACAACTTTTTATAGCTGCTATAATGTAAGTGATGGATTAACTTCTGTGTTGGAAAACTACACTTAGGACTCCTAAATGTTAAATAAACATATCCGAACAGAAAACTTCACCATATCAACAATTATAGTTTTTTTGTCATGTATTAATGTGTTTATTATTAGGCTTAGATTATGTGCAGTGTCCACCATACAAGTCCTTGTGTATGAGCTGTTATAGGAAGGATAACTTATTAGAATCAGCGCATTAATATAAACTTGTCGTTTATGTTATTCGTAGCATTCAGATCCATGCTATTGCAGAAAATTAATCAACACCTGACTGGAGAACTGCTGAACAGCTGAATTGTAAGTCACTTTGGATAAAAGTGCCTGCCAAATGACTAAATGTAAATGTAGAATAAAAAAGCACTAAAAAAGCAATAGTCAAAATAGCCTAATATTTGAATAGTTAGATTACATTTTCAAAAAAAAAAATGAAATACTGAGTGGGTCACTATTTTTTTTTAAGAGAGATAAAGGGGTCTCTGGCTGCAAAAAGTTTGAAAACCACTGCTCTAGTCAATACAAAATCTTCCAAAATTATACTCCTCTAGTACATCCCATGAGTCTACTAATTCTTTTATTTTATTTTTATATTGCAAATGGATGGGAGATGGAGGTAAGTAACTCAGTCTTCAGTGACGGCATTCACTCATTTCACACTTATAACAGTGCTGGCTATGCTTTCCAACATGAACACTGCAAAAGTAAGTAAGTAAATAAATAAATAAAACACTGTAGCATAGGCTACTTCTAATATGCATCGGGTTTAAAAAGACAGCCAAGTGAAGTGCATTTTTCTAAGGCAACAAGTCTACTAGTTTAGTCTCTCACAGACTCCCTGTTAGATTAGCCCACTCATAAGACTGCTTATTTATTTCAATCCACACCTTATGGTTTGCTAATCACGTGTGAGGAGTCGCACCTTGGTCGCCTTTGATGCCTGCACTGTATGTGATGGTTTAATGAACGCGCGGCGAGCATGGCGTCAGTGCTTCAAACACACAGTCGGTCGTCTGGGCTCAAGACCCGCGCCAACTCCTCTGCTATTTATCGTGTTTTATTACCCGACTTATCAGCCTACAAAATTCCCCACGAATACTGGCCCAGAAACGCGCTTAATGGAAAAGACAAAAGACACCGTTGCTAAAAGCTACACCATGCCATAATACTGAAATCACCCATAAGGCTACACATATGCACTTTTCGCTGTGGTACTCACATGAAGGTAGTTTCAATAATAGATAGCTTTTATACAAGTTGCATTTTGGTTGAGCTACAAAGCAGTACCACAGTGCACAATACCACCAGTTTGACTTAATTAACCGCACCTGAGTTTCTCGTCGTGTTTAGTCAAAATGGAAAACTTTTGCCGCAAGGTAAGCTCACACATCAGTTAATTTTGTCGAGTATAGACGACTAGTTCCCATTGCTCCTCCATCACACCTCTCTGGAATTTTCTACCGCAGAATAAACTTCTTGTCACTTAATCGATAACTCTAAAACGCCTCGGGCGTTGGTTGGACTGTTGTTTCATAGTTTGCTGCCCCATAAATCCATTCAAAAACGATGGCTTGTCGGCATAAGTGTTTGCATGTTACAGCGCAATGGGCATCAAAGATCACGGCTTAACAGGTCCTTATGTTTTTTTGACAAGTAGGTGTGGGAGTTTGGGTTTCAGCCTCTGTGAGAGCTTGATGTCGCCGATAACCAATTAGTGAGGATTATCCTCACTTGCGCGTCCCACTATTGTCTGAAACGGGCTGAGCCAAGTGGCTCGAGAGCTTATCTATTGTCTGACCATTAAATCAATGCTGTTCTTAAAGTGATTTTGATTGACTCATGATTTGTGGTTTCTGCAATTAATCTTTTCATGAGAACCGATATGAAATCACATTTCCATATAGAAATAATTGCAAAAGTCATCGAAAGTAGTTAGAAGTAAAATAATTTTGTCAATTTTTCCCATGCCCATTAATCTATGCTCACATTCCTTTATCCTCTGGGAATAGCATTTTTTTTTTCATTAGCATTACATTACAGTTTTAAAATTTTGAGAAGTTGCAAAACATTCGACTAGTCTTTCTTGGTGGAGAAAAAAAAACGTTCTGTGGAAACTGTTCACTTAAAACTAAATTTCGACCTATAAACGTAAATATGCAGTACACTATACCATTTTTTAATGTTGACTGATGTGAATTATCAACAAAAACAAAAACATTAGTGTTCCAAATTCGCACCAGATTCGTTCCCAGGCTATTCTATTAACACCCACATGACAAAGTGGTTGATGTTATTTATATGGCCCTTAGCGCACTGTTTTGAATTATTTTTTTGGCTTTTTCGTAAACGATGTAGAACAGCCATTTAAATGCTATTATCAGTCATGAGCTAACATAGAAACATTATAACCTTTAGAATTTAATTCCCAAGTTAGTCCCAAGATCCCTATGAAAAATTAAGTAACCATTTGAATGTTGTGAAACATTTAAGGGCAATGGGATGCGCCTGCAAATTCAATGGAAAATGCAAAATCTGACAGTTAGAAGGCTGTGTATTGTCCAAGTGGACTACACAACACCTCCATTAGACAACAGGCATTATGTTAATTCATGTGTGGAACACTGTACACATTCACACACCCTAATTAGATCTCATTAATGTTCTTTAATAACAACAACAACAACAATAATAATAGTAATAATAATAACAATAATAATTGTAGTAGTAGTAGAAGTAGTAGTAGTAGTTACACCACATAACTTAAATGTTCGTCCATGGGAAAAGCCGAATATAATGAGGGGCTATTAAGCGTCACTTTGAAGTGCGGCTGCTCTACTGTTTCCTATGTCTGAACAAATCGCCATCGAATCACTAGATTTCACAGTGAAATGTCAAAGTTGGAAAAAACCTGTCATTCGAAGTCGGCGACAGGTATAAATACCGTGGCCATTCGAGCCCGTCGTCAATTGCTTCTTTCTCTTTCTGGATTACTCTATCAGTACTTGAGCCTTGGGTCACTGAAAGAGGCCATCCCAGAAGACTCGGAGGACTTACTGGCATCAATGGGCTCTTGCCAGCTCCTCGCATCTTTGGTCCTGTCTGTATGCTGTCATGTATTCTCCACAACAGCATGGTACAGTCATATTCATTTTGGCTATTCATATTTTACTAACTTATTACAAGTTACTACTTTATGAACATAACAGAAAACCATGTTTAATGTTGCGTTGTTTTATTTCCATCTTTAGGTCAGTGAATAACTTCCTGATGACAGGACCCAAGGTAAATCATGAACTTTCATATCAATATTATCAACGCTTAACTGCTACAATCTTCCAGTGAAGTGATAGACTACAGATCAGACAGTACAGTGCAGTAATGAGGTGAAATTTGCTTGTTTATTTCTAGGCATATCTTATGTACGCAAGTAGCGTGCAAGCAGGGGCACAGCGCGGCATTGAGGAGTGTAAATACCAGTTTGCATGGGACAGGTGGAACTGTCCGGAGAGCGAATTACAGCTGTCAACACATAAAGGATTGCGAAGGGGTATGGATAATAATAACCTGCATTACATTAAATATTACCAATAAAAAGTATCTGCTTTCAAATCATCATAGTCTGCATATTTGCCCTTAGGTATTTGTGCCTTTAAAAGCTTAATTTTAATAAACTTTTTTTTTTTCTTTTCTTTTTTTTTTTACGTTTAGCAACCAAAGAAACGGCTTTTGTACATGCCATAAGTGCAGCTGGAGTTATGTATACACTGACCAAGAACTGCAGCATGGGAGACTTCGATAACTGTGGCTGTGATGACTCAAAAGCTGGAAAAATTGGTAAGTGTGATGAGGTCCAGATATTACTGAAGAAAAGATAGACAGAATAACAAAATAACACATGCATTGCACTCGAAATAGTTCTTATAAACTCTTATATAGTTCTTATATATTCTTATATAACTCTGGATTTGTGTGTTCGCAGGAGGTCGAGGTTGGATTTGGGGTGGATGCAGTGATAATGCTGACTTCGGGGAGAACATTTCTAAGCAGTTTGTAGATGCGCTGGAAAACGGGCACGATTCACGCGCTGCCGTAAACCGTCACAACAACGAGGCTGGCAGACTTGTAAGACTAAATAATATCTCTTTCTTTTGTGAATAGTGATAACCATTCATTTTCTTGCCTTACTGGAAGGTATAGTGTATGTATTACCAGGAATAAACATTGTAAGTGATTATCCGCTACGCCAGTTCGAATGCATACGATGGCATTTCAATGATGCTACGCAATTTATTTTAAAATTAAAATTTTTACTATATTGGTATTATTATCTCGCCCATTCAGGCTATCAGAGCGACCATGAAGAGATCATGCAAGTGTCACGGCGTGTCCGGAAGCTGCAGCGTTCAAACGTGCTGGATGCAACTTTCTGACTTCAGGGAGGTTGGAAACTACCTGAAAATCAAATACGACCAGGCACAGAAGCTTGAGCTGGACCAGCGACGCATGCGCGCTGGGAACAGCGCTGAGAATCGCGGCGCGATCGCAGACACTTTCAGCAGCATCGCGCGCACCGAGCTCATTCACCTGGAGGACTCCCCAAATTACTGTGTGAAAAATCTGAGCCTCGGACTGCACGGAACTGAAGGCAGGGAGTGTTTACAGGGTGGCAGTAATCTGTCGCAGTTTGAAAAGCGAAGCTGCAGAAGGCTGTGCCACGAGTGTGGCTTAAAAGTAGAGGAAAAGAGGATAGAGATCGTGAGTAGCTGTAACTGCAAATTCCACTGGTGCTGTACGGTGAAGTGTGAGAAGTGCACACAATTCGTAACAAAACACATTTGTGCAAAAAGAAATAAGGGCAGTCGGTCACATAACAGTTCACGAAAGAGGCAGCGTGTGCGTAGTTAATCCCCCCCGCCCTCTAAAAAAATCTAAAGTGTGTATTTGTACATATTGACGATTATTTTAAAGCAGACATCAAGAAAATGAAATTCCTAACTCTGACAAAACTTCCTTTGCTTGGTTGTTTAATTTCCAGTACTTATGTTCTATATGTGCACTTTTTGTTCTTAATATCAGATCACGCATTTGGTTGCTAAACGTTAAATAATTGTTCTTTATTTTGAACACAAACTTCTTAATTTCCTGACAATGTTTACTGCACAAGGGGTTAAAGTTTTCGTCTCTTTTTTATCTTTAAGTGTATATGATATTTTAAACTCAGAAAGCATTAAATATTTTGGACATAATATGTTTTTGTGTGGAGTGTTTTTTTTATTTTTTATTTTTATTCTAAACTACAAAAAAGTTTATTGGAGGAAAAGTGTATTGGAGCACGGTGTAAACCTTCACCAGGGTCCTTGGATCAATGCATTACTCTCAATTATCATGCGCTGCTGCCCGCAGAGAGAAATAAACACGCTGATATTGATATCCTTTGAAGTTCACTAGAGGCGTTTCCTCCACTTCACTGGCAGCTGTGGACCAATAGTATGCCAGGAATTCTGTAACAAAAGGTGACCCCCCATCAGCCCCAATGTGGATTGTATAAATTTCTAAAACCTGTTTCAATTGAAAGATCAGATCTTCATCATTTACTCTGGTAGCTACGTGATCTCGCAAAAAATGGGTTCATCCTTCCTCTGGGCTTCTATATTCCTTATTTATCACAAAACTCTCTTAGGGCACACATGGTAAGAACGCAAAAAATGTAAAAGCTTATAGTTTATTGCACTAATAATGCTAATGCTTCTTCTAACATTATGTTTGACTTCTTTCCTCTCCTTTTTAGGCTTGTTAACAATTTGCTCATGACTGGACCAAAAGTAAGTAAATCTTTACTATAAGAGGGTGTGCTCCACTTCTACCACGTAATGATGAAGTGTCTACTCAAGTATTTAAAAAAATATATATATATACATTCTCTATAAAATATGTCTAGCAGTATTTGTTAGGAAAATTTTGTAAGTCTTCTTTTTACTTCTATCCACAGGCTTATTTAAGCTACACGAGTAGTGTTCTTGCTGGAGCCCAAAACGGCATGCAGGAGTGCAAGCACCAGTTTGCGTGGGACAGGTGGAACTGCCCGGAGAGCACATTTCACCTCTCAACTCACAGACGGCTCCGAAGTGGTAAGATGTAAAATATAGAGAACGGCTGTGCACTTCACTTACACTGATGCTCTTTTTTAACATAAGGCCAGCTGTAACTTTAACCTGACTTCCTGTGTATTCTTGTAGCGACGAGAGAGACGTCGTTTGTCCACGCGATAAGCGCAGCTGGTGTCATGTATACTTTAACCAGAAACTGCAGCCTTGGGGATCTGGACAACTGCGGATGCGACAACTCAAGAAATGGTAAAATTGGTAAGAATAATTAAAGATATGACATCATTGTTTATTTAGACAGTTATAGTTTATTTCTCATTTACAAAATTGTGATTTTTGAAGCTTTAGGACATAGTAGTTTTGATCAAATGATCTAGCAACTGTCACTGGTTATGAAACTATTAGGCGCTAATCAGTTCTGTTGTCAGGGGGTCGTGGCTGGCTATGGGGAGGTTGTAGTGATAACGTGGACTTCGGAGAGAGGATCTCCAAGCAATATGTGGACGCATTCGAGACTGGACAGGACGCCCGTGCTGCTGTCAATCTTCATAACAACGCGGCAGGCCGTCTGGTACGTTCTGGCAAATTTCTTATCTTATATAAATACAAGGATTATAATTGTTATAATCCGCTGACAGCTAATAAAATCTGTGTTGCAGGCAGTAAAAGCGACTATGAAAAGGATCTGCCGCTGCCACGGCATGTCGGAGAGCTGCGCAGTGCAGACGTGCTGGATGCAGCTGGCCGAGTTCCGTGAGGTGGGCGATTACCTGAAAGTGAAGCACGACCAGGCGCACAAACTTGAGCTGGACAAACGGCGCATGCGCGCGGGGAACAGCGCCGACAACCGCGGCGGCGCTATCGCGGACGCGTTCAGTAGTATCGCGCGCTCCGAGCTTATCTATTTGGAGGATTCCCCTGATTACTGCGCGAAAAACCTGAGCCTTGGACTTCACGGCACGGAAGGCAGGGAGTGTTTGCAGAGTGGAAAGAATCTGTCGCAGTGGGAAAAGCACAGCTGCAGAAGGCTGTGCCACGAGTGCGGCCTGCGCGTCGAGGAGATCCGCACCGAGATAGTGAGCAGCTGCAACTGCAAGTTCCACTGGTGTTGCACGGTGAAGTGCGAGAACTGTACGCAGGTCAAAGTAAAGTACGTTTGTGCACGGAGACAAAGTGGCCAGGGACACAACAGACGCAGACTTCGAGGACCAAAATGACTGCGCCAATGTTTGGGGACTCAGTTACAACCGACTTCCCTGCACTTCTCTGTAATATTTTTAGGTTATAGATCATTCTACCTTTTGTACATACCATAAAATGTATATTTAAATATTCTAATAAATTAATGAAATAAATGATGTACTTTGTGTTTTTTCTTCTTTAAGATGCATATCTATATATCAAATATAGTTTCATTATGAGTAATGCGTCCCAAATTGGATTTCAGTTATAACGAAGTGCACTTCAGTTCAACCACTGCACGAAAATGCATTCCTAAGCGGAACAGCATTACTGTAACCACAGCTTTCCAAATCTACGAAGTTAAAGAAGGAATGTATGCAGCAAAAGCCAACAAGGGGGCTCAGTAATACACTAAGGATCATTTTAGTGAACACAGTTTGAGAAGATTAACGTATCACACTTTACACTTCGCCCTGGGCGTTCCCCTTACGTTGATTTAGCATTAGGTTACTTTGATATGCAGACAGCACTAATGCTAGTATGCATTCCATTTTGGAATATGCATAGAGAACCACCCTAAGGCGCGTTGGTGTATATAGTCCCACTTAAACAAGGCAATGGATCAGTTTGTGCTCACTTCGCGGCCTTATGCAACCATATGCAATAATGGTATAATTAACGTGCTGTTTATGATAGTAGCCTATATTTGGTAAACAACAAGACTCTTTACTTTGTAGTGATCCGTGATTTGCAAAAGGGGCCAACCTAATCATGACATGTGATTCCCAGATACCTTATCTCTGGGTTTTACCCCTTAACTGTTTCCCCTAATACATAGCTAATCTCTTCTGCTCAGTGGGACATGCCATAAATCTGCTGACCTGCTTGACCAGATGAATGATGCTATACTAGAGTCAGTGGGGGTCTGAATCCTGAGGAGACTGAGACAGTGGAAATGGGATTTGATAGGATGTTTTGTGTTTCCTTGTAACACTAATGTAATACCCCAGAACTACTTTATTTGGCAGATTCGCAACCATTAAAATATCAAGTCTTATGCTAGCATTGCTTTGCACATTTCTGGCCAAAATTTTAATATTAATCATCTAGTAGTTAAGGCATACATGCCCTTTTTCCTTTGTCCATATATATATATATATATACACACACACATGAACTTTTAGTGATGCCTCTATAGAGATTCATGAGGCATTGGTAACTGTTTTTCACCTGTGATTAACTAAGTATTAATAAGTAATCATACATATCTATGTTGCTGCTCTTATTCTTTCTGTCTGACTTATCATCATTTATCCCAGTAGGGGGCCTGATATCAGAGACAAAATAACATCCATTCATAGTCTTCTTTCTTTTCACACAAATTCACCAGCTTGTCAAATAGTTCTTCCTCTCAGTTTGCCTGTTTGCCTTTAGGGATACCATGTTTTTCCCAGGCTGTCCTGCTGTGCTATAATGAATGAGGAACAAAATGGCCATCTTTCTAAATACAGTGTCAGGTTGTTATCCAAGTTAGCCACAACCACCCAGAACGTCTCCTCCTTTTCTCTCAATGGCCATTCATATGGATAGAATTAGACTGTGATCTCTGTAAAGCCCTTTGGTTTTCCCCCTCTTCAAAACGCCAGCACGGAGGGTAAGCCCAGTCTGTTCCATTCCACAAAAGGCCCATTTCCTTTATGCTTAAACCCTCCACATGCGCATGACAAAGATACGCAGTGCTGCATTGCTTCATCAGAAGCCACTGCTGTGGCAAGCATTCCCTCAAATGAAGTAGTGACACCTCATTCTATTTATTACTCACTACAAGTTAGCCAGGTCTCAGTCAAAATTCATAGGGATAGATTAATGAACAAGAGAGATTGGATTTTATACAAGCAATGTTTTAAGAAAAGTCATAACTTTTCAGGGGTTGGTTTGTGTAAATTTATATTATTTTGCAATTAGGAGACTATGGTGGTTGAGTACAATGCATCCATCACTTTTCTAGCAGCTGATTTAGTAGGAAGTCCATACCAGAGATCTGTAAAACAAACAAAAAAATAAATAATAACATCAATACTTGGAAGGTTGGAAGGAATTAAATGGACAGGCCAACTTTAATAATTTTATGTACTTGAGTACATCACAATACACTGTAGTAACATAAATACATGGACATCATTGACACTTTGCTTTCCTCAGTTCTGTGAGACAAGACAGTCCCTCCCTTCTTTATGGGGCTCTTTGTGGCTAAAGAGTGAGGCAGCAGCCTTGTGCAAAACCCCCTACAGCTGGAGCTTTATTCAGTGGGCATCCTGCTGGCCTGGAGGTGAGTGATGAGCCTACTCACAACTCTCACCTTGGTGAGAGGACAGGATGGGGTTAGCAGCTGGCCCACAGTTACATTCCCACCGGGAATTTTCTCCAATTTTTGTTTCTTGTAGGCCATGCATAATGGGATGACCAGGGGTCAAAACAGTCACTGGCTTACATATAGACATCTGACCTTTTTATAAGGTTGATACCCAAACTCCTGTGTTTTTCTTTACCACTATATCTGATGGGTACATTTCCTTAGATAAAATTTAGCATTTATAAGTGTTATATATATATATATATATATATATATATATATATATATATATATATATAAAGTTAAATTTGCTGGATGTGTTAAATAAATAAATCCCTCTAGAGTACCTTATTTATTTATTTATTTATTTGCTTGCTTGCTTGCTTAATTTGAACTTGTGTTTAGTGAGCTTTTAATAAAATACAACCCATGGTATAGGCCAGACTTCAAAAGGAAAGGCCAAGGCTAGTAATATTTTTCTGTTTCTGAAAAAGTTTCTGATGTGTCTGTTTAATGCAGATTAACCACTTTCTTTATTTCTAGCCACTGGAGGGGAGATAAAAACATGTCAGGAGTAAACAACAGGAGAGGTATACTCAAAAATAGGCTCACTGTACCTGTATTGCTTTTCCCCTTTTCTTTTTTCTTTTTTTTTACCACCATTTTAATTCTGTTGGGATATTTGATTTCAACATTTTAAATTCATAGTAATATCAGTCACACTATAGATTTTCTTATTTAATAGCAAATGACAGTATTTAATAGATAAACTAGGTGAAAAGTAACACAGACACATTCAGGTATGTGTAACACACACACAGACACACACACAGAGAGAGAGAGAGAGAGAGAGAGAGAGAGAGAGAGAAAGAGAGAGGGGCGAACAGAAGCTCTTGAGGAAATAGGCATGAACTGCCACCAGCAGAATCTGACAAATGAACATTTGCACTTGGAAGCATGATGTGAAAGGCATGAAACACACACTATGAGCAAGAGTGCTGTCATACTGAATATCAGCACGGCTACAATTTGGCCATAGGCTGTAGTTCCCTAAGAAACCACATCTGGATAGAGCATTGCATGTTCCCATGCAATACACAGACTGAATCTGTATTGCAGTCCCTAGTAAATCTTTCCAATTCCATTGCTAATTTTATGTAGCAAAGGGATACAAACAGTTAAATGTACCTGTACTGTTATACTAAATATCAGATCTCTTGGAATTCAACTTGTCCAATCAAATTAGTGGACCAGAACTAACTGTTGTATAAACATGGGCTGAATATTACAACTTGGACAATCCAAAAGATGATCAGAGGATATGAAATATGATGGATGCATGGGCAAGCACATTAATAAAGAGTATTTATATCACATTCAGAAAGGGAGTTACAAACATTTGACCTGCTATCATTTTGTTTATTTTCCCCACTTATTTATACTGTAACACATACTATTTGACCATTTATCCTTATGCTAACTGTAGATTGACCATGTTTAGTGATCATTAATATTGTTAATTTTGAAGAACTAAGTGTTAGTTTCTAAGTACAGACAGCTACTATTACCAGAACAAGCAACTCTTACACAAAAAGGGCCAGGGAAAAAAGACATGATAATGATCAGATGTTAAATGCTAGCACATTCTCTTTTCACCATTTTTACTTGCAGATGAGGCTACTCGGGTATTTATCAATTATTAATAACCATACAATTTGAAAACATATATGTACATAAATATTGTGTTAAAGACTTTAGGCCAATTAACACCTTTCTGTTCTTTATGCCTTTTATCTATAGACAGTTACAACACATATGACACTTTAAAAGAGGCTGCAACTAACACTAATTACTGTATACAGTATAATCCCAGACAATATCAGCGACCTTTAGTTCCCTAAAGTTTCCATAAATTTTAAGATTTTAGCTAGAACCACATGCTTTAACAGACAGGGAGAAGCACACACTACTAATTGTGCATCTCATCTGCCTCACAGGTCACATAGAAACGTTCTCATTTTGTGTAATTAGAATGCATTTTGACCTTCTTTCTTCCTTAAAGAAGAAAAATGATCTGCAATGAGATTAATCAAGTTATAAAGAAGGTGGTAAACTGTGCTTTACAATGGCAATCCACTATCATAGGCCCTATCACTATCATGTTCAGACTTGGTAATAACATCCTGAGTCATACAATCACAAGTGGACAAGACAGAAAACCACTCACATTTGGTATTTTCAATTGTCTTGAACACGCCTTCAGCGACTGCATACTGTCAGTAGCAGGGCTGCCAAATCTGCCACTGCAGACCTGATATTACAAAACCAAAAACAAAAATACTAGCCATTATCTGTCAGATGCAATTTCCTAAATAAACCATTAGGCACTCAGATCAGTGACTTATACTGTTACCTGGCCTCACTGCAGTCTGTACAGAATTTGCTCATCTACTGACATTGCATGTGCTTTCAACAATAACTGAAAACGAAAGAAAACCAAAGTAGTCCGAGGCTGGGTTTATACTTCTGGGTCTACGTATTTGTGGATGCAGAATTGTAAACAGGCTCTCTACAAATACCTGAAACTGAGAAGCCAGAGGAGTTTGTCAGTCCATGTGCCATTCACATTTCCCTAAAAACTCCAAAATAAGTAACCCAATTATCTTCACTCAAAGAATTCAGTGTATTACTCTAAAAAAAAAAATGACTCTTATAGATTTACTAGATGGAGGAGAGGGAACAAGACCATAAGAAGCAAGAGACTGGCAATTTTGTTGACATACATACAGTGATCTCCAGAATTACTACAGAATTTTTTCAACAAAACACTGGCTTCACAATTATCAGCACCCTTAAAATTAATATTTTATGTTGCCTGCCCTGAGGAGCGTAACACAGAGTCGCTTCCTGTTATGTTTAGCGAGGTTGAGGGATTTTGGTTCACTCCATGCAGAACATTTTAAGCTACTTTATATTCTTAGGTTTGTGAATGTGGATTTCCTTCTTCAGTTCTTCAGACCACAATGTTCCAGTAAGTTTTAAATCTGGAGACTGACGTGGTCATTGCAAAAACCGATTTGTTTTCCCTGTTTCTTTAACCATTTTGTGTTGATTAGGAAGTATTTTTGGATCATTATCTTGTTTAAAGCTCTACCTATGACCAAGTCTGTGCCTCCTGGCAGGGGAAACCAGGATTTGGGATGAAATATCCTGCTACTTAGTAGAATTTATAATGTCATCTTTACAAGAACCACTGAACCACTAGCCACAAAATAGCCCCAAAGTATCAATTATCCACTGCTATATTTTACAGTGGGTATTAGAGAACAAAGATAAATAGCTTAATTCAGAACAAAGATAAATAGCTTCTCCTATTGCGTGTGTAGAAACTTTTAACTGTGTGCAATATTTAATTTATACAAACATTTTTGACAATAAGTGCCAATAATTCTGGATGGCACTGAATGCGCAGAAGATCAGAAGATCTTAAAGAGTAATTACACCACGGATTTTTGTTAGCCCTGTCCTCTCTGCACTTTAGGGGATGGGTCGCATGTGTGTGTGTGTGTGTGTGGAGGTGGGGCAAGGCATGTGACTTGGTAATAAGGTGGGTGAAAGAGAGGGTCAACATTAGCAACCACATGAATAAAGCTGTCCATATGCTAATAATGGACAGCTAAAGCAGAGACAGCGACCTGGCACAGCATAATTTTGCGATGAAGCAATCATTTGAAGTAGAAGACTTCATTCCACTACTCTCTTGCCCTTTTGTGGTGATAATAATAATGAGCTGGATGTGCAAACAGTCAGCTCAGAGCCTTATCAATTTTAGCCTCTGTCTGAGGGAGCACATGTAGCTCCAAGAGATTTATATGGAGATAACATAGATGCTCATAGTCAGTGAATGGCACCAACCATGTGTCTAGGTGTTTTTATAATAATAAACGTATGCCCACCAATAGCTGTTTGCATTATTTCTTACACTGTCTACAAAAGAGTGATAAGTGTCCTAAGATTAAATGTCTATAGAGTACATTTACATTTACATTTATGGCATTTGGCAGACGCCCTTATCCAGAGCGACTTACAATAGTGCTTTGAAGTCTATCAAAAATACATTCTGATATTGGCTCGGTAGGTCACAAACTAGGAATACCATCGGTCCAAAACTCTGTTGGGGAGGTTTTTTTTTTGTTTGTTTGTTTTGTTTTTTTTTTTTGTTTGTTTTTGTGAAAGTGCTAATTTAAGTATTTTATGAAGAGGTAAGTCTTTAGACGTCGTTTGAAGACTGCCAGTGACTCAGCTGTTCGGACATCTAGGGGAAGTTCATTCCACCACCTTGGTGCCAGAACAGAGAAGAGTCTCGATGCATGCCTTCCTTGTACCCTGAGAGATGGAGGGACCAGTCGAGCAGTGCTAGAGGATCGGAGGGAGTGTGGTGGCGCTCAAGGTGTGATAAGTGCTTTGAGATAAGTGGGTGCTGGTCCGTTTTTGGCTTTGTAGGCGAGCATCAGTGTTTTAAATCTGATGCGGGCAGCTACAGGAAGCCAGTGGAGGGAGCGCAGCAATGGGGTGGTGTGGGAAAATTTAGGAAGGTTGAAAAGGTTGAAAATAGGTTGAGTAATAGCATAGATAGCTACATCTTTTTGCTCAGTAGCAGTGTAACATTGATATGTAGCTATAGCACTATTAACACTACCTTGATGACTATCAAAATATTCCTGTCACAACTTAAAATTCATTAGTATTCCTAACCACGAATTTAACCACACAATTGTCACGTTGCTCCCACCCCACACGTGTCTATGTGGTTGTATAAACTTGTCATCAAGGGAAAATAATTGTTGCAGGAAAGGGCAGTAGTTCTATTCATCTAGCAAGATTCCATGGAATGAAAATGGATGGACACTATTCACTTCCGATCTGTTCATAAATTCATTGCTGCATATGTATGGCACATTTATTGTAATAAATCAATCTTAATCCAAAAACACCTACTACACTCCTTGGCTGCTCAACACTCTGATAGCTTAAACAGTGTGGTAGCAGGTTAAGTGTCATCACCAGAGGGCGGTAACTTTGCTTGACTGATGTGCATTACGTGACGTGTCTCAGTACTTGGGTGCTATGACATCATCCACACCTATATGAGAGCTGAACCAGAGGAATGCTACAAAGGCGGAACCACAAGCAGTTTTTCATTATTTTAGCAGTTTGGATGGATGTATTACAAATTTCAGCATTGGCATCCAGTAAAATTGGCACTGATTACAAAGTACTATTAATGACCTATACAGCATTGAATGGTCCCAGGCCATAATATCTGCGTGCACTGTTAGTCTATTATGATCCACCATGTCTGCTCAGATGTTTCCAACAGCTATGGAAATTCATTTTTGCTAAGGTTTGGGACAAAGTCACAGTATTTAGGGCTAGATTCCTAACATATGTGTTTAGTCAGGCATTTTATTAAATATCATTTTTCTTGGATAAAGGTACAGATCTGGAGGCTTGTGTACATAGAGTGTTATGCTAAACTGGGATGTTTTGATGCCTATCTTACCTAATGGCAGAGAAAAATCAGGTATAGTTCTGTGGTAATATTAAGCAAACTTTTAGCTGTGATAATTATATGGGGCAACTCAAAATGATCTGTAACTGTTGTAATCGCTTGCAAAAAGATAATATCTTCAAAAAAGATGGCTTCATAGTTATGAAACACAACAAGGTATATACTTTTATAATATAAAAAAATAAGTATTCTTTTGCCACAAGGCAATGTTGATTACATAATAATAATAATAATAATAATAATAATAATAATAATAATATATAAAGGGACCAAGGCCAGTTCTTGCCAAGATGCAGAGAACCATAAAGAGACTATACATGAACATACTTATCAAGTTTTGTGTAGATAGCTCAATGCTAGTTGTCAATGCTGATTGGCTGAAAGTAGCAATGTTTTTGATGTAAGTCAAGGATAATTAAAAATCCAGTTACATATTAACAGATCAATGAAGAGTTGATCAAATTTCATCAAATTTCATCAAATTTCAGCTCAACTGGACTTTTGGTTCCTGACAAACAGCTATTTGACCTTAACTCCAAATCCTATGAATATGACTAGCGACCCCCAGTGGCCAATTTGCGTGAGCCTGCATCAAGTACTAGTAGGTCTCTCCCTTGAACTACATGAAACATAAGTTTCATGAAGATAGCATAATGAGAACCTTGTCAAATGCCTGCTAAAACCTGATTGGCTGATGGCAGCCATGTTTATTCAGTAATTTTGTTAAATAACTTGCCTATTGTGTTGCAGCAGTAGTGGCAATTGATAATTGATTCTTTCCATCTACTATAACTTACCAACTTGTCTTTTTCAGCAAGAAAAGTATTTACCTGTTAGTTAACATTTGTCCTGATCACCTACCCAGCCAAAATGTCACAAGACCTTTATGAAGTCTGAGGTGTTTGTATCTTCGATAAAACTGAGCAGCAGATAGTCTTTGGATATTAACTGTGTTGTCTAAAGCTTCTTCATTGTCGCATAACGTTACATCCTTGAAGGTAAAACCTATGTCCCCGCTAATGTCTGCGACATCCCTCAGCTCCTGGACACAAAGTGCTGGTAGGAAACCATGTTAGCTGATATGCAGAAATTTTTCAGTCATGCTCCACATGTGTCCCGGCCAAAGTTTCCAGAATCCCATAGCCTTCAAAATTGCAGAACTGCTATTCCACTATGTCTTTATATATTTTGGCACCCAAAAGACATTGTGTTAGATCAAGGCCCCCACGTCATGTTCCAGCTATAGAAAGTGTTCATGACAAAATTAAGGGTTTCTGTCAGTCTCACCTCAGGATATCAATCAAGGATATCAACAGGCCAACCAAGATATTGACAATCACTGATCAGGGTGGACAAATCATAAATTCATTAGCTAGTCTACTAAGTAAGTCAAAGTTCTGATATGCTTGCCAAGTTCCCATATTATGTTTGCCTCAGGCCCAATTAACTAGGCTAAAAAGCAACAACTACCATAATTTAATTTAAAATGATGACAAGCTAACTATGTGCATTAATACAGACTATGGAAAATAAGCAAGCACTTGAATCCTTGGATGATTTTATGCAGCCATAGTGTTTATCCTGTCCTGATGTCTACTGATGATGGCGCATTGTGTTTGCACCATTGACAAAAAGGCAGAAAGTCTTTGGTTAATATTTGGCTCTCATCACATATACAGTTAAGGTCAAAAGTTTATATACACCTAGGCTAAAGATAGTCAATCTCAGTTTTTACAGCTCCACACATTTCATGTTACTATATATTTCTTTTAGCAAGTCAATCAGAGCATCTACTTTATTTTTACTTACATCAGAGGTAATTTTAAAACAAGCAATTGGAGACAGATTTATTTCAGCTTTAATTGACTATATCAGAATTCCAGTGGGTTAAACATTTACATACATTAAGTTCACTGTCCTTTAAATAGTCTGAAAGATTTCAGAAATTGATGTAATGACTTTCAGGAGCTTCTGATTGACCAGTTGCCATACTTAAGAGTTAATTAGAGCACCTGTGATTTTAAAATGGCCTACCTTGACAGTTCATGAGTTTTTGCCTTTGATACCATGGGAAATTCAGTGCAACTCAGCCAAGACCTCAGAAAAATAAATGTGGACCTCCACAAATCCAGCTTCTCCTAGGGAACAATTGCTTAACAACTGACAGTACCATGAGCACCTGTACAACCAAACTGCATGTAAAAGATAAAAATTATTGGGACAGACACAGACAGTGCATCATCCAGGAAAGAGAAACAAATTCATCCCAGGGATGACCAAACTTTGGTCCAAAAGGTTCAGCTGAACCAAGGAGTTGGAGGCATCAGTACCAAAGTATGTACATCCACCCCAGAGACCAACAGCGCCATGGCCTGAAAGGCTGTTGTGCAAGGAAGAAGCCCCTACTCTAAGACTGAAATAAAAAGCCCAGACTGAAGCCAGATTTGGCCATAAAGATCAGCACTATGTATGGAGGACAAAGGGCAAGGCTTTTAATCTGAAGAACACCATCCCGCCTGTGAAACAATGAGGCGGCATGTTGTGGGGGTGTTTTGCTGGAAAAGGGAATGGTGCACTTCAAAAAATAGATGGCGTCATGAGAAAGGATGATTTTCTAGAAATACTGAAGCAAAACTTCAAGACATCAAACGGAAAGTTAAAACTTAGTCACAACTGGGTTTTCCAGCAGGACAATGATCCTAAGCATACCTCAAAGGTTGTAACAAAATGGCTAAAAAAAGATAAAAGTGAAAGTATCAGAGTGACCATCACAAAGCCCTGACCTGAATCCCACAATAAAAAAGTGTGTCCGAGCAAGAATGCTGCATTCGACTCGAGGTCGCAACTTGTAATTCCCAACCTCCAAAAGCCAAAAAAATCCACCCCCCTACTTATCAACTTGGGGTTCTCATCTACCATGTACTTCCCCCTTTAAGAATTGAAATCAAAACATGGCTGAGCACAGCATCAGAATAAACAAAGTAGCACTTTAAATGAGTTATACTATAGAAGTATTTACCTTAGATCAAGCAACATACAGACATATTCTAAAACACTGACTATACAGTTCGGTGTCTGAAGAGGAAAATACACATCACTCATCACAGTTAGCTGGCTAGCTTGTAGCTAACAAAAGATGTACATGAATTACATTTTATGAGGTGAGTCCAGCACAGCAGAAGGCCCACAAACCTGACTGAGCTACACCAGTTCTGTCAGGAGGAATGAGCAAAAATTCTGGCAAAGTATTGTGAGAAGCTTGTGGAAGGCTACCCTAAGCGTTTGATTCAAGTTCAAACAATTAAAAGGTAATGTCACCAAATACTAACAAAATGTATGTAAACTTCTGATACACTGAAAATCTGATAAAGTAAATAAAAGCTGAAATAAATCTGTTTCCTAGCTATTATTTTGAAATTCCCTCTTATGGAAATAGATACTCAAACTGACTTGACACAGAAAATGTATGATAAGATGGAATGTGTGGATCTGTGGAAAATTGAGTTTGTCTTTAGCCTGGGTGTACGTAAACTTTTGGCATCAACTGTAAATGTGAGCCAGAGTAGTGTCTTCATTTTTGCTCAGTTGTATAAATGAGATAATTGTAAGTCGCCCTGGATAAGGGCGTCTGCCAAATGCCATAAAATGTAAATCTAAGAGTAGTGCACACCACAGCATCAAGGTATTTGCCCCACCAGTAAATATATAAACCAACTGGAGCATGTTATGTTTAAACACACATATCAAATGAAATATTATTGCCTTGCCTTATTGGTTTGCATCTTGGTTTTGTCAATAAAGTCCTACTTGCATTTGCATCCAAACCTGTGTGCTTCACGACATAATCTTTCCTTATCAGATTGATTTCCAGTCAGTAGGAAATTCCCTGTTACTGTTCACCACAATGCAATAGTCCAAAATTCCAAAATGGTGCAGATATAAACAGCTCTACTCTCATAAATTAAATAAACACCATCAAACATTAAACTAAGAAAAAACAGCATATAATAATCTAGGTGTGGTGTTACTTGTCTACAAAACCACTAGATGGCAATATTGTTGCATGACTCTTTGCATGGTTGATTGCAGACAACTAGTCTGAGACCACTCGTGAAAATGGTTCAATTTTGCATTCTTTTCTAATTTAATACAACAATTTTCATTACAAATTATTGACAACAACTTGAGTGAAAAGTAGAATATTTGAAATATTTACAAGAATTTCAGAGTTTCTTAGTTTTAGTAGAAAAACAAGGTGAGGAATACACCACTGTAAAGTTGAGAAGACAGGGAATAAAACAAAAATGCTTAATAAAAAATAGCAGAAACAGTGGCACAACCTTGGAATAATTTTCAGTTTACCAACAACCAAGGAAAAAAACAAAATGTCTATAATACCAAAGTTTAGCCTGGCTACTGCACTGATTGCTGGGGAAACAATATATTTACTGTCACTACACTACAATACAATAAATCTTGCATGGTACAAAATAAAAGGCAACATTTACAAGGTACAAGATTAAATTTGCAAGTTATTTGTAAACGGAATGCTAGCTTCAACATTTAATCTAATTCAGCTGTAATCTAAAACAGCTGTAGTGGAAATAGTATGGTCTAAGGCTGAGCCCTGTCTTTCAAATCTTTTAGCCAACAACAAATTAATATGTACAGTCAAGCCAAACATACTACTCCTTTTCACGCCCAACAACTTGTCGTGGTACCTGGAACTTATTGAAGACAACTATTACATAATAGTATTACAACTGTAAATGAACTCAACTTTAGTTTATAGTAAGTTAAGTTTACATGTCTGTAAGTGTATAGCCAGGGCATTGGTGTGGATTTTTCATGTAATAATTTACATAAAAAGTGGATTTTACTGGGGAACGTGGTTTTAATGATTGTCTCATGCAAATTTAATTTCTCTTACTATTATCACCTCTTTACTCTGCCAATTCTGGAGATGCTGTCAACCCCGTTGAGTCTTCTACACCAGAGTGCAGACATGCCATCTTATCAGGGTGTGTGAAGCACACGGTTAAATTACACTGCAGCAGCTGAGTCTTCACTGGAAACAAAGAATAGAAAATGGATCAAACTAGGTAATCAAGGGCAAACAAACCATGAGAACTGATACATGCTGCAATGACTCTAATTCAGTGAACTCAACTGTAATGACTGTAGGGTACAAGTAAATAAACTATAATAGATTGTAAAAATCTACACTGTGCGCCTATGTAATAACAAAAGTTTGTAGCAAATGAAGGTAAGAATTTAATAGTATTGTGGTTTAGCCTTCTGAATGTGCCATCCATTAAGTCATGCACCACATTTAATATTAAATATGCCTCCCACTTGACTTTCCTCTTTTCTTCAGCTAACCCTCACAACCGATAGGCATCAGCAGATGTTAATCAGGGTCAGAGTACTGGTGTAATGGGAGTTTCGCCCAAAGCAGTTTGCCAACCTGTGACCTGTGCTGTATCAGATCACCTAAAAATGTACTGCCCCTAGGGTAACACACTGTCATATTCTTATCAAGCCTTTTTCTTTCTTTTTTTTTTAAACTGAGGCTATGCCCTGTTGTCAAATAACTGTGTTATAACCCTGTATCACATACTTTGATGTATTATTAATTATTTAAAAAATAATAAGTATTTATACATATTTGTTATTTTGAATTATAAGGTGGCACTTACAGTATGTACAGTTCCATCAATAAAGATTAAAAAAACTATTCCCACATATTGAGTGCTTCAAATCTAAATAAAAACCACAAACAGACCAGTGCTTTGCATATTGCATGGTATGCAAAGACCTATCTTTTCATTTATCTCTCCATTCTGTTTAAAGTAAATGATGACTAGGTTTATTGAGAAATGAGTTTATAAAGATTGGCTATATGCTACATACATTTAAATGTTCAATTATAATAATTTGTAATAAAGTTTGTATAAATATCAAATGCTAGCACAGCCAGCTCCACAATTAATTTATCAAAATAGTCTGGTGGTCATTTGTTTTAAATGTGTTATCAATTTATGAATGAACTAGGCTACATCATTACTGTTGTTCACACCTTCCAACTGATCCAAAGTCTCCGAAATAGTATCCAGCTGCATCAGTATGTAATCCAGATCAACAGTGGAAGCAGTGAGCTCAATATCTGTGGACTTTTCCATTTTCTCCTTCTGGAAACAGATCAAATAGACATTAAACAAATATTGAATAAATGCATTCAAATGTAGCAATAAGAAAAAAAAATACCTCACACTGTCATCAGACAATAAAACTCTGCATGGCCCAATCTGACATGTTTATCACATCCACTCATGCTATATGTAGAGTGTAGAGACTGTATATGAAAAGTGCCATAGATATGTGTCCTATGGAACAAAATCTGCACTGAAAGGCAATAGATAACAAATAAAAGTAAAAATAAACCAACTATTTTGAAATCTGATAAAAATCTAAAACGGATTTCTGCCACAAAATGATCAACCACACTGAATTTCTTTTTTTTTTATTTTTTATTATTGATATCAGTAACAAACAGCTGTCAATCAAACCTACGTGTGTTTTACAATGTATTACTAGCAGCTTAAATCGAAATAAAAAAAAAAAAAAGAATCAATAAATTATTATTATTTTTTTTTAATCAGCCTCTACTCTTGGGTTGTCTTTTGGTTTGCAACTGTACACTGGTTAACTAGATTGTCTCCGGAGCCGCAGATAACAGCTTTACACTGGATGAATTCGTTCTCCAGCCGCTTGAGGGCTTTTGCGAGTTGAGGATCAGTCCTCAGTACCACCATGTCGTACGCCATCCAAGTCAGATTCACTGCGAGCAGAGAATGGCAAACTGTTACTGCTAAGCTTTCCGTCACAGAGCACTAACAACTTCTTTATGCTGTATTTGCTGAATATGTATGTCACCTGAAATATTCTCCATCTCCTCGGTCATCCTCTCTAAATCTTTACTGAATTCTAAAGTTTCACGACCAAAATCCTCGCACTGTTCGCCAGCTGAAGCACTGTCAACCATCTAAAAACCGACATAAGCAAGCTAGCTATGTTAGTTAGCGACTGCTAGCTACACCACGCAATATTCATTATACTACGTAATACCCATATTTGCATTCACCTTTTATACAAGAAGCACATTAAAGTTAGTGGGCCGCTACGACTTACTGCTAGTGAATAAGCAGTCTAAAATTGTTTAAAATAAACTGACCAACTGGAAAACTTCTTAAGTTTTGTGCTAGCTACAAATCTACCTAGCTATCGGACAAGGTTATCGCAAACTAGCAAGCTTGGTGACCAGTTTAGCTAACCTGTTTAGCTGTCTTTACTTTGCTTAGTTACAGGTAACAATATATACAATTTACATAAGGAATTGCATCACCTTGCTAAAGTAACTCTCGATGGTTTAAGTCAAACGTGAGTTTTGCGACAGCCTGCTAGCGTCTGAAGGAAATGTTTGATAACAGTTTTTCTCCGTTTCCGTGGTCACGCAAAGCTCGAAGCACGCGCATAAATGTCACGACATAGCAGAAACGTCTGGATGCGTTCCACAGTGAGTGTGCTCCCGAAACACTGAAAAGGTAGTACAGGCAGGTCTGTGTGTCCTACAGTGAAAATAATGAATAACACAATTCCTAATTTTAGGTGAAAATTTTAAAAGAAGTGAAAGGTTGCTCCATTAAGCTCCCAACCATCAGCTGTAATCTACAACCCTGCTGAAAACTCTAGAAAAACTCAGCTACCAGTTTCCAAAACAGTCAGAGCTGGTCAAACTGATAGACCATCACACCACAGTAAGACAGTTCGGAAATTTCAAACATATACTGATGAATTCAGCCAAGGAATAAGGAAGCTGGAAAATAACTTTACAGCTGACAAAGTCGATCTATTACCTTGACCAGCTCAGCCTGTGTTTTGGCAGCTGGTAGCTGGTTAAAATAGTAGTAGCAGTAATAATAATAATAACAATAATAATAATAATAATAATAAAAAGACCAAGCTGGATTTTTCAGCATACAAATAACTAAAATGCCCAGTTTTGTTATAAAAAAAATAATAACATGCCATAAAATTATTTATGCCCCATATATATATATATATATATATATATATATATATATATATATATATATATAATGGCATTTTTGTTGTTTTGCTTTTGTTGTTTGGGTCAATATAATCTTTTAATTTTTATTAAAAATGGAATAATACTAAAATTATTTTGCCACCATGAAATTTTCGATATTTGGCTCAATTTTTGTGCTTTGCCATTTTTGGTACATGATTTTTCTCCCTTCTTTTTAAAATTAAGAAGTGATATTAAGGTTATTATATATTATATATATAAGGTTTGTTTTTAGTCCTTGTCTCATTACACCAGTGCACACACATTAGTCATCAGAAGGATCCAAAAGCATATTTCACTGTATGTAGTACACACTACAAAACAAATTGTGTGTGCATGTTAAAAATCACTCTGCATATCTTTAAATGGGTCCTTTAAATAACAAAAAAAGTGAATATAGTCATATCACTAGAAAGAGAAAGTAACCAATAAGAAGAAAGAAGGGAGGTGCCAGGTATGCATGAATAAAACAGGTGTGACAGGTGACAGAACTGACGAGAGTGCAAGGGCAAACAATGGCAGAGTGAAGAACGATATTAGACCTCTCAGCTGCAGATCTGTTTTTAAAAGAAGAGAAAAAGAAATATTTCTGGACCATAGAAGAAACAGTGTATTACATCTGGAGCCACCTGAGCCATTTGTATCCAGATAGGAGCGTCTTATGAAGCAATAATCATGACATCATATGAACAAGGTCAGTCTCCAACTCGATGTGGTCCACAGTTCCCCAGCTTGGGACAGGAGCCTCCAGAGCTGAGCCTTTACAGCGATAATTACTATCCTCCTCCATCACTGCCAAGTCCACAGAGGACAAACCCCTCCTCATATGATCTTGGGGAATATGCAACTTCATCTCCTAACCCATACCTGTGGTTCAGTGGGACTGGGATCAACACTTCTGCATATCTGGGTGGTGCACCAGGTCCTGCTGTACCCTCCTTTGTGCCGCAGCATTATGGCATGCAGAGGCCTTACCTTGGGCAGGGAGGTCCCGGGGGTGCTAGTGGAGAACTGGGTTGGTTCTCCATACCTTCTCAGGAGGACCTAATGAAGCTGGTCAGGCCACCCTACTCATATTCAGCACTCATTGCAATGGCAATACATGGTGCCCCAGACCGGCGCCTGACTCTGAGTCAGATTTACCAGTATGTAGCAGACAATTTTCCTTTCTACAATAAGAGCAAAGCTGGCTGGCAGAACTCTATTCGCCACAACCTATCACTGAATGACTGTTTCAAGAAAGTACCCCGGGATGAAGATGACCCTGGTAAGAACTCTTGACTGTGTTTGTCACTCATTTTAATTGTCACACGTTTTAATTGTCCTAAGCAATTTTGAATAATGGTGGGTAAGATTTTCTGGGAGGTTTTTGCTTGGTATCATATTCCAGTCAAATTCATGTCAAGTCTTTCTCTCTCACTCTTAAGGTAAAGGTAATTACTGGACCCTTGACCCAAACTGTGAAAAGATGTTTGACAACGGCAACTTCAGGCGCAAGAGGAAGAGAAAGTCTGATGGTCTTGCTGGGGAGGGCAGCTCTGGAGGAGCTCTTAGCTCAGAGGCAGGAGATGGGAGTGGGAGCCCCAAAAATGCAACGCTTGACATTTCAGCCTCACCTGAGAAAGCTCCTGCCATGGGTCCCCCCCCTTGCCTGAGCAACTTCCTGACAGAAATGTCTGGGGTGTCAGCTGGGTCTGTGGAGGTGGGTGGAGAACCCATTAATCGCCCCATTCCTCTCAGCCTACCAGTGGATGGCACACAAAGAGCAACCCAAACATCAGGCTTTAGCTCCTACTCTCCTGGTTCCACAGTCCCTGAATGGGCATCTCCTCTCCCACCACCGCCTCCCATCTCCCCCTCAGGGTCTCATGCCACTTTAGGCTACAGCAGTCCTGCTCTCAACCAGTTCAGTGGCCATTTCTACCCTGGCTTGAACTCAACTGGCATTCTGTATCCCCGAGAGGGCACAGAGGTGTGATAGAACTGGACAAAAGTCAAAAGTCAATAAGAAATAGCACAAGCTTCATATTGAGCTGCAGCCAGAGACTGGTGAGAGAAAAAAAAAAAAAAGCTTCACATATACACACACTTACTACCAGTTGACTGGTTTTGGTTGAATGCCGAAATGGCCCCGTGAGTGTGAGATTACAGCAGATTCCCACAGGAACAGCTTAGTCAGCATCATGATGTGCGTGATACTAACAAAAGCCACCAGCAGCTTCGATGTGAGGTCTACTGCTGACATTATGCCATTCCATCCAACTATCTTTGCTGATCGTATCACTAAAACTGTGAGCACTTGTACTAACACTGAACATGGCTTAAAAAAGTCTTTAACCAGCAGAGTAACCTTAGAGAAAGTGCATGGGGTGCAACATTCTTCATTCTACACCTGTAATTTGATCCATTCAGTTTTTTATACTTTGTCTTGTTTGTCTGCTTAATGGAAAGTTGTGATGTCTTTTTACTTCTAAAGGTGTGAGTAAATGTTGTACAGAGTTTTATGTGTGCCTTCTGTTACTTTTTTAATAAAGAAATGTAAACGGTATCCAGTGCTTAATCAACTGACCACAATAATGATTTACTAACTTTGAGAGAGTAGTAATTTTTTAATGCAAAACCCCAGCCAGCTAAAGACTAAATGCATGGCAGAAAAAGATGATTATTAAAAAATATCTAATTAGTCTGGTCCCAGTTTTGATTCAACATTACTCATTTTTGTCAGATGAGTTGGAAATTATTCCTCCAAACCTTGAAATTTGTTAGTCAAGAATAATAATAAACCTAACTAATTTCCCAGACCCTTTAAATCTTTTAAAACTTAAAAAAAAGCAACAACTTTGTATTACATTTTTCTAAGAGCTCATATTACATTGGTGGGTACAAAAATGATCCTTAATGGAAAGCATATGTAACTTGCCTAAATGTGAAATGTAACTAATGCAATGATATGTTAAATAGCTCAGATTTTCTCAGAATATAACTTTGTTTAAAGTGAACTTTTAGGGAAAAAAACAGAACTAATGGACTTCCACTGTTGTAAAAGCTCTTCAAGGAAATAGGGTCAGATAACCAAAAACATATAGCTGAAAGATTTTTTCCTCTTTATTTGAAAGAATCTAATTGAAGTATTCAATTTTAGGAAATTTATTTAAAGAAAAGAAAATTGTTTTTCATATGACCAAAAACAACATAAATACTATAAGGGAATATATGTCCTTTTATAAGAAAGGATGCCCTTCCAAAGATCACATGCTTTCACAGAAATTTAAAAACTACACACAGAAACTATTTTATCTAGTTGTTCATAATAAATTCCTAACTAAACCAACAATAAGTTAACCCCAACTTCTGAACGTTCAATAAAATAATAGTTATAAATAAATAAATAAATAAATAAATAAATAAATTTTATATTGCTGTTGCCAAAAGTATGTGGACACCTGACCATCACACCCATATATGGGCCTTCTACAAACTGTTGCCTCCAAATTTGGAAGCACAAAACTGCCTAGAATGTTTTTATATGCTGTAACATTATGATTTGCCTTCACTGGAACTAAGGGGCCCAAACATGGTCCAGCATGACAATGCCCCTGTGCACAAAGCAAGGTCCATAGAGACATGGCTTCCCAAGGTTGGTGTGGAAGAACTTGAGTGACTCAACCTCACTGAACACCTTTGGGATGAACTGGAATGCTGACTGTGTGCCAGGCCTCCTTTCCTGATATCAGTGCCTGACCTCACTAATACTGTTGTGACTGAATTGGCAAATCCCCCATTAAGAATTTTTAAAAACTAGTGTAAAGCCTTCTCAGAAGAGTGGAGGTTATTAACAGCAAAGAGGGAACTAAATCTGTTATGAGATGTTCAACAAGCATTCATGGGTGTGATTGGTCAGGTGTCCACATACTTATGGCCATATAGTGTATCACTTTTAGGCTATGCAAAAATCTGGGGAATAAACTGTACTGAAAAAATTGTAAAAGATTCAGGTGCAGGCTTGTGTGTGTTGATTTTTTTTTAAAGTAGGCAGCAAATTAACTTGTACGTAAACATTGTAGCTAGGCACTTAACTGGGTGCTTGCCAGAATTTTTTACATATTGCAGAGTGTAGGGTTTTGCAGGGCACCAAGAAATGCCTTATGGTTGATTTCCTGAGGCTAGTTTTTGAAACAGGTAGGTGTGATTCTTTGTTCTGCATGTGTAAAGAGTTATTATACAATCAAAGCCCTGAAACAAAAAAGGTGTAAGCAAACAAAGTTCCCGATATCGGTGGCTAACCAAGTCGTTATTGTGAAGCTGATGTTCTGATTATATTTTCCCTTCACCATAATTTCCTGAGCATAGACTAGTAGTCATGATTTTACATGTCCCTGTGGGTAACGTAAAAAAGATCAATTGATAGAATCAGCAAATTTAAACCGCAGTGAAGTCACCAGAAATAAGAGTATCTGGCAGATTACACAAATTTCACTTGTTTGTTGTGTTTACAACCTGCATCCTTCTCCATACTGCCTTAAGGACATTATTTACCCCTAAACATAGGCAGTACTCTTGCAACTGAAGGGAAAAGTAAAGATGTAGAGCATAGTGAGCTTTCTTCGCCAAATGTAGTTAAAAAAAAGGCCTGGATCACATGTGGGAGCACTGATCTACTTAGTACAGATATTATTCTAATCTATCTACATGACAAAGAGCTCAGATTATTCACTTTCACTGAGTCGTTGAGATTACCAACAGACAAAATGTTCCACCAAATTACTTGACCCAACAGTAATCATTTGGGTGTCTGTGACAGTCAATCATTCCTGTCAGCAAATGCTAAAAGGTTTTCTTCAAGAAACTGATCTGTGCTAAGACTTCACATCGGATCATATAGCAACCGTTTTGCATAACAGCTCATAACATACCTGACACTCAGCGGCACAACAGCAGGAGACTGATATTATGACTGATTTGTGGCTCCTGTTTGGCTCTGAGCTGCAAATGGCAAGAGTGAGATGGTTATCATCAAGCACTGTTATGATGGAAAAACAAATGCTTTGAGGACATGGAAAGAGAGCAGTTCTCTCCTAAGAACATGGGCCAATCCAAATGGAAGGTTTCTTTTTTGTCTGAACATGCAGAGTTGCTATCAATAATTTCTTTGGCACATGTTTTATCTTACCATCCTCAATGAAACTTAATTGTAGTTTAGCACTTTCTTTGACTTAAGATGCCAAAAGAGATAAAGGACATGAATATACCGGCACTCTCAGACACAAATTTACAAAAAGTTGTTGTAACCTGTAGCCTATCACAAACTGTTTTTCGCATAATGCAAATTTCCAACCGTTTAACACAAATCTGTAACATGGTTTTATTATCATTCTGCTTCTTGGTCTTTGTGTTGTCTGTTACAAAAATTTGGCTCTTCCATTCCAGCCGTAATCCCGAAGTATAGACTCTTCTAATGCTTGTTGACATTTTGTTAAAAAAAATTGCTGCTTATTTCTCTCTATAGACCCTAGTAAAAGTCTTTATTTAACAGCTAATCTGGTTATGTGCTCCCTACCTCTAAAGTTTTTTCTACTCATATTTTATATAGTAATAAATATTAAACAATCTATATCACACTGTTCAAAGATTAAATTTTTTTGATCTTGTGAGGAAAGATCAATTCAGTAACACCAACATGATATGATTTACTCACAATATGCATAGGATCGTAATGTAATTTGTCAGACTGTATGGTAATGAAGTGGATTATATATGCTTGACAAAAACATTAAGGGCCTCAGCATTCATTCCTTGATTCCTTGAGCTTTCCAGTGCCGTAGGGGTGAAGAATTATTGTTCAACAGCTTAACATGATTAAATCTATAAATCTCCAACTAGACCTGCTGCCTGTAATGTAGCGTGTACACACGCAAGACACACACACACGCACACACACACACACACACACACACATACACACTACTACTACTACAACTTTCTAGGAAAGTAAGATTAAATTAATTTAAATGATTTAGAAGTAACATGACTGTAATTTTGTTGTAGCTAGAAAATATTTTCTGTCATAGATTTGATTATCCTGAATAATAATAATGATATTAATACTTGATAAAATTATGTATGACATATTATGTATAAGCTGGAGTATTCCAATGCTCTTCAGGTTATTAACAGAACAAAGTTATTAACTAAGTAGTGCAACTATTACAAAATGAATTGAGAACTCAATATACACTCACTCAACACTTTATTAGGAACACTACACTAATACTGGGTAGGGCCTTCCTTCGCTTTCAATCAGCCTCACTTCTTTGTGGCATGGATTCCACAAGATGTTGTGAAGAAATATTCTATGAGGTTCTAGTCGATATTGACATGATTGCATCATTTTTCAGGTGCACATTCATGCTGCGAATCAAACATTCTACCACATCCCAAAGGTGTTCAGATCAGGTGACTGGGAAGGCCACTGAAGAACATTGAACTCATTGTCATGTTCATGAAACCAGTTTGAGACTAATTTTGCTTTGTGACATGGTGAATTATCATGTTCGATGTAGCCATTAGAAGATGGATAAATTGCAGCCATGAAGAGATGCACATGGTCAAATTCTGACCCTACGATCTGTGTGCCTCAGCAGAAATCGAGACCAGCTACGGTTTTCCAGTCTTAAACTGTCCAGTTTTGGTGAGCCTGTGCCCACTGTAGCCTCAGCTTTTTTGTTCTTGGCTGACAGAAGTAGAACCTGATGTGGTCTTCTGCTGTTGTAGCCCATCCGCCTCAAGGTTCAACGTGTTGTGCATTCTGAGATGCTTTTCTGTTCACCACAATTGTACAGAGTGGTTATCTGAGTTACTGTAGCCTTTCTGGTAGCTTGAACCAGTCTGGCAATTCTCCATTGACCTCTCTCATCAACAAGGAATATCCATCCATAGAACTGCCGCTCACTGGACATTTTTTCTTTATTGTACAGTTCTAAGTAAACACTAGAGACTGTTGTGCGTGAAAATCCCAAGAGATCAGCAGTTATAGAACCAATACCAAACCAGCCCATCTAGAACTAACAATCATGCCATGGTCAAAATCACTGACATTATTTTCCCCATTCTGATGCTGATGTGAATATTACTCGAAGCTGATGGCCCATATCTGCATGATTTTGTGCATTACACTGCTGCCAGACAATTGGCTAATTAGATAATGCATGAATGAGTAGGTGTGTTCCTAATAAAGTATTCAGTGAACATATGAAACAACCATGAAACAAGTAGGACTCCCCTACTTCTACTTTATTGGATTGAATGGAAATAGAAAATGACCTGTTTCGACCTCCACATATTCAAAGAGTTACCTACAGTATATCAATGCCCTATTCTAACAAGTTTGCTTAGATACAAGACTTAAAGTGATGTGGTTGAGTATGAAACTGTTGATCTGATTATGTTGGAGTGTCATTCAGGTCACAGGTATATGTACAATGTTGACACCATAAACTCCAAACAGCAGGGTTAAATCCATCAAGATAAAGAAGTGGGCCAGCAGAGGGGCCCATAATTGAGATTAGACTCAGAAATTATACAAGAGGTAATACTGTTTAATTAAATATAATGCTAGTAGAATTTTTGTTATTTCCAATATAACAGCAATTTGTTTTTTTTAAATGTAATTTTAGTGACAATAACAATTTTGCATTGTATTGCATCACCATAATGTAAGGCAAATTGCCATGCTGCCAAAACAACACCAAACAGTGACCACACGCTGCACTGTTATGAGTAAAACAGTATTGGCCTTTTAGTTGTGTTTAGTAAACTCAGATTGAGAACTCCAGGAAGAGATGATGGAAGAGGCAGGCCTTCCAGTTCTAGTGCTCTGTTGTCTGTAAATACTCACGCACGCTCCAGACACATTAAGTGAGGAAGTTTTGAACAAGTTTAACTTTGCCTTCGCTCAGTTTCTGCAGAGCCACTGCCCCCTCCATTCATGTGCTCACTGCATTACTCATATTTTCTAATGTGATTTTAAGAAAGATTTACCAAAGATCCTAGTGCAAGAAACAACAAAAATATGGTTTTAAAACACTACTAAATAAGACTTTTTTCCTGAATATACTGTAGTCAAGTCACAAATACAATCTTATTATGAAGCTGTAGGTTTAACAAAATACAGAAACACAACTAAATAATATGATAGCAGATTTTGTGAAAAACTGAAGACATTGTTTTGGCAATAGAACAATCTATCTTTTCCAGGAACCCTGTTGCTATTATATCCAAATCAACAGCTCATTTCATTAAGAAATATATTTGTTAAAGTGTGGAGTGATATCCTGCAAAACTTGTGGAATCATCACTGTTGCTTCCTTGTGATCTTCAGATGCATAGAACAAAAGTCAAGCATAGATGAATAGTGTAAATTTACAAAAGATTAAAAAAAAATTGTAAAAAAAAAAGCACCTCCACTTTTCCCTTAATCCCAAATTTAAAGTTTCCAAAAATGACAAGCTAAGATGAACTTCATGGTGAAAGCAGGAAATTTCTTCTCATGTAAACGTGTTCTTATATCTCAGGGTATCACAGCAGTCTGACTGTGTGGCATGGCTTTTATAGAATATTTAGGGAAAATAGTGATGGGAGGCAACAAACACACAACTTTATTGAATTGTTCTATTATTTCACCATAAAATATTTGATATGTCAACATGGTGCAAACACAAGCATGTTACTGATTAATGAGACAAAGCATGAATTTTTATAACCAAATACCCACTTTAGGAGTTGGTTACAGTAGACTTGGATTTTGAGTGATCAATGTAAATTTCCTGGTGATGGCCTCAGCAATAGGCCTCTGCACATATGTCTGTTTGAGTTCCCTCAATTTTATCTCAAAGGTCACTGTGTAAAATGGTTTACCAAGGAGCATTTATAAAACTTAGTTTAATAGTCTTTAAGTGATGACCCAATAATGATTCCTAAAACTTGACGCAGAATCATACATTGGACTAAATGGATGCACCTGCTGTGCCTCCCTGTGGTTGAAAATGTGAAGTGTCAGAGTTTGCGTGCGTGTGTGTGTGTGTGTGTGTGTGTGTCAAATATATACACAAATGAGTGACAAATTGTGTCTTAGTATGGCATTTAGCTACCACAAGCTGCCAGAATATCTTCAGTGCACTTTGGCATAGGCATAGGTTCTGTGGAACTGTACTGGAGGGATGAACACCATTCTTCCTTAAAAAAAAAAACATCCTGGGAAAGGCACTCCCATCAGTATAGAAATGGTTCATCAGCAACATAGATGATTCCAGAAGTTCTGCAGGATCTGACTAGATTCTTCATCAAATGTATTTCTTAATGTTTGAAATGAGCTGTTGGTTTGGGTATAATAGTAATGGGGTTCCTGGGAAAGACACATTGTTCCATTGCCAAAACCTTGTCTTAAAACAGTGTCTTCAGGTCTCATATCCCTCATAATTCACATTAAATCATCATCATACCGTATGATTTAGTTGTGTTTATGCATTATGTTAAATTACCTTTATAATAAGATTGTATTTCCTTTATTTATAACTTGACTATAGTATATTCAGGAATAAATCTTATTTACTAGTATTTTAAAACCATATTTTTGTTGTTTCTTGCACTTGGACCTTTAGTGAATCTGCAGTCTTTGTTAGAATCACATTAGAAATATGAGTAATGCAGTGAGCACCTGAGAGTGAATGAATGATACATGATACATACCAAAAATAGTCCTACATGTTCTAAGAATAAATTAATGTGAGAGCTGGATTTAAAAAAAAAAAAAAAAAAAAAAAAAACACTGAGGCAGCATTTTAATAGAATGTAGATTTGAAGCGGTTCAACTGTGTTTACATGTTGAGCAGGATCAAAAGCTACCGGTGGCCCATAAGTTGAAGTGTAAGCTGGCCTAAAGTAAACACTGTGAGGAGACGGCAGGGGGATTAGGACTGTTAAGATTCACTGGACTGTGACTTAGGCATGTAGAGTCTGGAATTTCCATGGCAACAAGTAGCATGCTTTGCATAAATTCAATCAAATTAGCCCATTTAGTCATTGTGTTAGGACCAGGAACAATGTCTCCAGGGAACAGACTAACTAAGCTGCTCTTTTGTTGTTTTATTTGCTCTTTATATGCTCTAACCCACATCTCACCTTGCAATCCTCATCTGTCCTGTAGCATTAGCTTTGATGCCATTTACTATGCAGGTATCCAGCAACTGCCTGCTGAACAAACAACACTCTGAGGGGAATATGCCGTCAGGGTCCCAAGGCCCAGAAGTTCTGGGACACCTCTGTCTGTTTTGTTCTTCTTTCTTTCCTTTATAGTAAAATGTTATAAACAAACAGACAAATAAATAAATATTTTTATTAAATTAAATTTCCACAATTCTCCCCTAACTTAGTCCCCTAAGATATACTGGATATCCAAAGTTTGTTTTACAATCTTTAGGTAACATTTTGTGTTTGTTTAGCTGCATAAACCCTGTAGTTCCAGTGTCTCAATTGATCGACTCCATTTGGGTTAACTGGGTACGATTCATTTTTGCCTGAAAAATTGCTGCAAGAGCTGAAACTTGTGATTATATAAATACTCTGTATAAATAATCAATATGCTGATTCTGGATATGGAAAATTTAATAATGATATTAATAAGTTCTATTAATTATGTATTTGTCATGATGTATTTAAATGAAAAAACTTAAGAAATTATAAATGTTTACTACTTTATGGAAAAACATTGATTATTCTATTATCTGGTAAAGTCTTCATTCTTTGGAGGCTTCACCACTGATCTACATGCATACATAGCTTTACTTAAATATGCATAACGTTATTTAGAGCACACACACACACAGAGAGAGAGAGAGAGAGAGAGAGGTGGGGGAGTCGAGTTTTTTGTAATGGTAACCTTTTTTACTCTATAAAAATCAAATGCAAGAAAAGGTCCTGAAACAAAGAAACAAGATGCATACATCTTTATTATTAATTCTTTGTTGGTCTAGAAAAAAATTTACACCAAAAACTTTTAATGTACACTTGGTGTGTTTGAAGAACACACACTGCAACCTACAATGTCAGCCTTGCAACACTTACAGCTTCATTTAAGCACTACTTTACCGTACTTGTAGTAAATGACTTACCCACTCTGGCCACACAGCGGCAGTATAATACTAACGAACATAACTAGACGTACCACAGAAGAAAACGAAATGCGCACGAACCAATCAGAAGGCAGGTTGCCTTTTAAAACCGGGAAAATTGAAGTCAAAACATACATGTTTGTAACTGCACAAAAACAAAGGGCTTAAGAAGGAAGTCGCCACATAACTAGTTTTTGGTAAGTTGGCAGGTCCGTTTATCACACACTAAGCAAGATTTGTTGGATGAAAAACAGAATTAACTGGTTGCTGAGGTTAAACTAAAGCCGTAAACGACTGCCGTTAGTTAGCCAACCATCTAGGAGAGTCTACATTCATGCTAATGCTAGCTAATAACTTTGTGTAAATCCATGACTTCGTTTCTTGGGGTTTGTTAAATTTCATAATGTTCGTCACTACACGAATATAACTGTAGATTATGTTTTGTAGTTGGAGGGGCGCATTTTCACGATGTGAAACTGCTTCATCCTGTGTCCCTAAATTCAGAGCAACTGTCGATGGACATGCTCAACACTGTCAGAACTCAAAAGAGACTCAAAACATTAAGTGTATTTTGTTGTTTGCAGGCATTCCCTTATTTACAGCACTTGCGGTTTGAATGTCGTGTATTGTTATTGTTATTGCTATTGCCTCTAAGGAAATGTTGCAGTGTTTGTGTGGGAATGTACTGCATTAGATCACAGGATCCCAGTCATGGACCTGGAATAATCCTTGTCCTACGCATTTAAGTGTCTTCCCTGCTCCCACACACCCATTTCAACCCAGGAAAGAATATTAATTAGCTGAAGTTAGAGCAGGGAAAACACGAAAATGTTCAGGATAGAGGCTACTCCAGGACCAACACTGGGAACATGTGCATTAGATTGGTCACATGTGTGTCTGTGCTAGAGTGTCAGAGGCCATGGATGCTATGGTTTACCTTGATCAAGAGAATGGCACACTTGCTGCTCCATCCATAAAAGTTCGCCAGAGGCTTCAGTCTGCTCCTGGTAAGCTGGAGTCATTTCACACTAGCTTGACTTGAGGGTTTTGGTCAAGGTTATTTCATTACACACTGGTCTGTGTAACTGTTTGTTTATAGAGCGTCTCCTAAAAACTCCACTGAAGACACGGCTCGGAGCTCCTGCGCAGTCAGGCCGTAAAGCTTTGGGAACAGTTAATAAGATTGTAGCCACTCCAGCAACCTCTCATAAAGGTGATGTGCTGAATAAACCCCTTGCAGCCCAGGTTGGTGGTTGAAATATCATTTACTTGCAATTTTATTACTGCTAGAGATATTACCAACTCCCTTTTTTGTTATAGCAATGTAAAGTGGCTCCTCAGCCTGTTGGTGAGGACTACCCAGAGATTGAGAAGTGCTTCCCATATGACCCGAGTGGTAGGTCTCTTTCAGAATTGAAATTTGAACAATTCAAGGATGTCACCAGCATGAATGACTCCAAAGGGTTTTTAATCTACATACCCTAGCAACCACAGTATTGTGCTCTAAACCCTGCAACTGTTTGCATGTTCAGGCTGAATGTATCTGAATAATCTACTCTTAACATTTCTACCATCTGACATCCTGATGTTTCTTAGATGCTAAACACAATGTTCTCTTGGTTCCTGTGAGTTTTTGGCAGTTCTCATGATTCTCATTTGCTGTTGATTTACCAATCATAGATTTGGTATTCTTAGCAGACATTCTATGAACATCTCCAAAAACAAGACCCTTTTTCAACCTGCAAAAATATGGACTGGCAAAGCCAATATATGTTACTTTTATACAACAGTTCTATAAACAAGAAATTAATATTGAGTAACTGACATTTCAGTATGGCCAAATACTGTTTATTTTTGCTCCGGCAAAGAAAATATTTCCCAAAAGAAGCTACAGCTGGATACAGCGTTGTGTTGCCATACACGCATGGACTGATAGCCCAAAGTAAGTGTAGTAGCAGTTTCAATGTAACAAACTAATGCTAGAATTGAAATGTTAGACCTAATATTTAAATAAAAAAAAAAAAGTGACTTGTGGGGAACTTGTAAAACTTTTTGTACTATTATGTGGAAAGTAATTCTGCATTTATTAGCAATTAACTGTTTGTGCTTTTGTTTGGCCCAAAAGCACCTCAAATAATATTGGGGTATAAGTGTTGGGATAACGGACAATTCAGATTTAATCAGTGGCCCAAAAATACTTATTGGCATAGTTCCAATACATTGCCAAAAAAAAAAAGAAGTGGAGCTTGTATGTGGTAAATGATGTGTACAAAAAACACATTAAATAACTTAATTCTGATTGTATGAAGAGTTAAGGAATGTGTATGAATCATGAGCTATGCCAGGAGCTCAAAACTACACACTGCTGTGAAGGTTTGAAAAGGGCCAATGTTTGTAAAGTACATTTGCTGATTTATTACTCAAGGCATAAGTGAATTAAATGTCATCACTATTTTAGAATGTTGTGATGCCTGCAAATTCTCACGATTGACTGTCTTGAACCATGTACAGACTTTGAAGTATACTGTGTACCAGAGGAAGTCTGCCTCAGCCGGTTTTCATTGGCTGGTTTGAGAAAACAGCAGTGGCCTCTAAATGTGCTCGAAGAGGATTTCAGTATGATTCCACCATGTTTGCCACTGTCTCCTCTCAAGATGCCTTCAGGTATCATAATCTGCTAAAATTCTTGTCTGAATAACTTTACCATAGTTTTAGATACAATTAAATGATGTCTTTTATATAGTGCACTACAGAGATGACCTGGAAGCATTCCTAGAAACCATCAGTGAGCTGACTGTGGATTTGCCATCTGAGTGTGACTCATGATGCTGTTATATATTACACCCTTTTTACACTAAACTTAATTTTGTAATAAAGTTTTCTTTTTACAAATATTTTGACTTTATCATTGCTGTCTCTTCTAGCTCATTTCAGGGATCTAACCCAACAAGCATCAGTTATCAGTTTAATTCATCATGCCTTTCCCAAGCTCAAGGTCACTGAGCAGTGTAATACAAAAAAAAAAAAAAAAAAAAAAAGACCATATACTCTGATAACCGAATATAAAGCCCTGGGCATTTTAATAAAACTCTCCACAATAACATTACTGATATATGGCACAAAATTAATTAGGTACGGAGCCCTGCACATGACATGCAGGTAAAATATATATATATATATATATATATATATGTGTGTATGATGGCCTCGTTTGACTAATTCATTCCCTCGTTTTAGGTAAATGTTTGAGGAAATGAATTAATAAAATGTGTTCATGTATTAAGTCATGGGAATGAATTCTTAATTCATGGTCATGATATATTGCTTTTTTTTGCCCACATGTCATGTGTGGGGCTCCATACTTGGTAGTTAATACCTCCCTCTGCATTCAGCTGTGGTGTAATGATACATGACTAATACACTGGACTCCCTCTGCATTTTAGAGGCATTTATTATCAATGTTCCTTATTCCATGTCAAAGACCATAAAGTGCAAGTGTTAATCACATTGAAATTGTAGTCTTGGAAACAGTGAGAGAAGCATGAAAACATCAGTAAAATACTGATTTGGCTGATTACAAGAACAGCCCTTGTAATTTGTAACTTGCTGTTAGTGTTGCAGCCTAGATTAAAAATTGTAAAAGGTATATTAATAGCACCACTTTGTTATGGTTTCCAGGTTTTTACACATACAATGACAAAACCATTACAAAAAATAAATGATAAAACAGCAGTCATCACCTCGTGAAGGGACAATTTATAAGTAAATGCAAAATCATGCAAAAGCTAATGTTTGTGTGATTTTGCACAGCTCTCTTCAATATGCTCATTAAAGAACATACCACTCTTATTACCACATTCTAACAACATTCAACCTACACTTTCAATGATCCCCCACTTCCATGGCCAATACAACATATACTGTATATTGCCTGTCAAATGTCTTACAAGCCTGACCCCAAAAAGTAAACTGTCTCATATTTTTGTCACCTAATTCTGTTACTGTAATTTGAAAATGTCCAAGACTGAGTACAATGTACTGTAAAAATAAGTGGAGCAAGTATGTTATTTAGATGTACCACATACCTCCACATAATCATACTCTCCAAAGTAGTAGGACTGAAAGCATTATGACATTTTTCATTGATTTAAAGAAAATGACATTTGTATATGCACCTTGTGCTTTCCCCCCCTCCCCCAAAAAAAGCATCTGATTACTCTGATTTGATCTGTCAGTTACACAGAAACAAAGAGTACTGTGCTTATACATGTGCAGTTTTATGTTTGCATGAGGGATGTGGCTGCAGGTTCTTGTGTTCACTTGAACACACATGCACACAAAAAAAGAAAAAGAAGGAAAAAAAAAAAACAGTCCAGGGGATCTTCAGCACTTCCCTTTTTTAGATTCCCATTCCTGAAACAAAAAGCCACATATTAATTTTTTTTTTATTATTATTATAAAGAAAGGTAAATGATACACATGTCTATGGTAATAAAATTGCAGATCTAATAAGCCTGTCGTTTTTCTCTGTGATGGTACAAAATGATATTGAGACTTACCTGGGGATTCTGACAGAATAAGCTTCTACTATAGTCATTAAAATCCAGTTGGAATCTGATTAACTATAATCCCACTGACAGATGCAATACACTGCACTCTTTGCATTGTTTGTTCAGTATAGATAAATAACAGTACAGATACCAGTTTATTTAGCCTGTGTCTGTTTACCTTGGCTTTCTGCATAACATTTCCCTTTGTAGATGCATAGATGGATAGGGGGCGCTTTCGCATTTCAGAGGCACAGTTGACCGGAATTCTGACAGAATAAGCTTCTACTGACTCAGTGTATGGTACCTCGGTTCTCTGGGTCTTCTATAAAATTAGGAGTTGGATCAGTTAAATTTTACATAATTTTGAAGGTAGTGCAGTTTAGACAACATTTGAGTTTTCGTACCTTGCCTAATGGTTTGGTCTCTACAGGTGCCCCTAAAGCTCCTCCAGCCAGAGATTTCTTCAGATTCTCTTTAACCTGAGTGAGTTTAAGCTCCAGGTCCACACGTTCACCTTCCTTTATCTGGCAGCTCTCCTCCAGCTGGGCCACACGCTCCTCAAGTGCCAGCCGTTGTTTATCTGCACCGAAGACACCATTATTGTTACACATCCCACAGGAAAATAAAGCATTAACAGTCATATGAAATGTGCATACAGAAAGACACTATCTTTCTTATTCACTCAAAGTAGTAACAGAAATAAACTTAAAATCTTAAATTCAGCATAAATCCTGTCAACAGAATGAGACCATCTGAGTCTCACCCCAGCTAAATCAGTGGAAATAAAGCCCTGTGACACGTGCTATTGTCTACAACAGAGCTTCTTGGATCACTTGCTTTGCAAGTATACTTCGGAGCACATTGTAAGCTATGGCCAGTAGTTGGAGCTACAGATTCAGTTCCCATAGTGTATCCTAGGAGAAACACACAGACTAGTAACAGCCCAGTAATATCAGAATGTTTCCATCTACAGAAATTTTAAGATTCCCCAACTCTGCCTTCATAAACTACTAAATCAGTGAGCTATACTTAGCCACAAATACAAGAACTTCACATGTATAGTAGGACAGTTGTGATTTGTTGAGATGAAGCCTTATGCCTTAAATTATTTCTTTACCTGTTGCCACCTTCATTCTCTCCTTGGCTTCTCGTTTTTCCTTTCGCAGCAACAACAGTGCATTCCTGATGTGGTCTTTCTCTCTCTCCAGCTCCTCTTTCTCCCTCAGGTAGCGGCGTGCATCCTCCTCAGCCCGTGTTTTCCCATACCTTCCATACTGATTTGCGTCTGAAAGGTAAAAGGCCAGATGTCAGGTTCCAGAGAACTGTGGGAAGATGGAAGAGTGACAATGCTTTTAACACCCTCGTCAAGGCTATAGCAAAGGCACAGGGTGAAGAGAGCTATACATCAAACCCAAATGCCTTATAAAGCTCGGGTTGCATCATTTGCCTGGGCCATGCTGGAGAGGCCTTTGAAGTGACAGTGTGGGAACTTTCTCTGACTGCTTTGAAAACTGGTGAGAACAAGAAGCTGTACGCATGCTTGTTAAAATTCCCTAGGTGTTCAGGCATTTTTGCCCTCTATTGCACCCTCTAGGTTGTCACCCCTTATTGACCAGCTGAAACCTCCAGGGACATACAACAGTACTTTTATAACATAGGAAATGACAAAATGTATACAGTATATAACATGGAACAGCTAAGCAAAAGAATCAGTGAGAATGTGAATGTGTATTCACAAATTTCAAATAGCAATACAGAGCAGTAAATAGATAGTTGGTGTGACTCACTAGAGCCGTGGCGCTTAAGGGAGATCTGTGGCTTGTCCATACTTCTGTCACTACTAGCAGACCGGCGCTTTACTAAATACCCATTCTTCAGCCTCTCATTCTCCTGGTGTATGACAAAACAGAAAAAGAAGATGGTAAATGGTTGCGATTGTAACTGTACCCAAGAGCAGTCTTCAGCAGTCTTCCGAAAAATTAGAAGGGGGCTGTTTCTGTTGAAGGGTTCAGCAGCCATCACATGCATACACATGTACAGGGGAGGTTGAGGGCATATATATGATGCCTGTTCTGTCTTCTTCTCCTATTAATCTTATTTCTTTTTCTTTTCTTGTTTTTGAGAAGTAACTCGTTTCATATTTTGATATGGATGTCTAAGCTGGGCTCTGATGACCCCAAACAGCTGCAGACAAGGATGGACAGTCTAACCCTTCATTGCTAAGCACACACTTCAGAAAGAATCCTCTGTCTCGGAGGATCATGCTCAATATTATACCTAAGAAAGAGATGTACCTGACAGGAGAGCTAATACATAACATTTAGGATAGAAGTGTTAACACTGTGAGTATGTATATATATTTGATTGTTGATGCTTGTTACACACCTCTGTATGCTCATAAGGTACCTCATCGTAAGTCCTCGACTCTGTGGAGGTGGCCCATCTGAACAGAAAAGAAAAATGAATGAATGACTGATTCGAACACATCAGCATTGATTCAGTTCTATTAACTTTTTTTTGGTCACTCACAGAAAAGAGTACCGAGCAGCTGTACGAATATTGGCAATGGTCTCCACATCTACGTAGTCATAGTGCAAACACTCTGGATCAGCAGAAGAACCAGTTTCTGCCAATAGAACTCCAAGCCAACGGCCCATTTCTTCGGAGCAGCTCGCCTGACACACATAATAAATGACTGAGAAATGAGAAAGCAACCTCAGATCTGACTTTGAAATGTACTGAGAGTGAGAGATTTGGTAGTGTACTACTTAATACTGTGTTGTGTAATGTTTTGTTAATTTCTACACTGAAAGTGATAAAATGAGATGGTTCAAATGAAAGTATTTGTGAACTTCGCCTCTGGAAACCCTCTGTACCTCTAATGCTGCCACCTCAGTGCCACCTCTTAGTATTCTGAGGGCGAAGGGGTGCTTGGGCCCAAGGCCTGGCACCACTTCACAGCCGCGTAGGACAATGGAGGTGTGTGGGCTTCGCCATCTATCACCTTTTTCCTGGTGAAGGTGGAGTGAGCCGCATCTTACACGGCACCACTGCTCCTTCCAGCACTGGTTCACCAAAACGCTCAGATAGCCTGCCAGAAACACATAATATATACATCACAGATGTGTATACTAATACAAATTTGTTAATGGTTTTATACTCCATTCTGTTTAGCCAAGATAGTCTGTTGATTTATTAACTGACTGAATGGCATTCCCTCAAAAACTCTATTGCCAGTCCTCTTTAAAGACTTTTAGAATGAGCTGCTGCCATTCTACAGCTTTTTGTGTTGTGTAGTATTTTTAATAAAATGTTTTGACAATGGCCTTGTGTTTCTGCAGGTTCTATGTGTTTATGAGTGTGTGTACTCATGTACACATAGTACCTAAGCGCAAGATTATCCCTAGTTATCCAAGGTCAAGCACAGTGGGTATGCTTGAATGATCACTGAAGAAAATGGGAGAGCCAGTAATACAGCAGATAGCAATAGTGTAACAGGAACAACTGAATCTCACCACAACGAGGGTCCCCGTCAAGTGATTGTGTTCGTGTATCTCCAGGTAGAGGTGGCTTCCTTTTGGAAAAGCTAATGATCCTAGTGATCTTGCGCCCTGCTGCTCTGCTCATCGTCCCTGTTAATTCTGACAGAGCAACCCGCTTGGGCTTACCTAAAATAATGTAAATATACACAGTAGTATTATCAAAGAGGACAAATTTAATGACACTGTATAGTAATTATAATGTATACAGAGCTCTCACTGGGCAAAATGAGATATACACACATCTGACTCAACCACTCAAATTGAAGCAAGTGAATGAATGCCATTCTGAGCTTTAATAGAAGCTATATAATTAAATTACGTAAATGTAGAACTTAAAAATTGAAATGATAGAAGTAAGCTTTAAATGCAGAGTTTTGAAAGAAAGAGCAACTTACCATTCTCCCGGCTATCTCGGCTACATTCTCCACTAGCCATGCTATCTGAATCTGATGCATGTTTCTCACCAGACAATCTCTAGAATACAAAAACAAATTCATTTTAAATACACACTACTTAACATACACTCATCAGGAACAAGCACAAGCAATCTCAAATGTCTCATCTCAATGTCTCTAGACAAATTGTCTTTGCCCGAGAGAGAGACAGTGAAAAAAATGCATGGCTCAAAGCTCCAGTAGTGACTCAGTTGCAGAATTTGTTTACTCACAATGCAAAATAACAGAGCTAGCTTCCATACTTTGACAGTATAGCCCTCAGTGCTACATCAGGCTAAAAGTGCTCTGCTTCATCCTACACTCCCAAACATGTACATAGGGACACAAACACATATCATTCTGCCACCTGCATTAACTCTTTTGGAACACGTTATTTTTAGCTGTCTGAAAACAATTTACTACTCTTAATGTGACACTTCTTAATCAAAGCATATGGTTAGAGTGTTCTGAGCAGTTAGCCTTCCAGACACTCTCACTCTGCACACATACATGCAACATTAACATTAACAGAGACCTAACTGCACACTGAAAGGATGAGGCACATGCTCATATTCTAGGGCACAGGTAAAAATGTTGCATGCTAGATGTAATATTACAAAGTACATGTTTCAGCTGCTATAAACAAGAGTAGATCCTACAGAGAAAAATTGTTTATTAGCATGGTGGGTTCAATGGAATCATCATTTGGAAGAGCAAGGCATTGCATAACTAGGATAAATAACTCTTATAGGACTTCTCTGTTGTTCTTTGGATGTGGATGTTAGCCCGGACTGTGAAAGAATTCAAATATACACTGTATACACCAAAAGCCACATCAAAGCTTATTGAAGTACACTAGATGCCTACCTTGTCCAAGTCTTTTTCTGGCTCTTTTTCTCTTTTTCTGGGGATCATGGGAGATGCTGAGATGTCCAATGCATTCCCCAGACTGCTTACTTCACGCACCACCTATGACCCCACACAGAGAAACAGCACATCAGCAATCTCAGCATATGAATAAGTCTGGCCACATAGGAGGTGTCTCCACCAAAGGAATCCTTTCTTGTGCAATATTATTTCTGGCCTGCACTCAGCATATTAAGCTGTATGTGTATTCTTAACAGACAGTTAAGCACAGTTCTGGTTGTATGACCTGAAAAGACCTTTTTTAATGACAAGAGGAAAAACATGTTTACCCGGAGCCATTTGTCTGCCTGTTCTTTGCTCTGTACAGCCAACACCAGAGCCTCTCCACCTGGCAGAGAGAAGCGAAGCTCGTGCTTCTTCTTTCGCCCATCCTTAGGCACATATATGACATTGCACAGATTAAGTGGCAGATCCATGTAGGGAGACTGGTCTTTGGAGCTTTTGTAGCACTGGGAAGAGAAACCAGCAATGTCACAGTTCAGTAAATAGCCGAATGCATATAAAGCAGAATCCAACACAAAGTCGTGCCAAAATTGCTAGGATAGCTAACAATTAAAAAAAAAAAAAAAAAAAAAATGGTTTTCTTGACTGGTTAGAATTAACCCAAGTAGGCACTACAAGCGATCCTTCATTATTACTGCTAACTGAACTTCTGGGTACTTATTATTATTTTTATATACTGAGGTGGAAAACAACATGTCACCGGGCAAAGCTCAACATAGCCCACCTGAAGTCTGTTCTCACGGATGACTGTGAGTTGTTTGGCCCACTGACCGAAGCGCTTCTTCTTCAGCAGGAAGGCACAGATACGGCAATCCCTCACTGGGGCCATCGAGTTCTCCTCTGAGGGCCACTTGTGGGTTAAACGCTGACCCCTTTCCTCCTCTTCCTCATCATATGACTCATAGGAGCTGCTCAGAGCATCTGAATCATTATCTGCAGATCAAATATGTATAATGAGAAAATAAACTACTACTGATAAAAACATCTGCCAAACTTACGATTGTAAATGTAGTCTTGTGGGAACACTTGTCTGGAGTGAGGGGTAAGATGGTTTGGCTTAAAGGTGGGTGGGAATATAGTGGACATGAAAATTCTATTTTAAATTTCTAAGCCATTCCTGTGCATTGCGAAGGCATATCTCAAAGCAGGGGAGGCTTGTCTGTAAATGTTGCTTGTAAACATTTTCCGACCAACAGCAATAGCATTTTTTCTGCTCATTTCTGCTGGAATTTGAAGGATTATTTCCAGACAACTATGTTTGTTAAATGTCACGCCTGGCCCTGCTAGAATAATGTGGATGTAACAAGGAAATAGGCTAAATGTGCTGCACAAAGTAAAGTAAAAATGAAACCCTGACATTCTGTGCCTTCTGTGTTCTCCTATGGAATAGATCTTTTTTTTTTTTTTACTGAGAGGGAGATGCATCCACAGGTAATCCAAATTACATGAGTTTTTGCGCCGGCGGTTCATGCTGATATTGGGACAGTTGTTGTCGGTGTCTTCATAGTATCCATCCTCAATGGAGTTAGGAGGACTGGAGCTACCTAGAGAAGTTAGGTGGTAAAAGTTACACTCAAAAAAAAGGTCATAAAATGGCGTACTGTGTATATGTAATGGTTCATGAATATAATCAGAAATGGCTACCTAGATTCACCATTAGTTTATGCAGTCTTCGAGAAAACTACATGACTTAAACCATATGACTGATAATGTTTATCTCATTTAAGCAATACTTCTGGGGAAGCAAAACTCACCACGGCTGGTAATGTATTCTGGCACAGTACCAGGGCTGAGTGGCACAGCCTCCTCATAGTAGTCCTCTGGAGGTGGGGTGGTGGGTAGTGGAGGTGCTGAATCTAGTGTAATCTAGACAAAAAGCAAGGGGCAATAAAATATTCTACCATAAGATGTGGCCCCACTCTACTCAGTCAACTTCTTTCATCATTTGTTTGTCTAACAGCTTGAAGTACTGCTGTGAAGAGAGTGCTGTTGGATGATTATTAGTACCACCATGCCTCAGACAATGGCCCACCCCTTCTGAAAAGGCTCGCTTAGCTTTCATATTTTATCAAACCATAATTCTCCTCTAGAAAAATGCTTTAAAAATACAATAAATTGGATATGTATGCAAACATTAATATGTAAACAAAAATAATGTGCAATTTGTGATATTTTCAGCTTAGACATATTGAGGAGCTGTACAGTTTAAAACTAATAATCTGTTATTTTAACACAATATTAGCTCAAACAAATGTAGCGCAACTTTTCTGCAAAACACTAATTTCAAATTAACAGCTTTTGTGTGTGAAGCCTCCCTGTGTGTGAAGAACAGCAGAGAACTTCTTACTGTAATGTATAACAAGGTTACAGTACACTTGTAGAGCACTGTGGATGTTGAACCAATGCTGAACATGCAGAACATTTCAAGATTTGTGCATGTGTACTTCAATTTTGATCTGGAGATTGAAATGGTCATTGTGAAAAAATTTTGTGTTTCTTCGTTTCTGTATTGATTTAGATACATGTTTAGGGTCATTATTCTGTTGAAACTTCAATTACAGCCAAGTCTCAAACCTCTTGGCTGAGGTAACCAGGATTTGCAGGTTAGCAAAATTCATGCTCTCAGGAAAGTATGCTCATGTGTCCATTTCCTGGACATTTTTAAAGTCTTCCAAATGTCTGAATTTTTAATAATTTTTAATTGTTTTAATTTTATTAATTTTAATGTGACTTGTGCAGGTCAGCAGCCATTTCTCTCTTTTGCATTAAAAGCTTTTTGCAACAGTGAAAGGAATTTACATGTGTGCAACTTCATGAGGCTCATGTGTTCTTGAGATAAAAATCATATTACTTTTACAAAAGCAGCTCTGATAATCTTTTTGTTAGAGGAAATGTGAGTAATTGCTCAAATAGATTGCCAAATGTTGGAGCGGATTAAATGAGAAGGTGGCACCTTACAGGTTTAGTTGCAGACTGGTTTGTTTGGGTTGAGACTTTCTTCTTTTCTTCTACTTCAACTTTCAGCTCACTAAGGTTGCAGTCTGTTTAAGCAATACATAAACATTTTTAGTGCATAATAATGGCATCAACAGGGAATGCTGAGCCAAACACATCAATGCTAGTCTTATTTACCAAAGTTCTCAAAAAGGGCTTCCACAAAGCTAGTGCCATTTCTGCAGACAGAGGTGTTCATGTACATGTATTCTGGTCCTGTGACTAAAAAAAAAATAGAAATGAAAATAATAATAATAATAATTGTTAAAAGGAGACAAAAAAAACAACCATTAAGATAACCATAGGAGAATAAATGATCCATTAACATTTTCAGATAATTAACAGACTTAATTGGTACATGGTACTGGGTCACCATTTCTATCAGTGTTACAATAAGTAAGTAAATTAAGGCAGTGACCTGATTGAATGTAAACAAATTTAGATATTTTACAGTTTTCCATCTTCCCACATTTAATCATGCACTGCAAAATATCTTAGCAGGTAAACATCTTGAATATAGGCAAATCCAACTAATATTTCTCTTTATTAGATTGTTTTTAAACAAATAATATTATTAAGCCTATTTCTAGACATTTTACTCGTTTCTAGCTTGAAATTGTCTTATTCTATGGGGAGATAATTTTGCTCATTTCAAGCATTTGTTTCTAGAAAGAAGCAAAATTAACACATTCAAACTCATGTTTAAAAATAATTATAATAATTATCATACACATCTCATCAATTAATTAATTCTGATTAACCCCAAATAAAGATAAGCTGCAGGATTTTCTTGACATCTTCTTGGTTTCATCTGACTGCTGAAGCCATGGTCTGCAAACAGCTTATAAAGAATGTACGGGACCTCACTGTCAAAAGGTATGGATCAGGAGAGGGGTATGTACCAAAAAAAAAAAAAAAAAGAAAACCTTGTGAAGGCCATCATCATCAAGTGGAGAAAATGTGGCACCACAGTAACATTACCAAGAACAGGACATCCCTCCCTTACGAAAGAACAAGATGAAAACTTACCAGGGAGGCTGCCAAGTGACCTACTGCAACATTAAAGGATCTGCAGGAATTTCTGGCAAGTACTCACTTTTATGGTCACTCATTGCAAGGTCACTCCTTGCATGTGACAATCTTTCGCATTCTTCCCAGACATAGATGGGGTACCTATGGGGTGGCTATAGAAGAGCACTTTTTCACGGAAAAAAAAAAAATCATCATCATCCAGGCCCATCTAATTCACCCCAAACAATGTGGCAAAATGTGCTTTGGTCTGATGAGACCAAGGTAGAACCTTTCGGGCATAATTCTAAAAGATATGTTGTTTGATGCAAAAACAAGACAGCTCATCACCCAAAGAACACCATACCCATGGTAAAACATGGTGTTGGCAGCATCATGCTATGGGAATGCTTCTTTTCAGCTGGGACTGAGGTTCCAGTCAATGTAGAGGGAATCATGAATAGCTCCAAATACCAATCTATTTTGGTACAAATCCTGCAGGCCTCTGTTACACAGCCGAAGAAATTTTTCACTTTCCAGCACAATAATGACCCAAAGCACAAATCCAAGTCAATAAATAAACGCCTTCAGAAGAAGATGATCAATCTTCGGAATGGCCCAGTCAGAACACAGATTTAAATCCTATCAAAAACCTGTGCACAGGAGATCCCCTCATAATTTGATAAATCTGGGGCATTTTTGCAAGGAAGAGTGAAATTAAATTGCCGGATCAAGATGTGCTAAGTTGGTAAACTCTTACCCAAAAAGACTGAATGTATTACAAGCAAATGGTGCTTTAACAAAGTGTTAGTTAAGGGGTATGCACACTTATGCAACCAGGTTATTGTAAGTTTTTCCTTTTTGTTAAATTGTCCTAAAATATTATTATTTTGTTGGTTGCTACATCACATTAAAGGACATTTAATGTCCTTTCATTTTTTTTAAAGCACAAAAACTTGCCATTTTAACAGGGGTATATAGACCTTTTATATGAATTACATATCTAGAAATAAGCTAACTGTCTAATATTTGTTATAAAGCTCATACTGAGAAATTAGATAATTTCCCTTTATTCAAGATATCTTCATTGCTGAGATATAATATTTTGTCATGTATATTCTTTTTTTCACCAAGAACTACCTGAGGGCTTCAGCTGTTTCAGGAGGTTCCTCACGGCACATTTCTTCTCCTCGGTAGCAGAGCTCAAGGTCTCATGGTCTAGCAGTTTGAGCAACACATTCAGTTCAGTCACCAAGAGTTCCATCGCTAAGGGGGCAAAGTTCAAGGTAAGAGGTCAACAGACATCAGACTATACAACTGTCTATGTATGTCATAGGTTAATTAGTCTTCAAACATTAAAAGTAAAGTAGTAAGTAAAACAGCTGTCTGTGGAACGTCAGTGACCTTGATTTAATATGCATTAGGCTGTCTAATTTTTAAGTGCTTCCTGTGCTGGAGTGAGTGAGATCAAGATGCACAGTTCAGTGTTAACTTTATATTCTAAAGAGTATCTTCAGTGCTGTCAGTGGAAAGTTAAACGCAAGGTTTAAAAAACACAAATCCGGTATGCTCTGAAGTTCTATGGAGTATGTTTGAAGTTCTCTTTGGTGAGAAAAAAAAATTAAATAATTCAAAACACGTAATCCAAGGCACACTTCCAAAAATCCTTTCCCCACACAGAGACATGCCATCTAACCCAAGACAATCAAACAATCCTAAAAACCATCATGCAGATTGAATTAGGGGACACTGAACTCTCCAGTTTCTTCTACCTTTCCACTATGATATTCAGTGATACATCATTTTGTTTGCAAAAAAGTCCACAGCAGGTACACTTCACTCCTAGCTAGATTTTAGTTACCATTGAAGGAAACAGCTTGGCATGCAATACCCCTGAAATGTTGGAACAAATGCCCAAAGAAAAACCTCCCCAAGAGGTAACCCTTCTGGCAAAAAGCTGGTCATTGTGAATAGATTCTCAGAGCTTTGTTTCAGGAAATAAATACACACAGCCATCACCTCTGGACTCAATAGACATGAGCTCATAATTAAAAGGGTGGCCATAGCACTTGCATGAAATAAAGAATGGGAAGAATCTTGGAAAGAGAGGCCTGATCTGTGTCCATCATGCAGCTGCACACTGACTAATCTATGCTCCCAAATTTCTGAACTCATTAAAAAGGTGAAATACCATACATGATGACAGGACTTAGCAACATGCCTTTATTTTCCCTGGTGTCACTCTCCTAGCACCACTCTGCTGCTGACAATATGGCCATCATATATATATATATATATATATATATATATATATAAAATGAACTTGTGCTTGACATCAGCCTTCTCCAAGGGGGAGGTGAAGAGTTTACAAAAAAAAAACAAAAACACACAAACATATTCTGTTGCATCCACACCCATATGTCCTGAAATAAGGTCACTAAAACTGTAGCAAACATGTTTAGTAAGTTTCTCAGTGCAGAGACCTCATCTACTGCAAAACACTTCTCTCCCTGCCATCATCCCCTTCAGGGTAGACTCCTAGTACTGTGTATGTTTTGCGAATGTGCCTATATCAACGTTTAAACATTCCCATTCTGACTTGTTGACACAAGGCCCCTGTATTCACAAAAAGACTAGTTTAGTTTGACTGCCCTGAAGATGACCTCTTCCAGGAGATATGGCTGAGTAGTAACTTAATGTGCCAACTAGGAGTCTGTGGTTTTTTTTTTTAAGAACTTCTTTTTGAAATATCCCCAAAATATTTTTATTTGTGGCTATGCTTTTTGAGAGAAGGGTTACATTCTGATTACAATGGTTGAATCACATATAGGACAAGCAAAGAGAGATTATTCACGGTTATCATAATATGAAATAAATTTATTAAGGTCAGAAATATTATGTAATGGAAAATCTAACCAGATAGCAGTCTGTCACAGAGACCAAAAAAAGCTGTCAGGTGTCTGTGGACACATTATTCATCATCACTCAAATGGCAACAGAACTCATTTTCAAGTGCCTAGAATAAAGAGACTTTTGAGTCACAAAGATGTCATAGCATGGACTTTAGATAACAGATTTAGATCATCAGGCCTAGGATCACACTTGCCAGATTACACAGACATTCTAAGATCTTCATTTAAAAAAAAAAAGACTCCTCTGTGGCTAGTTACAGCCAGCTTAAAGCAACACCAAAGCAGTGGAGCATATATGATTCCCATAGCTATACTTCTCAGTGGAGGAGATCAAACATACTGAACTCTACTTTATCTTTAGCTGCACCTGTGGAAGGTCGCTTCCCAAGCCAAGCAAAACACAGGCCTGCATGCCCACTCTCCTCCCAATGGCTACACATGTGGTCTTCTCTGATAATATACCACATCAAAAACACTGTACTGTGAACACAGAAACTGACACCGGTGCTTCAAATCAAGTCCAGACAATCTGCAAGGTCTGCTGATAGTACAGGAGTTTGTTGTTTTCTTTCAGACACTCCAGAATGTTCTCCATCTGTTAGTAAGTTCTAAGAGACATATCACAGCTTATTACCTATTTGTCTTTCTCACTCACATTCAAAGAACTTTGTTAACTGAACTGAACAAGCTGTGCTGAGAAATTTGACTTTAGGGCTGGAGGCTGTGTTTCAGGAAGACGTAAGGTGATTTCCCCAAAGCTGAACTAGTGCTTTGGCACTCTCAATCTTGTACAATAGCTGAAAAACCTGGGCACATTCCTCACCTTGCCAAAATCTGTGCTCAAAATCCCCATCTTACAAAAGCAGAGGCAGCAAATCTGAAACAGCAATTCACTTGCTAGTGAGAACCAGAGAGAACAACCCAAGAATGCAGTAAACACCTAGGTGAAATATTTTATGTTTACTGTGCTTAAACATGTATAAATAGTGCCAACTCAAATAGGGTTGCCTCAAGCTATATAGGTAGTTGAAACAGCTTTATACATGAAGCCATTTAGTTACATGCAAGACCCTAACATGTAGTACATCAGTCCTAGTACTGGAAAATAAAATACTGGAATAATGAAACACATACCATTAGCAACCGCTGTAGAGGCAGCCAGACCCACCATCTTCTACCAAACTGAAGAAAGTCACACAATCATCCACAAAGGCACTGTAAATTAACTATTACTTGTAGACAAAAGAACTGCAAACAGGAGTAGCGTCAGACAGTAAATAACTCAATGTAGGTGTGTTGCCATCACCTTTCTTTCTTCCAGTTCCTCCCACTCCCTCTCTCTCTCTGATGCAAAGACGGCTGAGGATAGCTAACAGGGGAATTTACCCTCCCTTTCTGCTCTGATGTATCATCGGGGGAGGGTGTGTGTGTGTGTGTGTTTTTAGGCAGAGGAGGCACCCAATCCCCCATCTGCAATCCTAATGGATCCAGGACGTAGGACAGGCCTTGTGTAAACATACATTCACACCTCCCCCTTAAGCCTAAATAAGAGTTCTGGGATATGCCTGATCAGCTTTGAATTGCCTTTCATTCACACCTTCAATCTGTCCTGGTTTCACACCTATTCGGTATGCCACTATATCCCTGCAGCATTGGGTGGGGGGTGGGGGGTTGTAGGGTGACGGGGGACAAAGTGGGGGTTAGTGGGGGTAGGGGGGTTGGATTATCCATGCCACAATACACACTCAGTTAAATGTAAGGTAATACACAAAGGAGTCATTCTCTTGCCTTGCTCAGGTGAACAGAGGTTAAAGTCTCAATTCCATTCATTGTGTTTTCTCCTTTGGAATGGAGCCGACTGATATGCATGCATAAGCCTCTCTAGCCCACAGACAGAACCTCAAGTCTACCTAGCAGGATTAGACATGCCAAATATTTCAGGGCACACTCATGCACGTGGCTCACCATATGCACACACTAGCCTGCAAACACTCAGATAAGTTCTCTGTATCAGTGGCTCCATCTCTTTACTTTTGAAAGCATGACAGCAGACAGTTCTTTACACAGTTAAATTCTCTTGATGGCATGTTGAGATCTGTCTTGTTGAAGGTACAGATGAGACACTGTAAGATGATGCCAGTATCAGTCAGGCACAGCAGATAACTACCACTCCAGAGCAACTATATTTCTGACTATAAAGACAACAGTTATACACAGTGTAATATATTTAACAGGGCAAATTTCACATGTGGTGGTCTCACATCTCACAGAGAAGAGATAGAACAATCAAACAAAAAGCTTATTATTCCGTTTAAAGAAAGACAAATACAGTATGAACAAATATCTTTGTTGAATCATAAGTTGGTCCATTATGTAAGTCACAACTATTTAGATATTGTTCAACATTATGTGACTCAGTGTTTGTTTAAGAATGTTCAAATGTTTGTGTCTGTTGGAAATATGACTACCAAGTCACCATTATCATGCCAGAGCTTGCAGAGTGACTGAACTCTACACATTACCCCAGCAGACATACACTGAACAGCATTACACTGATGGAGAATTTTGGCCCCTAACCTCATCAGAGATTTCTTCTTAGACACACACAGTCAAAGCGTCACACTGACACAAGGCCTGCTGTAATGAAATCAAAAAAACAATTTGGCCCATGATATGAACCGACAGCTGCAGTCCATCCATATTAAATAGCATAAAATGAAGGCTCAAAGCTCAAAGACTGAGTGTTGGGTTTCTCCACATAATCCCCCATAGCTTTCCCTCATAGTGCATCAGATTTGTGAGATGACACCTTGTTTTACTGCTCCAAAGTCAATAGCTAGAGAAATCTCTCCAACACAAACTTTGGATCTCTCATCTAATATGGATATGCTGTGGCACAATAGATGTTTTGACTGTTGCAGAATATTTGCTTTGCCCCCTAATCTGATGTGTGCCTTCATATGTTGGACACAACAAAGCAGTCCTAACAGTCAATATCACGTCATGTGACGTCCAGCAGGATTCTAGGATTCTTAGTCACTTTTTACTTAAAGGATTATCAGGAACATCACTGTGACTCATCCACGTAACATAAAGCAACAGTGTTGTTTTCAAGATGGGACTGATATTAAGGTCAGACTGGCTAGATAGACTGATAGCGTTTTGTTGTAACTGTGAAAGCAATCCTCTCCTAACTGTACAAGAGCTCCTTCTGAATTCATATCAACAGCATCCAAAGTTCCATGGGACTGAGAGCCAAGCCCATGTATAACTCTAGAGCAGCTGACGTAACACTGTGATTCCCAAAGAGAAATTAGAAAAATAAAACTTTATTATTTAGATATTTTGACATAACATTTTCATGGGGAAACCTCTGAACTGAGGAGATGTTATTTGTAGGGCTCTAAGGGTTTTGTTATATTTTTCCAAAATTTTCATTTAATTATTTCTCAGGTTTTGCTTTTCCAGATTTTTTTCTGTGAGGTTGAATAAATTATCAGCCACATAACCGTAGTATCACAGGGTGAATAATCAAAACAGCATTAAACTTGAATATGTTCTCCGGTTTCCTTCCATCTCCCAAACACGTGCAGGTAGGTGGATTGGCTGTAGGTGTGAATGAGTGTAGGCTACATATATGGCATTTGGCAGACACCTTTATTCAGAGTGATTTACGTTTATCTCATTTATACAACTGAGCATTTGAGGGTGAAGGTCCGCTTGGCAGTGCTGGGATTGGAACTCACAACCTTCTGTCTACCACTACCAAGTCAAAGTCCAGACCACAACCCCACTGAGGTGCTGTGGCGGGAGCTTAAGTGAGCTGTGCATAAACAAATGCCCACAAACATCAATGAACTGAAGGAATGTTGTAATGTTGTGGGCCAAAATTTCTCCAAAATGAGACTGATAACCTCCTACAGAAATCCTTTACTTCAAGTTATTGTTGCTTTAGGTGGTTCTATATGTAACTGAATAGGGTGTAGTTATTTTTTCCCACCTGGTTTCTGAATGTTGGTTTACTTTTTGGGTAAAAATTGACTACATATTGATACATGTTGTGTTTTTTTGTTGTCACCTGAGGTTATTTGTCTGTTTATGTAAGTTGGTGAGGACCACACAATTGTTATTCATGCCCTGATAAATAAAAGCATAGAGCTGAAGGAGGGTGTGCTTTCATTTTCCCATGACTGTATAACCTTAAGCTGTGCATATAAACCAGCATCACTTCTACACGTTGATAACTACTACACATTAACACGAGTAGACTCCGTGCTGACTGGCTCACTCACACATTTTAGAGAGTTTTCTGTCTGCAGCACTGAGATTAACCCTGACGGTGACGTACATTTGCCCTTTTACATCTGTATGCAGTGTCACCAGAATAATGACTATATAATGGGGACAATATATCCATAACTCCCCTTACCTCTACCTCATAAAGCACACACAGGCACATGCACACACAGAGACACGCAGAAAGGCAGCAGGTGAGTATGTGCAAAGGCTTATATAGGTCTCTGGGTGCATCCTTAACTGTATTAAAGTTTGTGGAAATTACCCGTCACTCCTGCTGCTTTATGATGGATGAGAACATGCTTCAGGTTAACAAAGTAAAGCAATATGCACAGGCAGTATAGAGGATGGAAAACAGAGAAACATGGGGAAAATTTACACTTTTCACTGTGAATTAGGTTAGCTGTGTAGGCTGCGTAACTGCTCTAATGTGGCTTCTTTAGCCTAAAGCTGAAGAAAACTGAAGACTCTAGGAAGAGGATTTAGCCAATGAGGGCGGTTACTGAGGCTTACTACTAGTAGGAGGTGTCCTTGGTGTTGGGGATGTTCATCACATCTACACATGCACTGTGGAAGAGTTATGAACTTGATACTCCCACTCACCTGTTTAAGCATTAATTAGCTTTGAAGGCCAACATTTGCCCAGCAGGGTGCAAGAAGCTTTGATCTTTTTCCTCTTTCTCATTGCAGCTTGAGGCTCTACAACTACCGGAACTTTATTATGCTGCAGTACTATACAGTACAGTATAGATACAGTATAGATACAGTACTCTTCCTCATGGGTCTTGATCAGTATGAACACCCTCAAACCAGAAGTTTGTAAAAACCTGGGGGCATAAGCAGTTGTCAAGGGCACAAGATTACAAGATAAACTTAAAAAAAAAATCATACCTATGGTTCAAGCATGTAAGCAAACATAATTCTTCTGGTAGTCATTAGCTCTTCATTATTCAGCCACTAGAGGGGGTCTCAGTAGTAGTCTTCCTGATTAAGTAGTAATCCCATAGAACAAATACAACACTTGTCCATGTCACACACAAAAGCATAAAAGACACCTGCATTTTTCAGTAAGATTTATTTTTTAAAATACATGCAAGTCACAAACCTTGTCTTGGGTCAGTGTTCAAGGGCAATTATCCGGGATCCCCTAAGACCACTACCACACCACAAAATGATTAGATTTCAGTGTGGTACGATTCTCGCACACACTCTGTCAGAAAGTGTTGCACAGTGAAATGCAATGCAGCATGGTTGATAGCTTCTAAATGGATTACATTCACTTATATACCACTGTACTGTTGAATTCTTGATTCTGATTGTTCAGGTGGTGTTGATTTTCTATAATTATCTATAACAGCAGCTCATAACAGCAGTTCTAAATGTGCTCATACCTATGTTATCATGCTTTAATAACTTACACAGAGACTCCACATAAACAACTTAAAAAGTATATAATTCTTGATACGGTGAAGTTTTCTATAAGGACATGTTCATGTAACATTTATGGAAGGAGTCTCCACTGTCAGCATTTTACAGTCAGAGGTAAAGCTTTTCCTTTAAGTTTCTTGGTAACATGACAAGCTCCATGTTTTTGTCTTATTAACTTCAAGGAAAAAAGAGAGGCTGGTGAAGGAACAGTTGTTTATAGCTGCTATAAAGTGATAACAGGAACTAACTCAAAAGCTGGTCAAGGCAGGGGTCTTATCACAGTCTTTCTGCATGTCTCTCCAGTAATGAAGTTTGAGAAGAGTGGGAATCCCCACAAGGATGACGTATGGGTCGTATGCATCTGGAGAGCTGAAGAGCTGCAGGAATCAGTGAAAATATCGTTTTCTTTATTTCATACCCATATTGTTGTTGCTGGTAAACTGTATTTTTTCTGCCTATGCATTTACATATTTTAATGGACCAAATTGTACATACAAAATGTACCATTGTTTATCATGCCAATTAAAATACTTTGAAATCAAAACAGTCAGTGGATTAAGGTAGCGTCATCCCTAATACAGTATTGTGAGAGCTTTTATTCAAGCTTTTATAGCTGATGGCTGGTGATGAAAGAGTATGGAAATTAGGGATGCTGGCACTGGTGCCCTTAGGCTACAGAGGTTAGTGACCTATCACCAGCTAAGCCAGCACCCCTTAGCCATCTTTTACAGTCTCCCCCAATATAACATGATGAGGGTGAGTCAGCTATCCCTAGACAAAAAGAGCCTTCATTCTGTCAGCCTAATTAATTTTTCATATTGTCCAAAAACCCTATGATTTCACTCTGCAACTATGCCTTCTATTAGCCCTTGCGTCTTCCACTGTGAAGAACTTCAGTGTTCCACTGACAGTGTTAAGACTGTGCAGAGCCATTTGACATTGTGGCTGCACAAAGACTAGAGGTTTTGTCTGGGAAGATACATGGAAAAGATGTCAATGGGAGTGTTTGTGCAGCAAAGTCAGAGAAAGCAGAATTCCCCTCACTAGGGTGCAGTCCTGACCCTTACCCTCTCCTAATATATCAGCTCAGAGAGGAAACTTCAGCTGAGAAGAAATGTCTAGAAAGTGTACAGGCTCCACGTTTTAACAACACCACAGCAGCTATCCACTGAGCCATTTACTTCACAGAAAGATTCATAAATCACATCTGTAGTTCATAAAAGACTCACAGTTACCAGGCACTTATATAGTCAGCATGTTTCCTCAAGCCTCACCTTCAAATACACCCTCAAAAATCAGGTTTAAGTGGATTATTGTTCCTCAGTGTAGCCTTACATATCAGTCCGTCTGAAGCAGCACTGATAAATCACATGAGATATGCTGACCCTCCCTGCAGCTGCAGGGCTATTGTGGACTTAATTATCCAGTCAGGCTGAACAAGACTTCGAGGCAAGAGCATAACCTGAAATAAAAATTGTTGACCAAGTGCTGATGTTTGCAGTCCACCACACTCTTGGCTTGCCCCAAGCTGCCAGCTGGAGCTTCTCTTTATTGTCAGGTCTTGGGTAGAGTATCACTGTGGCAACCCGCAGACACAACAAAACCTAAGTGTGTGAGTGTTAGCACAACTAAAACTTACTGAAGGTGTGGTTAGGGTCTTAAACACTGGCACAGTTGGCATGTGTTTTAAAGCTGTCACAAGCAAAACAGAAGGTATAGACAGTATAGCACAGTTAGCACAAAATAAAACAAGGCTGTTTCAAGATAAATCCATGTCATAATCTCAGAATTAAAAACAACCAATGGTAGGATTCAACCAACTTTTGACTTATCTAAATCCCTCTATTAATTCAAGTGTTGTAAGGCCAAAAGCCAGAGCAAATAAAGTGCTTTGTGCTGACCTGCAGCCCTGACATGCTTGCACAATAGTGGCAGGCCCAGTCTTGCAGATAGTTCAAGACAGAAAACACTCTTTTAGTGCTACATTCTATAAAACACGGGGCATTCAATCACTCCATAGTCAAATAAATGATAGTAGATTGGACAGTGAAGTACTATTCGTCACATTTCATTCATGTGTCATTAGGACATTTACAAGACAGGAGATCTTTGTTCTTAACACACATAAGCTCTTCCATATGCTGAAAGGGAAAGACCAAGGAAACAATAAAATATGTTTCAGATCTGCTTTTTCAAATAAAAAGACAACCCCACACATGAAATAGCTCCATAGGGATAGCTGTTCCCCTTTACGCCTACCTGATACACTCATCTAAGACATCATGAACTGCACATGCTGTTATCTATCCTGCTTGGTTATTTGCTATCATTGTTAATGAGTCATAACAATTTTTTTTTTTTTTTTACTAGAAAAGTAAAACAAAAAAAGATAAGATATATGCAGTGACCTTACTGTTAATGATGAGTGCAAAAGAGTTCAACTCAAATCAACTCACCTGAAACAAAACACAAGTAGAACTAACTAAATCTGACAGGCTATTTAAAAACAAGAAAAAGAGGAAATGGGCCCCAATTCCCATGAAAATAATCAATTTGGCAGCAGGATTGTTTAGAAATAGAGGCTAGAACAACATGCATGCTCCCCTGGAGACTTTTCTTTCTCTCTCTCTCTAGTGTTTGTATAAACAGACTCACTCTATAAAAGAAAATGAATTAGCCAGTGTGTTTAGTTGCCCTAGGATGATAAAAAAAAGTGCCTTAGCCCTTCTTATCCTTTCCTCTCCCAGATTTGACTTGGTGAATTAATTGAATTAGTTGGTGACAACTAATTTGGGAGAAAATAAGGTTTGAAAACTCCAAACACTGAAAGGTTTAATGTGGTGATGTTTAATGATCCTTTTTGTAGCCAACAGCAGATAGAAGATATCTTTTGTCAATTTTCTTTTTTTACAGGGTGATTAATCATCCTTGCCCAATCTCTGGTTAAGTTTTAGTGACAGAGTGAGTGAGTTGCTTTATGCAGAAATGCATAACGCCTAAGGAACCACATTGTCTTTAAGAGACCTTACAAGGAGGAAAAACACTTCACTTATCATCTGCTCCTGGAAGTGCAGAAACAAAACAGCAACATTTTGCCATTCCTGTGCAGAGCACTGTGCCAAGAAAGCAGCTACCAAAACAAAGTACTTCCAGGGGATTTAAAATATACAAACCATTCCCATGTGGTGTCTTGTTAGAAGTGCCCTTTTCACAAAGACATGCTTTTGTCATTATAAACAAAAGTGTGGAATGTGGAAGCCCTACCTCAGATCAAGAGTTTGGGGGAAACTGAAAAGTGAGTCCATCTGAGAGCTGCTTAACCACTCACCCACCCACCCAAGCAGGTTTGTTGTACAGGTGTATTGACTCAGGTGGACTTGAAGCAGAACCTGTGAATGAAATGGCTCCTGAGGGCCTCCTCCATTTAAGGGTCCTAGTTAGTTGCACACCTCACCCTGCAGTGGTGCCTCTGGCCACAGAAAAGCTGAGCACACAGACTGCACCATATTTCTATTCTAAAGTAACACAAGTTTTTAATGTTAGACACATTGGAATAACATTTTTCAACTAAAGGCAAACTGGGTTCCCCACTTCCCTTAAAGAGCCGGAATCCAGTAGCGTGTAGTGACACGACACGACACAACAACAACAACAACAACAACAACAACACCTTAATGAATCTGTGCTTCCTGAGTGTTTTCCTGAGAGCCCAAACCACCTGTTCGAAAGACTTTGCAAATGCAACCATAAATCACGCCCTGTGTGGCAGGTTAACTAGGATAGCTACAGGCTACTCACATTTCTCGCTGTTTGCCTCCATGTGTGGACCGTCATCTAAAAACCCTTGACTTTTCCAACGTGAGCATTTTCCTCCGCGTGCGCAGCCTCTGTGACAGAACCAGCCTTCTACAGCTCAAACATTCCCAAAGAAGATGCGCGGAGCTTCCCCTCACCGTGGCTCCTGGGTCCTAGTGCAGAGTATTGGCCGGTTTAAACACCACCGAGCGCCTTTTTATTAGAAACTAATACGAATATTTATTCATCTTCACTTATATTACACATACGTCCCTTAGCTTAATTTCGCGCAACAACATTCATCAGTAATTATGTAGACATCTTTCATTTTTTCTTTTCAGAAAAAAGCATGAATCCTAGCTTTGATCCTGTATTTTTCGTGATGTTGACCTATTATACAAGCTTTTATAAGCATTAGTCTATTGAGTTTGACAATACATATTCTACCAAATTAAAGCCATGATCAGAGCCTCTGATATACATTCACCTGTACACCTGCTCATTCATGCAATTAATCCAATCAGCCATTCATGTGACAGCAGTACAATGCATAAAATCATGCAGATAGGTGAAGAAAAGTGAAGCGTTTCAGTTACTGCACCAAAATGGGGTAAATGTGATCTTAGTAATTTGGTGTCAGATGGACTGGTTTGAGTATTTCAGAAATGGCTGTTCTCCTGGGATTTTCACACACAGCAGTCTCTAGAGTTTACACAGAATAGTGCAGAACACAACAAAACAAGAGAGTAGGAGTTCTGCAGGCAGAAGACTCCTTGCTCATAAGAGGTCAGGTATCCTGTCCTCCAAAGCTAGGATCTTGTTCATTTCTACCTCAGTGAGTGTGCTTTCTTCAATATTACAAGCATTATAGTTTTATGAACTCGTCAGGGCTAAGTAGCATCCGTTCAGACTGCCCTGCATTTGGCTAGACACTTACTGTTCTTGTATGCAGATGTTCATCTTTATGGGCTCCAAGGAGTTGCACGTTTTTCTCCACAGAGTTGGTGGCTTTGCCTGCATGGAGTATTTTCTAGTCACTGTGCAGTGAGAGGAATATACTGCTTATTTATTTTCCAACTGAGTCGGTTCCACATGAATATTCCACATAACCTACCCACCAATGAGTTGCAGAGCTTGTGGCTAGTTTGATGCTAGCATTGTTGAGTTGCACTCCATAAACATATTATGAACTGTCTGTTGCTGATCCTGCTAATTTAACTGGATTCCATGTTTGCGTCTCCTTGTTTTGGAGGGGTATTCCCACTGGAGAGTGGAAACACAACATACTTTTTTCTTTATACTTGAGTCAGTCTTCTTCATAATTCACTTTATATTGAATGGGTAGCCACAAATAATCATGCTACAAGACCTGTGCTCAAGCAGTCTGAATGTGTATGAAGAACCTCAGAAAACAGTCAGAATTATTCTCCAGATGAATCAACAACTTCGCAGCAGACACGGCTCAGCTGAAATCAATGATCCAGGATCTTAGACTATGCAACTCAAGGATGTACTGCTCAGTGGCCAGTCATCTTTCTCATCCCTTATCAGAGGAGGCCTAGGATGCTATTTCTATGCCTGCTTCTGGGAGTTGTTCCAGGCTAATAATCATAGGTGGTTCTAGACCCTATCACTCATCTAATTCCACCTAAATTGTTCAGCCAATAATTCTCTAACTTAATAAATTTCCTTTAATATTGTAATCCTTTTTATAAGCATGAAAGCTGACAAAAGCAGCAGTGCAGTAGTAAGTAATTTGCAAACTGTCCCCAGACTCCTCTCCTCCATTTTGTGATTACTTGGTTTAAACCAAAGCACCTGGCACAGAGGTTTCCAGAATCTAGGACATAGTGAGGGCATGACAGAAACATCACATATGAAGATACGGAGGAGAAAAACTCATCCAGGTCATTCTTTTTTTTCTACTTTTACTATTGTTGGAACCTGGTGGATTCCTCCCCAATCACATATGCTATCCAAAAGAGACGTTGGGATTTGAGCTGGGTAATCTTTGTGGGACTGACCCCCCAAGAATCTAGCAGTCCAGGAAACACTTATGAATGGAAGCGCCTCTAGCATTGCCTGATTCCTAGGATTTTTACTTTTCTTCAGTAACTGCTAAACAGCAGTAATCCCCCATCGACCCAACAGGTGCTAGCAATCACTTTAGATAACGGAGATGGTAAGTTGCATGCTCTTGCAGTAAACTCTCCTTGCATGCATCATTGATCAGATGACTCGGGAATGAATTTGTGACTACATCTGCGATTCCTATACCCAAGAAACTTTGTGAATCAGTCTACTGACCTTGCAACCTTTAATGATAGTGATTCGGCAGATTATTCCTTGCTTTGCGCAGTATATGCACTATGGTGTTATTTGGACAGGCTGGCAGACATCCAATCCTCAGACCAACTGTTTATTTGCTGTAGATGTTATAAAAATGGGTAGGATGATCTCAGAAGAGGGTGCTCCATTCAAGCACATGCTAATAAGAGTAGTTAAAACCTAACTTAGAGATCTATGCTGAGGTGTTTTTTTTAGAAGACTGTATTATAAACTTATGTTTCACTTCAGGTGGATTTTTTAAGAATGTATATTTTTCATTTGTAATTATAAGAAATCCTGTGTTAGGGTTTAGTTTAGTATTGAGTGCTGGAAAACAAAAATAAAGAAGGGTCTTCTTTCCCTGAAATTACCTTATAGCCTATAAATTAACTTACACTGTTTCCAAATGGACTCTTCATAATGCAAATGACCTTTATTAATGCTGCCAGTGGTTATATTAATTAACAGACCTTAATAACATTAATCCTTAACTATTACCATTATTAAGTAAAGAATAAAACAAGATCGGACATGCAGTTATAGGAAAATAATCAATGATGGGGTTGTGTAATAATAACAGTCAGAGGTAAAGCTGTTCCTTTAAGTTTTCCCCACAGGAGAAGCTTCAGTAATCAACTTTGGGTAGTAACTTTTGGGGTGGCATCACACCAGCTGGTCGTTTCCTATAACAGCACCCTCTGTTGTGTTTTACTCCTTACGTCCTTAAGCATTAGTTAAGAATTAAATTATTATTTGTGGAAGCATTGCTACAAAGAAGTCCTTCCTTGGAACATCTCATAAAATGCAGGGCCTGCACTTTAAAAGCACCTGCATCATTAGAACTTTGATTAATATTGTGTTGTAGTAAGATGAGTCCAAAATCTAAGATTTTGTTCATGCGCACCATCAATATGTTTCATGAAAAATGAGGACAATATACAAGGAAAAGCACCTGATACCCACTTTAAAATATGGTAGTTCAAGGGATAACTAGAGCTTTCAACAGCATGATGAGCCAAACATACTTCCAAATCAACAAAGAAATGGTTAAAGAAACACAAAGTCAGTGTTTTGCAATGACCATATCAGTCAATGACTTTGAACTCTAATGAAAACCTATGGTCTGAATTGAAGAAGGAAGTCAACACGCACAATCCTAAGAATATAAAGGAGCTTAAAGTATTCTACATGGAGTTCCCCAAAATCCCTCTACAAGTGTTTCCATCCTTGTTAGACATTACAAGGAGATTTGGGGCTGTTTGCACCCTGCATAATTAGGCCTCATTCTGAGTGAAAAACATAGGGTGTTATGTAGAAAACTGGCATACAAGCCTAAATGTGCAATTTATGTACTGTGCACATGTCAACATTCGAAATTGTGCCCCTCCTCCGCTATCCATATGCATTTTAGGAAGGATTACACAAAAAGTGGGAAGTTGGAGCAACAAACGGGTGGAGAAATGGAAAGTGTGTATTTCATTTGATACACTAAATTTTGGGTCATTAGCAGCAGTCAGTTAATGCTGTCCAGGTGTACATTAACGCCATGCATGATGATTGCAGCTTTATAGGCAATGTTGCGAGGTGTGTGGTTTTTCCACAGAATTGGGCTATTTTATGCCAACAGAGGTTTTTTATTCATTCTCATAACTGTCTTTAAGGCTGGCAGCATTGCTGCATTACAGCTTCAGGGTCCCTGATTCGATCCTGAGCTTGGGTTACAGTCTGTGTGGAATTACACATGTTCTCCCTATGTTCATGTGGCTTTCTTCCATGTTTTCTAGTTTACCGCCACTGTCCAAAAACATGTTGGTACGTTCATTGGCTATGCTAAATAGGCCACGCTAAATTGGTCCTAGGTGTGGATGTGTGTGTGATGGTGCCCTGCAATGTGTATTCCCATCTCACGCTCACTGTTCCTGAGATAGTATACAGATCCACCGCAACTCTGACCAGGATAAAGTGGTTACTAAGATAAATGAATGAATGAAGGAATAATGGAAAGAGTTGTTTCACAACTCCCCTGGTGGTAATCTAGGGTTGACAGAACTACAGTTACATACTGCATGTAACTAATATGCATTCTGAATCTCAGAAAGTTAATCCTCCTTTCCAGTGGCAAACAAATTCAAAATACACCAGAAAACCAGCTTTATTTAAATATAAGATAGCTACATAACTTGTTTAAACTGCTGACAAATAAATAAAGTTAACTAGATAGGTAGCTGTACTGTTTAAAAAAGGAAGAATCAAAAATATGTTCACTCTCCCACTGACTACTCTTAAGTTGGTATAACACTTTATAACATTCCAGTGGCCAAAAAAAAACCCCAAAACAAAACAAACAAAAACATCCAACATTAGCAAAGGTGTAAAACAAAGAGACATTTCATCTGACGGTTTGTGAGGTCCAAATCTAATGTGATCTACACAATGCACACAATGATCCTATGGTATTACAGACTCCACTATTAGGTCCCAATTAAGTGCAACAGAGGTAAATTTTTTATTGGTTGCAATGGATGTATCCTTGAGTAAAATAACATTCCTGGAGAGCCTTCTGATTGTCCAAAATTGGTAATCATGCTTGTAGTATGAATAGCAACAAATGCGGCATAACAACACCTTAATGCCATAAACCCAAACTCCACAAATCGGATTGCTGCTCAAAAAATGTTGCATGCCCCATTTTAAAAAGAGACACATTTAAATGTAACTAAACAGACAGAGAAATAAAGAAAACCTAAACCATTGCACCATAACCCCTTAGTTTACTTCTGATGTATTTTAATGCTTTGTGTTCATTAGTGAATGTGAATATTCCTTAAGGATGCCTAAAAGCAAATGACCTAGCCACTGATAACTACTGCTACCATTACAAAACTCTTAAGGATGGCTCAACACATTCCTTAGACTGTGTCTACTAAATAATTGTATTTGTTCAAAAAAAAAAAAATTACATTCAGCATTTAAGCCCAGGACTTACCCTGAATCATCTATAGCATGGGTAGTGCTCAATCCCTACGTTTTTTTCTGTTTAAATCACACACAGTACTGAGACTTTGGTTTTCATTTTCATGGAAAAGCTTGCATGTTTCCATTAACCTTAATTATTATTCGGCTATGTGTTTCCATTGTAAGCTAAAAATGGTCCATAGAGTAAAATAAGATATTAGTTTACAAGTGTAATATACAAGAGAGGAACAAAAAAGAATCTCAGATTATATTATTAATATAGTGTCTACATTCTAGTCACTCTGCTGGTGCATAAGTTAACACAAAATGTAAGGCAAAACTCCCAAATTTTTACATTTGATTCTCTTTTCTTGTCAATAAGAAATGAGAAAATCTATTAAAGCAACGAGAATCTAACATGACTTCTAGCTTTCCTCTTTATTTTAGACTGTTGCTCTCTTTTTTTCTTTCCTACACTCAGTGATCTTGGCCCAGTTAATACTACATATGTGCCTGGCACAAGGTCAGCAGCACAGCTGTTTCTCAGTCGGCTTATGAGTGTGTGGCCAGAGAAAGGTAGCATCTTTCTGGCTGGTTCTGGACAGGTGTCTCTGTCGCTGCATGTAGGAAACAGGAAGCAGGAACATTTAGAATAGCCTAGCCTGTTTCTTCATTTCATTCCTCTTCCACAGTGCCAGTCGGTCAAACTCGGCCATGGTCATGCCAAACACCTGGTAGAACTCCTCAGGAGAGAGATGCCTCTGAAAGACACGTGAGATTACAAGTGTGTGTGTTAAAATATTGTGCAGTTGAATTGTTGTGTCCCTGTAAAATATTGAATTCATATGGCACAAGCCCAGTATTCACAGGACAGGCTCTGTATCCACTGCAACCTTGACCAGGATAAAGTGTTTACTGAAGATGAATGAATATTGCATAAGTGAATTTCACACTCACTTCCAGTCTGGCTCTGTCTACATCTTTTGGCAGCCTATTTCGCCCCCTGGTGGTCACAATCAGAGCCTCATATGGGTAAACCTGTAGGGAGAGTTGCATTAATCACACAGCATGTACCTGTAATTTTTTATTATAAGAGATTTTAATTAGAAATTAAGAAGTTAAGATGGGTCATTATATCCAGTGGATGCCCTTTTGAGTTAGCCATTGTTTTTTTTTTTTTTTTTGAACTTTTTATTTGAAACAGAATGTTTGACATGCGGAATGAAAACACAGTGATGGCCATCATAGGCACCAACTATATCCTATGGGTTATGTAACATTTTTGTTCATATAAGCTATGGCTGTCAACCCAGTTACTGCCATTCACAACTGCCATTCACACATTTATTTGATATTAAATCCAATGTATTTACATACAGTTGTTTGACACTATCTTGCAAATAAAGTGCCACTTATTACAATACAGTTAAAAAAAATCTCTTTTAATGTTTAACTCATCTCATATACTAAATTTGCTCCTATGTTTTAATTAGAAATGTCTTCTCTATTATTGTAGTTTCGGTGATCAACCATGTTACTGTACAGATCAACCTTCTTACCTTACAAACTATCAGTACCTGACACTTCCTGTCTACTTCAGATATAACTCCTCACATGGTGAAGAACATGGGAGCACATGGCATAGATTCTGTGAAGAATGATGTCACTTCCTCAATATCACAAGACTTAATGAAAGCATACATTATTTTAAAGACGTTTTCAGCAAAGTAACGGAGTTGACAGCAAATGTAGGAACATACCAATTTTTAATCTAATTCTAATACTACATTATAAGCAAATATGTTGGAATACATTTCTTAGATTTATTTATAATAGTTATTTCTAATCATTTCTAATATTGTTCTCAGGAAAGATGATAAGTTGGATGTTCTTGGATGTGAAGCCGCTTTTGCCTAAAATTTAATTTAATTAAAATTCAGTAGATTTTAGAATTATTTGTATATTTACACAAGTAATACAAATTATGCTGAGTACCTTAAAATGTTGCCTTAATTTTATGAGTTGCTATAAAAACAATTTCCTTTGTTTTACAATATATAAATGAGTTTTTGAACTATTAATTTCATCATATTTTGTGTTTTTATATCATCACCAAAATAAGTCTTAATAGAGGTGACATAAGGGTAACAGGATTGACGATAGCAACAACACAGGATTCAGCTGTTTACAATGGCCCCTATGCGGTAAATCTACTCTTTTTCTATTGTGAACTACACTCACCATTCACTTTAATAGGAACACCTGTACACCTGCGCATTCATGCAGTTATCTAATCAGTCAATCATGTGGCAGCAGCAAAATGCAAAAAAAGAACATGCAGATACAGGTCAAGAGCTTCGGTTAATGTTCACATCAAACATCAGAATGGGGAAAAATTTGACTTTGATCATGGCATGGTTGTTGGTACCAGAAGGGCCGGTTTGAGTGTTTCAGAAACTGCTGATCTCCTGGGATTTTCACACACAACAGTCTTTAGAGTTTACACAAAATGGTGCGAAAAAAACAAAACAATGAGTGAGTGACAGTTCTGTGGGTGGAAACGTCTTGTTGATAAGAGAGGTCAGAGGAAAATGCCCAGATTGGTTCGAGCTGCAAGGAAGGATTACAGTGACTCAAATAATCACTCATTACAATCGTAGTGAGCAGAAAGCATCTTGGCATGCACAGAACATCAAACCTTGAGGTGGATGGGCTACAACAGCAGAAGACCACATCAGGTTCCACTGCTGTCAGCCGAGAATAGGAATCTGAGGCTATCATGGGCACAGGCTCACCCAAACTGTACAGCTTACGATTAGAAAAAAAAATCACCTGGTCTATTTCCACTCTTCAGGAGTGGAACCTGATGTGGTCTTCTGCTGTTGTAGCTGTTGTAGCTCATCCACTTCATTATGCGTTCTGTGATGCTTTTCTGCTCACCATGGTTGTAACGAGTGCTTATTTGAGTTATTATAGTCTTCCTGTCAGCTCAAACCAGTCTGGTCATTCTCCTCTGACCTCTCTCATCAACAAGGTGTTTCACCATGCAGATCCTCTGCACACGATGTTTTTTTTTTTTTTTTTTTTTTGCACCATTCTGTGTAAACTATAAAGACTATTGCGTATGAAATTCCCAGGAGATCAGCAGTTTCTGAAATACTCAAACCAGCCCTTCTGGCACCAACAACCATGCCAAGGTCAAAGTCACAGAGATCACACTTTTCCCCATTCTGATGTTTGATGTGAACATTAACTGAAGCTCTTGACCTGTATCTGCATGATTTTTTGCATAGTGCTGCTGCCACATGATTGGCTGATTAGAGAACTGCAAGAATATACAGGTGTTCCTATTAAAGTGGATGCTGAGTGTATGTATCTATATTAATACCTTTTTAACCAGAAAAGTTTACCTTATATCTCATATTTTTAATCATTTTTAGGTAAATACATATTTCCACATCAAATCTTTTATTTAAACAGCTTTCAGGTAAGTAGATATTTCTTTTCACACGTAAGTATATGATTGATATAATTATATGACATTATAATTAATATGCATTTTACATCAGTATCGACATTCATGAATAAGTTATTCTGTTTCTGGTTGGGACGTGCAAATGCTATTTGTTTTGAGTGATTTTTTCATTTCAACCCTACAACACAGTAATTGCTACAAAGACAGGAATCTGTCTCAGGCTACATGGTGGCATTCTTGTCCAGAGGTCAGCTCTTGACCTCCCCATGACCCCTGGCTAACCACAGAGAAATGACCAGACAAGCATCCCCATGACCTTACGACAAGAAAAACCGATTTCCCCATTTTCTGGTTTCCTCGTCTTCCAACCAGCTGGATGTTGCTTTGAGCTCCTCATGGTGAAGTACTGTAATTTACCTCTCCTTCGGTTTATGACCAGAACTACTGCTTAGAGTCTGTGTCTGTTTTAGGATGGCTTCGGGACTCACCTTGTACTCTGCAGAAATAAACAACATGCAAGAGAAACAAAACACTCTGTTAGCTTGCTGTTTATCATGGAAAGTTGTCTAGCCTGAAATTACGTTAAAATGACTATAATTTAGCACCATATTTAACCCCACAGCAAAGCTGCTACAACTAACCTCTGATTCCCCAGTTGACCTCATTGCCACTGTCATACTGAAAGTAGTCTGTATTTTGCTGCTGGAAAACAAACATTACTATTAGACAATCAGGATCAGGTTGACCTCATAAAGTTTTAAATATTCTATTTGCTAAGCAGCAGTTGTGCAGTTGTATTCATTCACTTGTTGTAATTAATTACCCTGTGTAGTCCATTTCTGCCATACCCTGGTAAAGATGCTGATTTTGATATATACTCTAGAAAAGATCCAGAGAGCAGGCACTGAATAGCATGAAATAAACAAAATGCCATGCAGATCAGCAAGTTTTTCTCTAAATGCAAATGGACAGTAGGGGGTGTTGCTCAAAAAAGGTAGTGTTACATCTCTTTCAGTCCTTCCACCAAACCCCCAATTAAGCTCACAACTCCCATATTTCCAAAACTGTACCCTATATTGCTTAATCTCCAAATGAACTATGAACACCTATATTGAGAAATCACACATGACCTGCTTTCGTTCAAATACTCTCCTACTAAATCCATGCCACTTCAAACTTTAATCAAACAAATATGGAGAGAAGAAGCGTTGAGTTGCTCACCATTTTCAGCTGGATAGAGTGCCTGTGAAGCTGAAAAAGAACACAGAAATGCAGATCATACTGTAATGACACAATCAAAGCTGTTTCAGCCAAATTTAATAGGAACACCGGTACACCTGCACATTTATGAAGTTATCCAATCATTCAATCATGTGGCAGCAGTACATTGCATAAAATCATGCAGATACAGGTCAAGAGCTTCAGTTAATGTTCACATCAAACATCAGAATGGGGAAAAAGTGTGATCTCTGTGACTTTAACCATGGCATGGTTGTTGGTGCCAGATGGCTGGTTTGAGTATTTCAGAAACTGCTGATCTCCTGGGATTTTCACACACAACGGTCTGTAGAGTTTACACAGAATGGTACGAAAACAAAATACATCCTGTGAGCAGAGGTTCTATAGGCTGAAATACCTCGTTGAGAGAGATTAGAGGAGAATGACCAGACTGGTCTGAGCTGACAGAATGTCCAAACACAAATAAGCACTCTTTAAAACTGAGGAGAAAAGCATCTCAGAATGCACAACATATCAAATATTGAGGTGGATGAGCTACACAGACTTGCCAAAACTGGAAAGTTGAAGACTGGAAAAAGACCAGGTGATTTTTTTTTCTCACGAAACTGGCCAGTTTGGGTGAGCCTGTGCCCATGATAGCCTCAGATTCCTGTTCTTGGCTAATAGGATTGGAACCCAATGTGGTCTTCTGCTGTTGTAGCCTATCCACCTATCACCTGTTCTATTTGTGTGCATGCTGAGATGCTGAGTCAGATTTCTGAGTGATTATATGAGTTACTATCTCCTTCCTGGCAGCTTGAACCAATCTGGCCATTTTCCTCTGACCTTTCCTATCAACAAGGCTTTTCCACCCACAAAACTGTTGCTCACAATGTTTTTTTTTTTTTTTTTGCACGATTCTGCATAAACTCTTGAGACTGTTCTGTGTGAAAATCCCTGGAAATCAGCAGTTACTGAAATACTCAAACCAGCCCATCTGCACCAACAACCATGCCATGATCAAAGTCCCTATTCTGATGTTCGATGTGAACATTACATGAAGCTCTTGGCCTGTATCTGCATGATATATTATATATTTATATATTGTGCTGCTTTATATATTTATATATTGTGCTGCTGCCACATGATGGGATAACTGCATAACTGAGCAGGTGTACAAGTGTTCCTATTAAAGTGGATGGTGAGTGTAGTATAGTATACTTGCTCTACTTAAATCAAGAGAATAAGAAGACATAAAAAAGCAAAACTGTGACTTGAATCCAGTGCATAGGTAAAGGATGGGACAGGTCATGAATATAACTTGTCTTAGGAACACTAATCAAGGGAACCAGAGGTGTAGCTGTAGATTTCATTAATGCTTACTGTATGTGAATGACAAGACATAGGTGACTACAGAATGAAATTAAGAGTACAGCAGCAATGGAAACTCATCCAACACTTGATCTCATTAAATAAATTTGATTAAATAGACCTGGCTTTGATCTCAAGATTGTCTGTAAAATTGATTTTCCATATATAGTATCTTTTTGGTTAAGGGTAAATACAACCATTCAGCTGACACTTTCTCTTTCTCCTAGTTATGATGCACAGTATGTAAGCTTGAACAAGATTCTTATTTTTTTGTAGTGTCTTATGTAGTTGCCATTTTGAAAACAACTCTCCAGGACTTTATTATTTAAAGTCTAGGTTTAGGTACATTATTATTTACTAGAGATGTTCCAGCACCCAGTATCGGTATCAGGCTAATATCAGCAAAAAAAATTGTGGACTGGATATCAGAGAAAAAAACATTTCAGATATCAGATTTTGTAATAAATGGCATGGGATGGAATTGGATTTGGAAAAGAAATTTATTTTTGGAACTGGAAATGTTTACATATTGTCATGTCAATGCTGGAATCAGTGCCAGACTTCAATTCCCAGAACACCTTGCAGCCTAAAAACATGGCCGCACCCAGTCTACACATTTACTGTCACATTCTAGCTCACCTGACTACTGATTGTACTTACCTGGTGATCATTACACACACCCACACAAACGCATACTATAAATAGAAAGTATCACTCAGCGCGCTCCTAATTGACGTACCAAGCCTTTCTCTGTGTTTGATATTCTGGTTTTTGATCTTGCTCTTTTTTCTGGTTTTGGGATTTTGGTATTGCCTGATTTAGTCTGTATGCTGGTTGCCTGATCTTCTGGCTGTTTTTTGAACTTGACCATGTCTCATGTTTTTGGATTGTTTGCCAGTGTTCTCATAAACATCTTGACCTGAAACAGCAGCCATCTCTAATGCACATAAAGAGACCACGGTTACAAAGGGAAGAGAGACAAAGATCAGGAGTCATGACTGTGGCGGTGGAGGGAAGAGGGAATGAGAGAGAGAGAGAGAGAGAGAGAGAGAGAGATGCAGAGGGTGCAGAGAAAAATTCAGCTGTTTTGTGCACTTTCCCATGAGGCACACCGAAATAGAAATGAGGAGAGCAGGTTGCATATGCATGTGAGGAGAAGGCACCAGAATGACACAAAGGAGGGACAGACAGTGTGCAGGGAGATGGAGGCTAAGCAAGCAATAGAGAGGCAGTGAGAGAAAGGGAAAAGGACTAACAGAGTACAAGTATGATGTGGAGATGCGGTTGGTGTCTGAATTTCCACTTGTAAGAGAGACACTTTACATTTGCGCTGCAGTAACTCTGCTCTGCTCTCAAACATACTGCATCATGCATTTACTGTAAAGTGTGTCAGGGCTTCACTGCCTTAATGAGATAGCTCAGTATCATTGACTATAACACCATGAGCTGCATTCTGTCTGTGACTAGAATATCAGTACAGCTGATCAACACACTGAGTAACCTACAAACTGGCCTGCATGTGTTTTATTTCTGCTGGGTCTCCCCTGAGTGTGTTTGTGGTTAGAGATGAGACCTTCAGGGAGAAGTGGGCTTTTTCCACAACAATGGAAATCAACTCCAATGCTGTAACTCAAAACATCTGTGAAATATGAGGTGTTGCATTTTATTTGTATGGTGATATCTTTCATTTCTATCTTTCATTGTGAAGCCAGAAGACAGAGAGCTAGATAATGGCACCTGGTATAACAGTGTGTGCGATACACCATATTACAAAGCATCAGTAGGTATCTATGATGGTTTTAAAAATTCTTGTTAACCAAGTCATTTTAAATGTCTATTACTAGTCCGTGACTGGAAAATGTTTTGCTGCTGTAGCTTCAGTAGTTCCATTCAGAACTATGTGGAGAAATATCTTCAAGGCTTTATCACTTTTCCAGATGCCTGGATTACAAGACATCAGCAGTTGATGCACTTACAGACATTGATGGTGTTGTTGTAGCTAGTATTGTGCAGAGTCTCCTTGCTCCCAGCGCGGGAGCTCCGTGTGCTGCCCCAGGGGTCGTTGTCATAAGAACCAGAGCGGGCTTTCATCTCTTCCTTCAGGATCATCCTGCCAATCCCACCCTGAATCTGAAAGAGTGAGAAAGTTAGTTTCTTTTAGGATCAATGTGTGGAGAAAAAAACACTATAAAATCTAGTATAGAGTTAATTTCTACCAAGGATGGAAAATATTAATTATAGCCTGTAATATATGCAGTAAGAATTTTGGAATAAAGATGGCACAAGACAAAGACAGAAAGACAGAGAAGGAGTGAGAAATAGTTTCATACTCTTTGAAGACCATAATTCCAGCCATCTTCCTCTCCTCCTGATGAGAATCTTCTTCGTGGAATACGTAAAGCTGTGTTTGAGAGAGTAGATGCTAAATGACTAGATGAGAGATGCAAGCACCTCAAACAGAATTGCTTTTATGTGACTCAGTGAAGCAGACTGTGCTTATACATGAGATAAAACAAGATACTGTCTATCACTATACCCAGCATTCAAATTTAAGTTGATGTCAAAACAAGCAAACAGCAAACCATAAAAACTCAATCTGCAAGTTACTATAACAGTATAATCCCTTTACTTTACAAAAGTCTGCATCCTCTGAGCTTTGTACACTGCTGGGGAAGATCAAAGTGAACCACAGTTTAATAAAATATTTTACATTTGATACTGCAACTACTATTCATTGCCCAGCTTTTTCATATTTAAGGTCAGTTCACACTGGTCACATTTCTGGAGAATTTGTAGATACACTCTGTATCTACAAATTCTCCAGAAATGTCACCAGTATGAATTGACCTTAAATATGAAAAAGCTGGGCAATGAATAGTAGTTGCAATACACACACAATAGATACGTTTCCATTTTAAGCAGCATTTTAAGCCTCACTGACTCCATTCTGCAACATTTTTATTGCATGCAGTCTCTATTTTTTTTTTTACTTGTGAATGTAATTGTAGTATAAATGCCATATAAATGCATTCCTAAACTTTATTTAAAATTCTGATCTACAACGTTGTTATGATTCTGCAACCTATAACTGTATAGTGTTTTACAGCTCATGGAAAACTAGACATAGAAATAAGACACATATACAGTTTATTTGCCATTCCACTGTCTCATATCATGTTTTCATTAATCTATGTAGTAATTATAGATGATCCAGCTTTGGCTATCTCCATTCCATATGTTTCAATGACAGTGGACATTAGGACATTATTGCTAAAAATGAAGCATGCTTGAATGATATATGGAATGTGTGAGGTGTGAATTGGACAGAAGGTTGCTATTTGTTACTTGCACTTATGTAACGCATACGTGGCATTTACACAAAATGTGTTATGAATTTAGAGTTACACAGAAGCGACTGTAATAAAAAAAAAAAAACATATGCAATTCAAATTTCATTCAAATTCATATCGACACTATGTTTGACCTTCAGCTTAGTATAGCAGGAAATGCCAAACAAGCACATAATTATTTGCCTACATTTAGGGGAGCCAGGACTTTGGAAGTAATTGGACTGGGAGTGCTGGTAGTGCTCGGGTGAGTAGGCTGTTGAGAATCTGGATGACTGGAGGATATCTTCGCTGGTCTTGCTCTTTGTGGCTGCATCGTGATTGTCTACACAGAGGGAGGAGAGAAGAACAAAAATTCATCAGGATAAACCTGTCTGTTCCATCAATAGAACATGCCATTCCTGAAACTTATGGGTAAAACTACACAAAGACAGATGGACAAGAAAAAGCACACTATGGTCAGTACAAAAGACATTATTCATTCCTGAGTGAAGAATGGCTCCAACTTCAAAAGCTCAAATGATTCAGCACTCTTAAAGTCTAAAAGAATACATTTAGCTAAATTGACCATTGTTCATGCTGAGCTGCTCTGACAAAATATCCCAGCATATGGCAAGACACTGCAAGAAAAACTGCTTTTTAAGCATTACTCCAAGACTAATTACAGTTCTTTTTATTCCCATTAGTATGAAGCAGCCAAATAGCAGACAACAACAAATTACAATCACAATAGTGACTTACACAAAAGAAAATATAGGTATAAGTAGAAGGACAAAAGGTAGAAGGATGGACTGGCATAACATAATGACAGAGACATGTACGGACAGGTACAGTATGTATGATGCTGAAGGGTAAATAATACTTACAGGGTAAATGGTTGATTGAGGAAAGTACATCAGAAGTGTGGAGGGAATATTTATTAATGTGATAAGAAATGAAAAAGGAAAAACAGAAAAAAGGGAATTATTTGCAACCTATGAGAAACAGTCGGTAAGAGATACGTTTGGTACCCACATGAAGAAGAAAGAAACAGGAGTATAACAGTATGTAAGTCTGGTATGCACATAGCATACAGTAAATATGCTAATGGAGGAGATCTTTCTGTTACATCCAGCTGTCTCTGTCTTTATCATCTGCCCTCCATATGGGTAACAAACACTTCTGTATGAGGAATTCATTACAGGCTTGTGATGCAAATAAATCTGTTTCTATAATATTGCATCTCCTCAGTAGCATTTATACTTTTCTAACATAACAACAGTCTACATATGTATGTCGGTGTGTGTATCTGTGTGTCTGGTCAGCTAGCTAATGCCTGGTCCACAATATAAGATTTACAAAATCCTAACCAATGTTGAAAATGTAAAAGAACCCTGATATAATAACTTTTTCTCATATTCTTTTTGTTCTCAATCGTCCTTCAGTCACACTGTAAGATTTGCCCAGAATTAAACACCAGATTTCAGGTTATGACTCTCGGAAATTGGAAACTCACAGAATTTCCCATGAACAAAAGTGACTTCAGACCAACACAAGCAAGGTGAATGACAGTTCAACTCAGACCTCATTGGTTACTGGTCTTTCATGCATGACTTCATGAGAAAATAGAATTATGCAGGTAAACATTAAAGTTCAATATTACAAATAAAATATTTACAGATTTCATACTTTTTTTTTTTTACTGTTGAAGACCTTTTTGTAATTCATGAACAATAATAATAATGAACAATAATGAAAGCAAACAATAAAAACAAATAACAAAAACACAACAATATGAAATCTGTAAATATTTTATTTGTAATGCTTAACTTTAATATTGAATGAAAATGGAAATAATGTACTGTACATTCTCTCATCATTACTGTTTGCCACCAAATAATCCAGTCAAAGGTCAAGTACCGCTGAGCAAACTCCAGGTGCTCACATTAATGGTTCACTGAAAGAAAAGGCTTTCTTCTGGCACACCTTCCAAATAGTTTTGTGATCCTTTGTTGTTGTTTGTCAAACTATCCTCCTCATTTTGTGTGGGGACAAAAATACACTTGCATCCTCTTCCTAGCTGGTTAATTAGCTCTGTTTAAAAGTTCTTAATTATTGCCCTAAGAGTGACATTTTCACTCAAGTATATTTTTTTTATAGCCACTGCCTGATTTATGAAGGTCAACACACTTTTGTCACATTTGTGTGTTCTCTATTCATGCCTATGATGAATTTTGCCTCTGCGTCACTTCATATTTATACTTCATTGAAAAAGGAATGACTGTTTAAGACTTCCTAAACACTAAGGTGAACGTAAAGTAAACTATAGAGAAAGTAAACTATACTCTCACCATCCACTTTATTAGGAACACCTATACACCTGCACATTCATGCGGTTATCTAATCAAACAATCATGTGGCAGCAGCACAATGCAAAAAATAAAGGTCAAGATCTTCTATAAGAATCTGAGGCTATCATGGGCTTAGACTTGCTGAAGCTGGAAAGTTGAAGACTGGAAAAAGACCAGCTGATTTTTTTTTTTTTTTTAAATCTTCAACTGTCCAGTTTGGGTGAGCCTGTGCCCATGATCGCCTCAGATTCCTGTACTTGACTGACAGGAGTGGAACCAAATGTGGTCTTCTGCTGTTGAAGCCCATCCACCTCAAGATCAAAGTTTTGTGCATGTTGAAATGCTTTTCTCCTCACCATGGTTGTAAAGAGTGATTATTTGTCCTTCCTTGCAGCTCGAACCAATCTGGCCATTTTCCTCTGACCTCTCCTATCAACAAAGCGTTTCCACCCACAGAACTGTCTCAGTGTTTTTTGTTTTTCACACCATTCTGTGTAAACTCTAAAGACTGCTGTGTGTGAAAATCCTAGGAGATCAGCAGTTTATGAATTACTCAAACCAGTCCGTCTGGCACCAACATTCGTGCCACGATCAGAGTCACAGATCACACTTTTTCTTCATTCTGATGTTTGACGTGAACATTACCTGAAGCACTTGACCTGTATCTGCATGATTTTATGCATTGTGCTGCTGCCACGTGATTGGTTGATTAGATAACTGCATGCATGTGCAGGTGTAACTGTGTTCCTAATAAAGTGGACAGTGAGTGTAAATGCTTTAGTTATTTAATGTTAATAAGACTTTCTAGGTGTGTCAATATTTGTGACTCGTGGTTTTGTTAAAAAATATATATATTTTTTATTTTCTTATAATAAATATACTTGATTACTGTAAACTTAAAACTTACATTAGTAACAAGATATTAGAACACGTCTTATACAATTTAAAAATTGGAACAGATTCTACGCTCAGTAGGCTATTTAGAGCAGGTTTGAGGGACAATCCACTGGTGATGCCAGGTCAGGGAGGAGGGCAACCTGTTTCATGCTCTATGGCAATGTTCAGAAGTTCAGAATTTTTGGAGAGAGCTGCATTATTATATCTCAAAGGTATCACAGGGCAAGTTCAATTTCTGTCCCAGTTTGTATGTTCTTGGTGATCCCTGGCCCAAGTCGCATTAGGAAAGCTGAATCACAGTGTATACAGACCCGCATTATGGTGGGCAGATGTATCATTGTGAGAGGCTAGAAGTCTCCTGGAAAGCCATCAACTTATGAGTGGCTCATATTTAGGGTGTGTGGCAGCCTATGAGAAACTCTCCTTTAGTTTGCATGGGAAGATAGACATCTGCTACTCTAAGTGGAGGAAATTTCTCAATTTTTGCAATTTGCAATAAAATGTAATTATGTGGCGAGGCAGGAAAATAATTGCACTAATGGTCATATTAACAATGACATAGTTTCTTGCTGGACCTGACAGATATAGCCCCCCTCCCCATTCCTTCCCTCTATATGTGTGTATGTGTGTATCTGTGTGTGTGTGTGTGTGTGTGAGTGTGTGTGTGTGTGTGTGTGTGTGTGTATATATATATATATATACACCGATCAGTCACAACATTATGACCACCTGCCTAATATTGTGTCGATCCCCTTTTTGCTGCCAAAACAGCCCTGACCCGTCGAGGCATGGACTCCACTAGATCCCTGAAGGAGTGCTGTGGTATCTGGCACAAAGTCGTTAACAGCAGATCCTTTAAGTCCTGAAAGTTGCGAGGTGGGGCCTCCATGGATCAGACTTGATGGCCAGGACACCCCACAGATGTTCTATTGGATTGAGATCTGGAATTTGGAGGCCAAGTCAACACCTTGAACTCGAACCATTCCTGAACAATTTTTACAGTGTGGCAGAGCGCATTATCCTGCCGAAAGAGGTCACTTCCATTAGGGAATACCGTTGCCATGAAGGGGTGTACCTGGTCTGCAACAATGTTTAGGTAGGTGGTATGTGTCAAAATAGCATCCACATGAATGCCAGGACCCAAAGTTTCCCAGCAGAACATTGCCCAGAGCATCACACTACCTCCGCCAGCTTGCGTTCTTCCCATAGTGCATGCTGGTGCCATCTCTTCCCCAGGTAAACGATGCACACGCACCCGGCCTTCCACATGGTGTAAAAGAAAATGTGATTTATCGGCCCAGGCCACCTTCTTCCATTGCTCCGTGGTCCAGTTCTGATGCTCACCTGTCCATTGTAGGCGCTTTTGGCAGTGGACAGGGGTCAGCATGGGCACTCTGACAGGTCTGTGGCTACGCAGCCCCATACGCAGCAAGCTGTGATGCACTGTGTATTCTTACACCTTTCTATCATAGCCAGCTTTAACTTTTCAGCAATTTGTGCTACAATAGCTCTTCTGTGCGATCAGACCAGATGGACTAGCCTTCACTCCCCACGTGCATCAGTCAGCCTTGGGTGCCCATGACCCTGCCGCTAGTTCACCGGTTGTCTTTTCCTGGATCACTTTTGGTAGGTACTAACCCCTGCATACCAGGAACACCTCACAAGGCCTGCCGTTTTAAAGATGCTCTGACCCAGTCATCTAGCCATCACAATTTGGCCATTGTCAAAGTCTCTCTATTCCTTACGCTTGCCTGTTTTTCCTGTTTCCAACACATCAACTTCGAGAACCGACTGGTCACTTGCTGCCTAATATATCTCAACCCTTGTCAGGTGCTATTGTAACAAGATAATCAATATTATTCACTTCACCTGTCAGTGGTCATAATGTTATGGCAGATCGGTATAATATACATATATATATGTATATAAAATTCATTTATCCAATAAGGTATAAATCATAAAAAGAATAAATGTACTCAAATTACTGTTTAGGTTTATCATATTTTCAGTGTGAGAATACAGTATGATATTTAATATCTAACATTAAGACTTTTTTTTTCATAACCTTTTTATACATCTTTACCAAGTGTGCCAATAATTCTGGAGCTGACTATATCTGGAAGGTTAAATCAGCTGGATTATCCTCTAGGCATAAGCTAAGTTTATGTGTGTGTGTATACTGATGTGGGTACCAGTTAATGTGCTCTCTTAGAGACGAATATAAGCTTGAGTGTATCAGCAGAACATGTCTACGCAATAGGAGTCATATTACCACCACAAAAAAGGCTCTCAGCTCTATCATCACTAGACATGTAAGACATGTAAGAGAGGACTGCAGGGACAATATGAGCCTTTTGAGGCTCTTCATTTCAAGTATGATCTCAGTTATATTCTCAAGATATGGTCATTACATATGTGTGCTGTATAGGCAATGAGAAGTATTTGTTTCTTCAGACAGAGATATGGGGGTACGGTCCTGAATTACACATTATATTTCTAGAAAGTCACTCTTTTCCTTGGAGCCTAATTTCAATTGTTTCATGTTGTTGTGTAAGTAATTCTGTGTGGAAAATGTTATATCTTGAACACAGACAATTATCTGTTATTTACTCTGTTGACACCTAGTCATTTCATGCGTCTTGTAAACGGTTTATATTCCAATGAGATTTTAACCACACGCATTTATACTTTAGTTAAATGCATTTCCAGTTAGCCAGACTGAAGTCCAACTGCATTATAACACACAATATGCAAATCAGCTAGTAACACCTGACCACCAGCTTCTACTTATTTTATCTAAAAGTTGGCTGCTGCATCGTAAATCATGATTCATGTGGAATAATGGCATCAGCTTTAGCATCATAATGGACCTTGTGCATTATGATTTATACCACAGTGCTGTTAAATACTTCAGTGTGATTGGTCAGAAGGTGTTGATAATTTTTTTAATAACCGCATGCCTATAAGGTACTGTCAATTACAGGAAGATTTTTTATATAATAGCTTGCTCTAAAAGGTCTATGGCTGGTTAACTGCAATGTCTCTTACATGGTTTCATTCTTTGAAAGAAGTGACTGGCCTCTGAGACCAACATCTATCTAAAATGTGCCTCTGACCTCCTGAAGTCGTTTGATTTTTTTTTCTACTGGATTTAAATCTGTTTTAGATTTAAATGTCTCTTGAGTGCATATTGATCTGCATTTTTATATGGATAATCCCTTTCTGGATACAATCCTGGTACTCAAGATATATTAAATGTCCAGGTATAAACTGGGTCTTTGATCTTAATAAAATGTCACAAGCCTGTACTGACAATGCACAATTACACAAGCTCACACTGGGAAAAGCTACTATACAAATTCTACAAACACAAGGATATATACAGACAGGTGACTAATTAAAGGAAAAATAAAGTGTCTTAGTAAGGTGTTGGGGCACCAAAACATGCCAGAGCATCTTCAGTGGCACAGATTCTATACTTCTCTAGAGCTATACTTGAGAGATGAACACCATTCTTCCAAAAGATATTCCTTGGGTTGGTGTTTTGACAGTGGTCGAGAGCGCTGTCTAACACATTGTTCCAAAATCTCCCATAAGTGTTCAACTGGGGTGAGAGCTTGTGAGTGTGAAGGCCATAGCACATGATTTACATAATTTTCATATCCATTAAACCATTTAGTGAGCCCTCTGAAAAAAGACCACTTGCATCAGGACAGGAATGTTTTAGCACAGGATAAGGTGATCAGACAGAATAACTCTGTATTAATTTGCAGTTACCTTTCCCTCTAAGGGGAAAGGTGGATGAAAACTTTGACAGCAAATTGCTGCCCACAGCATAACAGGGCCATCATTTGTACCTTTAATTTGTCACCCATCTGTACACACTCCGGAGTGTCATGCAATTAAGAGGGAACAATGCATTGTTACTGCTATTCAAAGAAAATGGGTTCACATTTATGAAACTGTAAGAAGACCTTAATAAATGCCACTGAGACAGAAAAGGGTGTGACCTTTATAAGAGACAAATTATTTACGAAGCATACATTTTTATATTTTTATAGAAATAAGCCACTTAAACTTCATTTTGCTGGAAAAAATAGCTTGTCCACAAAGCTTCTCAACAAAGAGCCAGCCAAATTGCACAAGTGCAGGCAACTTTCACCTAACTACCAAATCACATGCACTCTATGGCAATTCTATTTTAGTAATGTTTTGCTGGTGGCCTTATTTCTTTTTTAATTCAAAGTGCAGATACATGGTCTGGGGTTAACTCAACAATCACGCAGCATCTTGTTCTTATAAACAGAACTCTCCATAATCCCTGACATAACCCAAATAATTCTAAAGCTTACTCTCCTACTGATTGCACCTTTCAAATCCTTATGGTCAAGATTCAGTGGTTAGTTGCAGTTGTCAGTATTCTCAGGTCAACTCGATCTAATTTTCAATGTATGTTAAAGGACGAAACCTAAACTATATAGTGCTCTGGCCATCTCTGCTTCAGACTCACAAATATAGAGTACACATCTACAGCACTGTTTTACTACTTTGCTAAACTGCACCGTGCTGTTAAACTAAAAGAATATCTAACACTAATCCAGCACACATTTCCCAGTGGCAAGAGCCAAGACAGAGGAACAGGGTGGGCCGAGAACACTACCATGTCTCTTATAGATGGGAGGCTTCCGGTAGATGTTAGGGTCTCCTGTTGCTGAGAAGAAAAAGAGAAGTGAGAGTTGAAACATGGAGGAGAGACCGATGAGGAAAAGGAAAAGAAACAGGATTTAAGATCATGTGCATTTCCTCTGCATATTCTGTGTTTTCAGAAAGAACTTGTGTGTTAAGGACAGTATAAACACGAGCTAGGACTGAACAAAGAGCCATCACCAACAGATGCTAATAGCATTCTGGCTCAGCATGATGAATAGAAAGGTAAAAAGCAGCGAATGATGTTAAAGCCACTGTCAACATATTTTTGTAATGTGCTTCTTAAAGCAAAACTGCATGTACACACTATTTTATGACTCAAGACTTGTGTGAAAACATGCATTGTGAAAGCTCTGCTTTGTCATTATTACATATTTTTCTAACAGAACTTGGCAGAAGTAGGTTTTGATTATAGTTAAATCATAGTTAGGGATATATATTTCTTGAATCTACCACTGGAAATGCTTATTAAATGATAGATCTTTAATATCACAGAGATTTCTTTTTACATTTAAACTGTGTTGCCAGGGGCTTTAAAAGCAATGGTGTGGCTTTGTGGCATACCTGGCACATGGAAATGCTTCGGCGCTTGATTCGTAGTGGGTGTGCTGGACCTGGCCTCCAGCTGCGGGTAATAGGGTGAGCTCCTGCCACTTTCAGTGCCTGTGCCAAACCCCCAGCCAATGAGAGTGACAGAGGCAGAGCATGAATGAAAAAAATCACCCCACCCTCCTAGTCATACACACTCTATCGCAGCACAGAGCTGGCCATCTCTCTGCTCACAAAATTAGCCTGGGATAGTATGGTATGCATTTCAGTAAAGGCAGGAAAGCTGTACTGTGCCAAATATAGCAAACTAAAACAAAAATAAACAGAAAAGCCAACAAGCAATGGAATGGTTATTATTTGTTTTAAAGCCATCCACTTACTGCTGATCTTGCTTATATTTCTTAAGTTTTAATAACTCCAGGAGAAATAATTAACATGCTTATCCTGTTTGACGCCAAGACCAGTTCATGCACATTTCCTTCAAGATGCAGCTTGTATATTTGGTATATGTACTGTATATCAATAGTACATATGCGCACATGCACATGAGCTTACTTCAGCGACTCACCATATCGGTAGTAGTGCTGTGGAGAGCGGGGCAGCACAGGGGACATGCTCTGCCTGCTGTAGGTAGGAGAATCGATATAGCCAGGACTGGACGACCTCCGCTGCCTCAGATCCAAAGTGTCATACATGTCCTACCCAAACAAACACTGTTCTTAGAGAAAGCAAGGTGTGCTGTTTACACCCTTTCTGTATGGAGCATATTTGAGCTTATTCTATATTAGTGAATATAAGGAATGGTTTATTACCTGAGAATAAGGGGAGAGTGTGCCCAGCGACTGTGGAGGTCAAGAGAAAGTCAGAGAGACATACAGACACTAAGTTAAAGTCACATGCTAGGTTTAATGTGATTGTGTCGGACTGCTTTTCTTTAGATGTGTTTTTTGTGTTTAAATACCTAGCCCATACTTACTCTTACATCCCATCATCATTAAGTAAGTTGTTTCCTGCAGTCTCAATTTCCCACTCACATCAGAAACTTTGGTGGTGAGAACAAAACAATCTCCAGCAGATAGAAGGAGCATGTCTCATTCATCACCAGCCTGAAAGTAGTAAAGGCTACTGAAAGGCATTGTCATTAATGTACTGAATGAACAGCACATTACTGAAATGCTTCTGCTGCAGATGCATGGCTGTCAAGGACAGATACTATGTGTCCACAGTCGACATATTTATGAATTATTGTAAAATGAACCATTTTGGAAAGTGCTGACAAAAAAATTCTACAGCAACAACAGGAGTGAGAATAACACTACAAGTTGTAGGGATGCATTGATAACACTGCACTTCTATCAGCAAATACTGCTTAAAATACTAATTTAATTTTTCTTCCCCCCAGATTTTGTCCCTAATATAGTCATGGCCAATTCCCACCCTGCAGTTAGGTCTCCCCTATCACATGACAGCTAGCTACCAGGGAGAGCGAAGGCTATCACATGCTTCCTCTGAGACACGTGAAGCCAGCTGACCATGTCTTTTCGAACTGCTGCTCATGCAACATCAGGGGGCGGCGTAACACCACTACCCACCAACGTCCGTATACATGAGCTCACAGATGCCAATGATTGGCTAGTGTCACTTTGATTGATAGGGGAGAGAGAGTATGCCTCCCTTCCCTCCCTGACAGCATGGCCAATTTTGCTCTCTTGGACTCCTGGCCACAGATGGCTGTGGCATTATCAGGATTTGAATACTAATTGAACATTTTGAATACAAATTAATATTAAAATTATGGCTTATACTCCATGTCATGAGGATTCTTTACCCTTTCAGAGTGAGAATAATAGGATGCAGGATCAAACATTATCCATTCTATATTCAAGAGATGTGGAACATCCAAAATTGGCAATGACAGAAGTTTCATATCGATGCATGCCAAAGAAGATCACATACTTCAAAAAAAGACATTTTTCTACAGACAGATATGGTGATTCGGTTTCTACAGAGAACACATGCATTTATCAACTTTGCCTACTCGGTAATCAGCAAGCATTGAACAGACACACAGACAAGACACAGACCAAGGCATGTTGGGAACACAGGGCCAGGCTCTGTTAAGCTACACTAGTTGGAGTTAGCTGGTCTACACCTATAAGTGGCATGCTGGAGAGAGACAGAGCACAGAGCTAAAGTGCCACTAGGGCAGTACCTCGCCGAAGCTGAGGCGCTCTAGCCTTTCGTCCGAGTAGAACCTGTAATATGGCTCATAGGATAAGAATTCAGGCCTCTGCAGATCGTAAATGGCCTTAACCTTAGGCAGTGCGGCCAGATCTTTGTACTCTAGGATCTCATTCTCCACTCTGGCCTGAGGAAAGGGACACAGGACAGACATACAAACGCACATACACACACTCACACATGTCAAAATGCAATGAGAACAACACAAACGCTAATGTCAAAAACAACATTGTGCTTCATTGTAGTAGTGAGTCTGAAAGTTCTATAAGCTCTCACTCCTCATGAGGCTGCCAATGTTTTTTTTTTCACCACATAGCAAAGAAAACACACCAAACTCAAACCTCGGTTGTGTTCAGCATGACACAATCCAAAAAGTTTGAACATATGCCAGAAATAGATCTGGCATAAGTGATAAGGCATAATTGATGCTTATCCATCACACAAAGGTGGGAACTATTTGTCCACGTTACTTCTAAATCTGTTTCCCATCATCTATAGCAAGTTGAGCTGCCAATTCTTCAAAATATTTTCATGTCATTTTATGCTAGATTTAAGCTCCAGGTCTGTTCACAACCTCCCATACAAATACACCAGTAAAATTATTTTGGTATATCCAATATGCCTTATCTTGATGTCAATTTTTGTCATTATAAAACTATTTATAGAAATAGACACATTTAAGGCAGTAATAAATCTCTGCTTGGGAATAAATCTGCTAATAAATCAGCTGCTTGGGAATCTTCCTGACTGTAGGTGTGGTTGTGTGTCTCTGGTATAAATGAATGTTTCATATTCATAATGTCCAATCATTTTTAAAAAATCTTTATTTTACCTAGATACTCTCAGGCCAAAATGACCTAAGCATGCTTTCTATCACAGAAGTAAAAAAATTAAAAATTAGCCTAAAGTAATATGTTACTTTTAACATTACCAAATATTGTTTGCACATCATCTTTCATTAGATGTAAATCTTTGCATTGTACTAAAATTCGAAAATGAACATGAAAATTCCTACACTGGGCAAACAGCAATTATATACTTACACAGATGACTCGGCTGGGTGAACTGATGCTGGATCCTGGGGGTGAGATGGATGTCTCTGACATGCGTCGCACTCTGAGCTTCCTCTCTGCTCGAGCCGCCTGCTTACACGCAGGATGCCAAACCTCAGAACCTGAGAGGGACAGATCACATCCTGACTTACACACTCCTGTTTAGGATAAAGTTCAGTAGTGTAAATCATGATTTAGATGTATGCATATGCGTTCCTATGTTTCTCGCTCACTAATTTAATATTAATACTTGATTACTGCTTTGTGGCATTGCTGTTACTCATTAATCTTTATGCAGAACATCTCAACCAAATGAAGATTGTTTTAGCATGTTGATGTTTTAGCACAGTGTGCCCAAGCCCCACCTTTTCTCTTTTTTGCACATCAATAATGCTGAAAGCTGATGTTCGCTGATTTGACTTCTAAACACTATCACCTCAGAGCATGTTGACTAAGGTGTTACACATTAATGCCGCTGCCTCGTAATCTCAGGGTGGCTGAGTGAAACAGCAGTTTTAGTATGTTACACTCTAGTCAATATGCCACACACATATACACACAAGCAGTGTGTGGAATACTAATGCTTATACCACAGAGCATTATTTACGTATAACAGCACAGGTGGTTCTGGCTGTAACATGAAAAACAGATTAATATTAATGTGCTCTGTCAGGGATTTCCTGCAGGAAACGCTCAGCACACTTAAGCAGCCCGTAGTGCAACAGCATGTGCTTCCATATTGTCATATGTTTTATTTACATTGCCATGTGTGTTTTTGTTTTTATTCATGTCCCATCTCCTCCCCTGTATTGTCAGTCGTCGTCTCCCAAATGTGTCATGATTAGTCTCACCTGTTCACAGTTACCCTTATTTAAACCCCTGTGTCTTTGTCCTACGCAAAGTATCGCTCAGTGTTTTGCTGCCTGTCTACAGTCAGCCTTTTGTTTCTGTGCATGCTATGTTTGTTCTTGATCTCGTTCTGTCTTTTGGTTTTGTGTTTTTGGATATCCCCTTGGCATTGCTGCTTGCAGATCGCCTGACCTCTGGCTGTTTCCTGTTTTTCATTTGCGTTTTGGATCTGTCTGCCTGGCCTTTAATAATGCCTTTAACTGCACTTGCATCCGTCTCCACTTGCCCTACATGACATGCTCATTGTAATATGTTATTGTTTCTGTAGTAACAGGCATTACACAGTAACAGGCATTGTGCAGCGGATGGTCCTAATAATACTAATAATAAACAGATTTTTTTTAAAAAAAAGCATGTGGTTTACTAAAGTAAAACCTGTAATCATTGATGTTGTGATGTTTTTTGTTAGGAGACATTTATTTAACCTTTATTTTATAACATAACATTTATGGTTGTTGGCACTTTATAACAGTCTTTGCGAAGTTTATCAGTACAGGAAAGTCTTCAAGACAGAGGAGTTTACGCTCTCTGGTAAAATAACAAGCTGCGTTTTTGCAGAGACATAGACACAGAGAGTGAGAGAGAGAGGGAGAGAGAGATCAAGCAAGAGAGAGAGAAAAAGATATAAAAAAAGAGCAAGGCTGGTGAGGTAATGACTGTTTATCGCGGCTATAACATAAGTGAGAACAGGAACAACATTAAATCTAACTATAAACCGTTAAAATGTGCAACATTTCGTACCTTAATAAATTAAACGATGTAATCATTTGCAAATCGCTGCAGTATAAGCGGAATAACACAGTCCAGACTTTGCTGTTATATGAAAATAATGCAATCCTCTTGCACGTCATGCTGCATCACTCCTCCTCGGGCATGCATTATTTTCGTAGAACAGCATGGTCTGTCGTGTATTATTCCTTACTTAGCACCTGCTAGGAAAATGTTAATGTAAATTATGTTTATGAGAGTCTACAAGCGGAAAAACCTACTGAAAGAGACATTAAGTGGCAGACAAATTAGATTCTATGAGCATAAACATGAGACATCTAGCACCAGCTATATCTTTTAAACCCTATTCATAATATTTGTCACCTTAGGGTTTAATTATAGGTTACTTTAAAGGCTTTTCTCTAAGCCACCATGTTTCTCCAACAGAGTTGGATTAATTCAATTCAATTTTATTTGTATGGCCCTTGTCACAAAGCAGCTTTACAGAAATATATAAATTCAGGATATAAGTTTTAAACTTATAAATTTATCTCCAGTGAGTAAGCCAGAGGCACGTTTGCCTTGCACCTTCAGGGTTGGGGGTTCGATTCCCGGACCCCCTCTCTGTGTGCACGGAGTTTGCATGTTCTCCCTTTGCTTAGGGGGTTTCCTCTGGGCACTCTAATTTCCTCCCCAGTCCAAAGACATGCGTTGTAGGCTGATTAGCTTCTCTAAATTGTCTGTGGTGTGTGTGTGTGACTGTGCCCTGCACAGGGTTGGCACCCTGTCCAGGTGTCCCCTGCCTTGTGCCTCAAATACCCTGGGATAGGCTCCAGGCTCCCTGCCACCCTGTGCAGAAAATGGATGGATGGATGGATGAAATAATTCTACTACTTATAATAATTATACTACGTGGCCAAAAAGTGCAACTGTGTAAACAGGAAATTCATTATAGTTTTGACATGAAGTCTATTTTGTTGAAGTTATCAACTATTCACTGATGGAGACTTGAGTGCAAGACTGCTAATATCCATTGCAGTCCAGAGCCATTTTCATGGTTTTTAAGTGGTACTGTCCTCAGCAGCAGTGAGTGATTTTCAAGTGATGAGAACTCCAACCAGAAGTAGGACATCAATTCCAAAGGGCAGAAGGATTCACGATCAGTAATAGATAATTATATAGGGGCCAGGAGGAAATCCATAGACCCTTTTGAATTTGTAAACACATCCTCCATATCGGCTTTTTGGACTGTAGTGTAAGAAAAGAACTATCTACTGTTGTATGTCCTCTGATTACATTTTTGTGAGGTCCTTAGGATCTCCAGACTGAACTGATCCTGCCTTCTTTTAGTCTCTTTGGCTGTTTCCTCACCTGTCAGGTACATCTCCTCTCCTTCTGTAAACATCATCTGACACCGGGCACAGCGAGCACACGTAGGGTGATAGTGCTTCCCTCCAGCCTGGAGAAGAAAAGAGAAAGGGAACCATTATAATAATAAAAAACCCATTCCTTCACTTGTCAAACCTGTAATATTTTTAAGTGCTATACTGATTGCCATAAACCTCGGCATTACGCATTGACTATATTTCAGGATCTGTCTGTCATAGACCCCCTTTGAACTTGATTCCCATAGAGGCGAACATCACATGCTCATGTTTGATTTTACTCAATTGTAACTATTCTATGTTACTCCTTGATTCGTTTCTCTATCTATACCCTGCTGTTTGTAGCATTGCAAAGTCTTATAGTGCAACTTATTGTCATTAATTCCAATCTTTGTTTTCCAAGTTCTGTGTCTCCATGTACTTCCTGCTTTTGACCCTTGCCGGTATCCCTTGGTTTACCCTTATTTGACGTTGACTGTGTTTTGACCCCCCACTACAAACTATGATTACAATTGTTAGACTTGCTCTAATAAAGCGCAAAATGAGTTTATACACACTTTACAGTGATTTTGTGTAAACAAACACACCAAATTTCTGTTCTGTTTAATTATATTTTTTCCAACTAAGAATAAGACATCATCAACACAGTGGCACTTAGCAACCTTCTTGATCATTGTCAGGCATCAGTAATTGATGAAATCCTTCTAAGCCTAATGATATTGATAATGAGCCCAGTGAGTGCCACAAGGAAACATTTCCACTCAAGCTTGTTCTCACTGCTTATAAATTTTAAATTGAAATAGAATGTACTTATAGCCTTATTAGCTTTTCCTCCACTTTTCCACGGTCTTAACACTCTATAGACTCTGCAGGGACGAGCGGAAGTGCTGATTTTGCAGGAGAAAATGTAGAGAACAATATATGGAGTAATACCTGATTCATTACAAGCCAATACAGTTTCAGAATGAGCTTTTTTAAAGCTTGGTTGCTTTTTCTCTTTCAGAATATATATTGTATTACAGTGTCTACAATTCCATGTTACAGCTTAGCTATTTCTGGAATACACTGCTGTCTTTACGGTGTCTGAAATTTCACACTTGGAATTCCACAATTACGTTTCATGTGCGTGTGAAAATGTAGCACATGTGGTTTAGGTATTCAGTCAATGGATTATTTCATACATATTTCAGTATGTTTCTGAAGCTTGCATGTGTGTCTTCTTTATGAAATACCACTATAAACTAACTGCTGTGTGAAAAAGCAGATGTGCAGAATGGAACCTTCAATGAGTGGCTCCTGTTTACTCAGGCTGCCCTGTGAGTATCTTTAATGACATCTCACGTCTTATTCCCAGCCGAAAAGGAAGCCACGAGCTTCTGCTTTCCTGTGCAACACTTTTCCACTCTTTCAAGAAGTTTAGCCTGCTATGGATCCTCAAACTAAGCATTCTCCAAAAATGAAAACAATCTGAGGAAAGACTCTGTGGAACAGATATACAGAAGGTGGAGGGTGTGGACAGCAAAATGTGGGCCAGTACAGGAGTTTAGAAATTACAGAGTTGGCAGTCTCAATGCAAAATCTTCCAACAAGTTCGAAATTCAACAAGTTCAAATCAAAAAAGCAGAATAAATATACAGACAGGGGACCATTCATTAAATTTCATTAAATGAAAAACTGATGGGTCTTTTATGAGGTGGAGGGCATTTTGCTAGCATGGTTCGAGTCCAGTTGTCCCCTTCAGACTGTGAATATTTCAGGGGAGCGTGCAGATGAGGGGTGAGATGGAAAATACCAAAAATTAAAATTTAAAAGTCTGTATCAAACCTGCCAACCTTTGCACATTTTGCACACAAGCTCTGCATTTTAACTTTGGAGTATGCTGCAACACACTCCAAAATACACCAACAGAGCTGTCATTGTTTTCATAATAAAAATGGCATATAAGCCAATCAACATTTGCACAGATGGTTTGAACTGTCTAATATTAACACTCTCTGGAAGCCCTGCCCTTCCCTATTTCACACTAGTAATGTTTTGGCTCATGCTCACAGTGCTAGAAAAATGTAATGAAGTGGTGCACTCTCTTTCTGTCAAGGTAAATGGAACATTTTTTGAGTTCACATAAAATGGTTTAAAAAAAAGTGGCATTTTTTGACCAAAGCTTTTGACTGAAACAAAATTGAAATAGATTTACAACAAAGTGTCTAATCTAACACTTTACAAATAATGTTAATGGTCATGATAAGTGGACAGAGATTAAACATGTGCTCTGTTTGCTTTTATCCTGCTCTGGTCAGTGTTCAGAAGCTTTCAAACAGTTTGAGTCAGATTCAGGGTTGTCTGCTGTATTGTAATACTCTTTTTATATGGTTCTATTTCATTTTATTTGATTAATAACAGGCAATAAAAGCCCTGGGCAAATGGGATGACTTGACCTGTTCATAAAGTGGATATAAAAATTCTACACACCCCTGTTAAATTTCAAAAGCCATTCCACAGGTTTTCTAAAGGATTTAGATCTGGGCTCTGACTGGGCCATTCCAAAACATTGTTTTTCTTCTTCTGAAGCCATTCTTCTGTTGATTTGCATTTGTGATTTGGATTGTTGTCATGCTGGATGCTGACATTTTTCTTCATCGTCAGATATCGAACAGAGGTTTGCATGTTTTGTGACAAATATTGGTATTTGGAGCTATCCATGAGTCCCTCTTTCTTGATGAGAGCCCCAGTTCCAGCTGAAGGGAAGCAGCCCCATAGGATGATGCTGCCACCACCATGCTCCACTGAGGTGGGTGGTATGGTTGGGATGATTTAGACGGGCTTGGATGTTTATTTCATGAGAAAGGGCTTCCATCTAACCACCTTACCCCATAGCCCAGACATGAGAAGAATACAAGAGTTTGTTATCACAAGGAAAAGTTTGACTATGTCTGCCTTCGAGGGAAGCATCACTGTAAATCAATTCAAGTTCTTCTGACTCACCACCTTTATCCTACGAAGAAATGTTTCTATCCTGATAGTAGTCTGCTCCAGAATGACCCTGCCCCCATCCACAGGGCACAAGGGCTCACTAAATGGTTTGTTGAGAATGAAAATGATATAACCATGATGCTCATCCCTCCTGTACAGTTACAGAGACTTGAAGAATCTATGCCAAGGCACATTGAAGCTATTTTGGCAGCTTGTGGTGGTCCTTCTTACTAAGACACTTTATGTAGTTTTTTCCCTTTATATGTCACCTTTCTTTACATTAGTCTTTGTCCTACTAGCTATAAATAACCCAACATGAACTCCCACTAGACCGCAGAGCACTTTACACAGCTACTTAGAATCACACAGAGTGTGTATGTGCTTGTACACATACATGGATATGAGATTTGTTTAAATGTGACACTGTTAAGCTTAATCAGCTTGGAACAGTACATATGTGCTTCCGAATCATATCATTGCTCTTTTGTTTGTACTTCAACAGCTACCTCATAATGTTGATATCAGTTTGCAAATGTGTCTCACACTACATCTTCTCTCTCTCTCACACACATTCTTGCTCTCTCTTTTTCATATCTTCTATAGTGTTTTCTATTTCTCTTTCATCTCAGAGGTCTTTGTTCTTTTTGTCTTTCTATAATGCATGAAAAAATAATAAAACCTTTCTCAGAGGAAAATATATTTATGCTTAAAGGTTACTCCTTATTATCTTAGGAGATTTAACGGTGTTCCATTTAAGTATCAACTATGCCACAAATGTTTCTCCTAAAATTCCTTAGGAGAAATTAAAAGAGACAAAAAAGTGATGAGATTTTTCTGAGATTAAAAGAGTCAAAACAGAGAGATACTTGAAATCACCAGATTTCAACACATGATCACAGGGTAAAATGCTTTACAGCTAGCTCAAGTGAGACCTTGTCAATTTACACTGTGTGACCAAAAGTATGTGGACACTTGTCCATCACACACATAAGTGGGCCTTCCTCAAACTGCTGCCATAAAAATGCTCTACATTTCCCTTCACTAGAACTAAGGATCCTAGCCCAAGTCCTAGTCCTTTGGCCATATAGTGTATATTAAGACATAAAAGAAGTAAAAATATGGTTAGTTACTGAGTAAAGCTATTTTACAAGTGTTAGCTGAAGAGTTGCAAAGTAAAATCAAATTAAAACAATATTTGAGTATAAGGGGTTTGAAATACAAATACAATTTAAAATGCTTGATGAAATGTATTCTGAGTATGCTGATACACTAGATTAAAGCTTGCTCACATGAAAACTTAATAAATAATTTAATGTGGACAATAAATAAGTAGACCCAAGTATTTAGCATACTCAAATACTCTTCACATATTACTTCATACAAAACTAAAATAATAGTTTACTTGTCATCTAGTGTACTTCTCTTCAAGTAAATGTACAAATGCTGGCATAAAGTACACACGTATGTTCTTCTCCAATTAGGCTACTTTATATAGCATATCAAAATTTCACCTGACATGATAGTATGTCTAACATAAACTGTACATCTCTCCAAATATACAGTAGTATACTTGTAATAAACTTGTTGAGAGAAACAGAGTGTATAATCACACAGGCGTGAGAGAGAGGTTGATATTATTCTAATATTTTATGATATACCTTTCCTACTAAGAGGAAAAATGATTCAGATTTTAATTTTTATCTTTCTGAAGAATTAAGGCATTTATTTGTTCTCTAATTTGGGGTAAAGCTAGTGAATGATAATCAGTCACTTTATCTTCATTGTAGAGCTTGTATCATTATATAGTTTGGCAGGTGTTGAGCTAGAGAAGTGATAGCCAGCTAGTGACTAATGGGAGGTGACTTCCTCCATAAACTTGTATTTCAAACTCAGTTATATCGGTCGAGCGTGATTCTGCTGATCCGTGTCCTTTTGACCACTGGTGAGGGTTGTATCTAGCACGCTAACTGAGCTATCTGGTTAACGCAAAACATTTTTGGCAGACTGGATAACAAAAGAACATCTGAAAAAACATCAGAAATAACCAGGTGTTATATTTTTGTACCCTACACTATATTTATATTTTTTGTTTATGATACCACAGAATGGTCACTGTTTCAAGAGCATTGCTGCTTCATCAGGCAATCACAGTAAGAGTTAACTAGCTAAAAAAAAAAGACAAGCTGGCACAACCCAGGCTACATTCTTCTGCAAGTAGCTTCTACCACAGAAATTCCAATCTGCGTAGCACATAGTGATGCCAAATCATTCCCTTTTTGTGCAGTGTTTTTCCCTCTCAGTGCTCTCTCTCACTGTGTTCACACATTCAATATACTCCTTCCTGCTCTTTATCTCTCTGTCTCTCACTGCCTCATTAACTCTCTCTCTCTCTCTCTGTGTTCTCCTTTCTCAACTCCTCTCCCCTGAGTCCTTTTCGATGTTCTCTGTTTATGGTAATGCCAATAAATGCCTGTTGAGAGTGTGTTGGAGAGCTGTGCTTCAAAAAGCAATTCTTATCCCACCGTCTCTCTAGACTCCCACACTCATCTCTTCATATTTAGCGTTTGATCTTTTTATAGCCGTGTCCTACCTCAGGCCAGGTCCAGATCAGTTTGAACATTTTCTCTGTTCCTGAACAAACACAGGAACTATATGCACACATTGTTTAAAAAAAATCTGCAAATTGAAGGAGAAAAAACATAAAATGTGACATTTCATGTTTTTAAAAGAAATGGTTTAATGATTATAAAATGAAAATATCCTCAATTAACAACTAGCCTTTAAAATAACAGCAGTTCTCAATAACTGATAAATAAAAGTCTAAATCTGTAATGTTAGCATATTTAGCACTCATTTAAAATAAAACAGAAAAACGGACTTACACATGAATACTTGCCAACATCATTCTGTAATCTCATGTATTACATTCATTTAACAAAACTGTCTAATTTAAATTTGTTTAAATTGTAAAGGAAGCATCATAAACCTCTCAAAAATCATGAAGTGAAGAAAAATTGGCAGGCAAAAATAACTTTATGACCTTGGATGCTTATTTTGGACTGCTCAAGCTCTGCTATCTTTTTGATAATATACGCTATATGGTCAAAAGTATGTGGACACCTGACCACTAACCCCATATGTGGGCCTTCCCCAAACTTTTGCCACAAAGTTGGAGGCATATAATTGTCTAGTATTCTATAGCATTACAATTTCCTTTCACTGGAACTTGAAGCATAGCCCAAACCTGTTCCATAAAGACATGGTTTGCCAAGGTTGATTTGGAAGCACTTAAGTGCCCTGCATAGAGCCCTGACCTCAACTTCACTGAACACCTCTGGGTTGAATTGGAATGCCGACTGCACACCAGGTCTCCTCGCCCGACATCAGTGGCTGACCTCACTAATGCACAATTTTCACTAACTAGCAACAATTTTTTTTCTAGGGAGCACTAGCTGGTTAGGTTAGTTTGTTGGCTAGTTTGCCTTGCTAATCTTGTCTAGCTAGGCAGCTAGCAAGCAAATGTTTCCCATAATTCCTGAGATTTATATTACTTGTGAACAGTATTAATGACAGTATGTTCATTTCCATTTTAGCTAACTAGCTGACCTACGTACTTTAAAGCATATCTAATACCATGGTATTGACTTACTGAACTACTGTCTTTGCTGTACATCATCTTCACTCCCAATGCTATTTAGCCAACTGGGTGCAGTAACCTGCCTCACTAAAAGCAAATGATGCGAAGGTACCTATAAACTTCAGCAAATTTGTTTCAATAATTGTTCCTCAGGTGGATAGAAAACACATATAGCTGCCTATAGTAGTTCAAAGAACCAAACTAGAAAGTGCCATGTGGAAAGTTAGTTTGGTCTTGCTGATTTAGTGATTGTAAAACCTGTACTCTTCTATATCCAGGGCTTCTTTGGCCACAGACCCAAAGAGTGATCATGGAAAACAGGGTAGATTTCACAGGGTCGATTTGCGCACATCTGGCAAAGAAGATTGTGCTGAGAGAGACAGAGCACTCAGAGAGCACAGCAAGTTTTCTTACTTTCACTCCCAGCCATGGATATCTGTGGCATTGTCATAACTTGAACTTGTGATCTCCAAACAGTAGGATGAATGCTTTTCTGTTGCACCACTCGGGAGCCCATATCTATATAACCAGTGTAATCTATTTAATTTAGCAGTCTCAAGAGTGAATAGCATGTTGTATGGGGAGAGAAAACAACTCAATCATGCTAGTGGTACATAGCCACAGGTCTGCAGGATAGCAAGAGATGTGGAATACCCTGAAGCAGCAGCGAAGGAGAACCTGAACTGGCAGGAAAATGAGGGTTGAGGGCCCCAAGTTTGTAGAGCATGTTGAGTGATGGCTAATAAGGCGGAAGCTGGTGGACACTATTGAGTTCCTCAGCGTTTCACCCAGACACATCTTTCTGTAGCATAAGGATTAAATGTAAGTAGGCCATCTCACCCACCTCTAGTACTCGTCCACTGATGTATCGGCTGCAGGTCTCACACTTTATCCCAAACTGGGCGTGGTAATCTGATTCACAGTATGGGATCCCATCTCTGAATAAAACACCAAATAAACATTATACATAAATTATTAAGCAAAAAAAATTGGAAAAATATACCACTTTAAAACTGTCTATAGTCAGAAATATTCCTTTAGATCTCATGCAATTATGATCAGAGAGGTATGACTTCCAAATAAATAGCATAACATCACAAGGCTTCTTATGTAGACCCTCCCATGACAAACCCCAAACCACAGACCGAGCTGTAAAAAGCAATCATTGTGCTATGACAACATCAGTTTTATGGGAAATGGTGCAGTAAAATGTTTACAACATGGCTAAATCAGGTTTGGTCTCAAATTTAAACACAAACACATTCATATTTAGAGTTCGTATATACTGTAGGTTTGCTTAAGTGAGGCATTTACAGTGAAACAGAATGGGAGGGATAAATGCATGCTCACTTGCTTATGTACTCTCCAGTGAGAACAATACCGCAGGTCTGGCACTTAAAGCAGCTGACGTGCCACTGTTTCTCCAATGCCAGGAGGGACTGGCCCTGCTTGATCTCCTCCTTACAGCCTGCACAGTCTAGAGAGAAAGAAAGAGAGAGAGAATGGGAATTTCAACTGTCTAGAAAGTCATGGCATGAAACTGTGAAATATGGTGTTAATCATGAAAGCTCACAGATATAATGTCTTGTGGTACTCACACATACACACACAGACACACTAGTAGCAGTAAGAAGTGGCTATGGAGGTGTATGAAGCATAAGTGTAAGCAGGCACTCGTGTACTGAAAAGTCAGCTGATCGTTTGTTTTCATTTGGACATTTGCAGCTATTTTTGGATGTAGTAACCCTCTACACTCTCTTCTACACACTCCCAAACATCCGTCCCTTTCATACCACAGCCTTACATCTCCTTAATATCCATCTCCTAATTCTACTCTCATCTGCAGTCTATTTACCTTTACTGCTATTAAGAAGGTCATGGTGGCACTGAAATAAAGAACGAGAATAAAGCAGACTAGACATATGCAACCACTCCAGCCTGCTCTAGAACAGAGATTAAGTCTTACCCTACCTCTTTTGATCTTGGTAAACAATTCTATGACACACACACACACACACACACACACACACATATACAAACACAGGCCTTAGACCTAACACCTGCTCCATTCTCCCCACAGAGACATGCAAGGGCTATATACTGTAAGCATAACAAACAATCCATACACCCATACATAATGTCAGGCCCTGGAGTCATAGATCTATAATACAATATATGACTTCACACAGGTACAAAATAACATTCACTGCTAATACAAATACACTACTTAGAATTAACAATCTAAGAAACATGCTAATTACACACCAGGAATACAATTGTTTATTTGCACTAACTGATATAAGTTAACAGACTTATCATTCAATTAATTGAGTCCAATCATCTATATTCCCATATTGTACATAGTTACACATGCAGTGGAACTCCAATATTAAACCAGACTGATGACACTGGGCATTTAGAGTTCAGCAGTGTGTGTGTGTGTGTGTGTGTGTGTGTCTGAGGTACACCACAAGAATAAATTATAAACTGCACTGGGATTTCTGAAGACACTTCATTCATAAAACACTTTATTGTTTAGAGAGGGACTTACGACTGGGTCCATGAATCTTAATCGGCTCATTTGAAGCAACAAGCTTGTGGGAGCACTGCTGACATACACACTCCTTACCACTGAATGTGACTCTGTCTCCAATTGGAAAGGGTTTTCTACAGTGGAAAGAAAGAGTGAATACTTATTTAAGAAAAGTTATACATCAATACATTAACAGCACATAATCTGCACATTTTTAATGTATAAGAATGCATATAAGTGATTATAATAGACAAAAGCTTCTGAGTTTTGGTATTCTGTATATATTTTGATTTTTGGATTCATGACAGTTCTCTGAACAAAACAGAGGTTTGGTAGCATCTTAGAGGCCAAACGGAGCTTCTAAAATAGGAGCGCTGGGGGTCAGGTGACATTTCACTTCAAACAGATGAAACCTTACTCTCTTCGAGCCATATAACATATAAATAGTCATATCATAGCTCTGCTTAAACATTTTACTGGTTGCATTTACAGTATTTATGGCCTAAAAATAGTCATGCACACTGAAACCCAGTCGCTTGCCCAGAATGAAAGATGCGAGCAGTGCTGAACGTTTGGCAACATGAACGTTTTGGCCCCTGCCAAAAACAACAGCACAAAAAACATGGGTGTATCAGATTTAACCAGCAAACGCTAACATACATCCAGTTGTTTTAGGGACTGGATAGAATTGCTACCAAGCACCTCAGCTATCCTCTTTCAGAGCAGTGTCTGTGTGTAATTAATGAGGCTATAATAATCCAGCACTTCCACCTTCATCTACATTGTAATCAGACTGACTGGAAGATACTTCACCAGAGGCAAATCCTATTAGAGACACACACTCCTACAGTGAGAGTTCAATTATATTTACACTCAGTCATGACCCGATCATCAAGTCAATCACTGTGCAGAATTACTCTCGATTGGGTTTAAATGAAATGCCCAGAAATGTTGTCTGTAGTATTGTAATTATCCCTAACTTCAAAACATGAGCCCACCTGTGCGCACACATGCCAAACACACAAAATCTTATCTTATTAAGTAATGACTCTGTTGACAATATTGCTGAACAATGATTTGGTTTGAGCATGAAAGAGTGGACCAGGAAACTGAACTGACTTGCACATTAAGACACAAATCTGTGAAATAATCCCATTAGTCATTCTAGTGTTTAAATGGCACTGGAGCCAATCCCAGAGGTACAACAACAGCAATCCTGATCCTCTTATGTGCTTTCGGCACTTTTATTTTTTCTTAGCACATTCTTTTACAGTAAATACTATATTCTACATCTATTCATGGACTTTCTGCACATCTAGCGAGATTTTCTTGTATTACACAGATGTGTGTTTGTGTGCACACTTGCCTGTGGACAAGCATATAGGTGAATGTATGTGTTCCTGCACATGAACTCTTGTGACAAGTCACTTAATGACAAGGGTGACCTTGTCATTACCTGCTGTGTCAGTCCCCTCTCAGATAAATGCTGCAATATCAGCTTTTTATTCATGTTAAATATTCATTATGTTTAAATATTTAATGAACATTGATGCTTTGTGTCCTGCCACACTATTTTCAGTTTCTTATGACCGCAAACATGTTATGAACAATATCCATGAAACATCTCCCAATGTATACGAAAGTCTTGAACATAATAGAATAGAATAGAGATCTCTGGAATATCTTAGTTAAATAAAACCTGGATATATAAGCAAATTAAAACATTAGACAGGCATACGCAAAAGCAAAAACAGGTCACAGATGAGTTAAAACATTGTTACATCCAGTAATTCTAGTCCTGAGCCCACGACTAGAATTACTGGATCATTGGACAACTACAGCTTGCTGAATGGCAGCTTTTTCCTCATGATGTAGTGAGCTGTCATGCTGCCTGTTACTGCATGGCCTGCCTGATAAGAGTTTGTAAGCTACTCCCACCAGAAGCACCCTGCTGAGCTATTTTGTGGCCACTGGCAGTGGGATTCTGTGAAGCAATTCCAGTCTTACTTGGCAAATGGATTTTTCTCTCCATGTACATTCATCAAATGCTAATTTGTCCCTAAAGGGAAAGTGAAAAAAATGAAAGGAGGAAATAAGTGATTTAGTGTAACTAATTTCCTTCAAAAACTGGGCTGTACAACAGGAAATAAGGAAGCAGGAAAAACAATCCAGTTTACAGGATTTCTGAGAAAGCATAAAATAACATAAAATAACCCTCCTTCACTCGTTCCATTCAGGAAGCAGTTGCCTAGGTAGGTAGCAGTTCTGGACAGCACTGGTGCACTTTTCGGTTTTTCATTTGAAAAACAGCATAAAACAAAATTGGCAAAATTGAAATCTTCCTTATTTAGCGCTAATTTGAAAGAAGTTTTGCTGATTTTTGGTGAAATATTGCTCTGACTGCCTAACTCATACAGTAGTTAAGATCTCCTATACTAGTCTCGTGGTTAGGTACCTAATGTAACATTGTCTGCTAAGCACTGAATGAAACTTATGAATAAACAATTAGCAGAAGCCTAACAGATAGATTATGCAATGACAAAAGCTAAGAAACGGGTTTATGAAGAGCAGAAGATGTATCCCAGCATTCAGCTTTACTAGATCTGTTTCCTTCAGCTTGAGGAAGACAGTTAATCTTCGGGATACAATCCAATTTGAGTAATGGTACTTCAGTGTTTGGCAGGCAGGTACTGGATCAGCCAGAGAGGGCATCTCTGAGTTTGCTCCTCATTCATTTTCTGATTCTGATTATGTTGCAAACAGAGAGGTGTTTCATGAAAATGTTGTTACTGTATATTTCATCTTCAGCCATGAACAGTTAAATTCAACCTCTTCCCTTTATGTTTGTTCTTATGTTGTTAACTTTTTGTTCTGGTGTCAGCACTATTCCCTTAAAAGCCACAAAGGTGACATGTTTTCATCCTCATACCCTGTTTGGCATCATAAGCGATAAATCATTTACAGACTCAGAGATCTATTAGTTAATTAATCAGCCTCAGCCTCAGAATCACTGGATCAAAACAAACTTATCTGCAGAGCTCAATTTTTACTCTTTCAGCTTTTATCAAGCCCATTTGCTAATAATTATTTAGAGCATCGTTTATGTGATTTTTTAAAAAAGATTGACATCAATTCTACTGACTTATACTGTGCATATAAATGTTAAATATATGCCCATGAGCTACAAGGAGATGCAGTGAAATTAAGGACATGGTAGCACTGCCAGATCCTTTTTATCGCTACAATTTTAATAAGGCAAAAAAAAGGCATTAAAATTTTCATCCAAGTATATAACTGGCAAGTACGGCCTGGTGACAAACTAAAGGGAAAAACGACTCAACTTGTTTTTGTCATCCTGAAAAATTGAGTTTTTGAAGATATACATTTTTCATCAAACAATGGTGATATAAGTGATATAAGTGTTTGTTATCTAAGTTTGTTATCTGAATGTCAGGCAGCTGGATACAAGTGCAGAGCATTTACTGAAATCTACAATTCAAACCACAGAACCTGACAGAAAGAATCAGTCAGAAGAGTCAAATACAAGAAACTGATAATCCAACAGTGATTCAATTAGTGATTAATATAGTATACTAAAAGGTCAATAGTTTTATTAGTAGTGACATTGTTAAATACCCTTGTTAATGAGGCACTGGTGTAATGATCACTCATTAACCAATGTCTGATTAAGGGTTCAGAACACATGACACATTTACCATTGTAACTACAAAGCCATGGTGACACTAACAATGATATAACTGAATAAATCAGCTAAATATTTTTTTTTGTTTGTTTTTTTGTTTTTTTTTTGGTAGTAAACTGTTAACTTTTTATTTAACTTCTTGTCCTGAAAGACCCACCTGCAGACACTGCAAACGAAGCACTTTGGGTGATATGTGTGGCCCAGCGCTGATACCACTTCTCCTGTGATGAAGTCCCCACAGCTGTCGCACTTTGTGCCGTATAGACGCTGGTAGTCTGCTGTGCATATGTACTCGCCCTTCTTCTGGAAAAATCCGGAACGGGCCAAGTTACAGCCACACACTGCCAGGAAGAAAGTGCATGATTACAATTGAACAGCTACACAAAATTGCACAGATTACTTTCCATCCCTCCCTGCAATATTCAGAATTATGCAAATCTGGTCTGGTCTTCAATCAGTTTTAGTTATTTGATATACAGGATGTCCCAAAAGTCCCCATACATAGGAGACTATGTAAGAGATAAAGCGTGTGTGTGTGTTCCAGTGTGTGTTGGGGGGGATGTGAAATGTCTTGGTGCAGGGTATTTGTGTAATATTCAAGTGTAGGGTATTTGGGCAATATTAAGTATAGTGTATTTGTGCAATAACTGATGTATGGCACTTGTGTATGTTATGTGTATGTTTGGTTATTGTATGGTGTGTATGTTTTGCTGTTTATACAGATCCGGGTGCAATTGCATGTCAATGTAGTTTGATTGTATATGTGTATTGTAACATCAACTGTGTTGTCTCGATTGCCCAAGACAAATTTCTCCTAAGGGTAGACAATAAAGGCTAATCTAATCTAAAGGTGTGCCTTCATCAGTGGATGTTCGTGGATGTCCACTTCTCAGTTGGTCCGTAACACTTCCATTCTTTTTGAATTTGTTAAGTCTGGCAACAGTGTCGTGTGTGATGTGCTTGCCATGTTTCCTGTTTAAGTCTGCTGCAACCTTGCGACAGCTTCCCGATCCTGCCATGAGAATGATTTCAATACATTCTTCTCCTGTCAAAGGCATTCTTAAAGGTTTTCTTTAAAAATAATTATAATATAAACTAAGTAAAAAAATTTTGGAAGACATTTTGGTAAACAGTGTTAATTTCCCCTCTGTATGAAGACTTTTGGGATGACCTGTAGAAAGCTTTCACACACACAGACACACACACACAGATGGTGAAGAGATTCTTAGTCAATTAGACTTTGGGTACCATGCATGATGTAATTTGCTGTGATGTCAAGGTTCCTTTTTCCACATAGTGAGTTCTACTTAGCAGCTAGGTTCAGAAGTACAGTCAAGTTGCAGATGTAATTGTAATTGCTTAATAATTACACAATTGAGGATATAGGGCATTTACATTATGTACTTTATAATAATGCTGCAACCTTTTGCTCGTCAAAGTGCCAATATAAAACTGTAAACCTCTAGTTAGCTTCATGTGGACCTTATATAACTGATATTTTTGTAAGTTAAACAGACACAAGCAGTTGGCTTTGTTATATAATGTCATTTTTTCCAAACTGAAAATAAAAAGAACACAACAGGAGAAACTCAAAAAAATCTCTCTTGTACGTGTTAACTACATAAAACTGTAAGATTGACATACTTTAACTCAAACACTCACTTCAACTCAACTCAAGAGGGGGATCTGAAGCCCTTTCTGGAAGAAATATGTTATATCAAGCAACATGCAGGAGAGCTCTCATTCATTAAATGACTTCAGAGACCTGAATATCTATCTAGACAAGCTGCAAGCTGCCTGATGCTGCTGGCGTTATTCAGATTGTCTTCAATCTGTATGTTTCATTCCATCATAACCTCCACACCCTCCACAACCCACTGCTTCTCTGCTTTCCACCCTCCCCCAACTCGTCCACAATGTCACAGATACCCTTTTCCCTACATTAATCACTTGCCTTGATAGCCCATTTCCACTCTCTTCAGGTTATACAGGACCCTCCAAGCCCTGGCTTTATGTTTTTTTTTTCTTTTTACCAATCGGGGAGGTGTATCACATGCTTCCTCCAAGACACATAAAAGCAAGCTAACCACATCTTCTCACACTGCTGGTCATGCGGTGTCACAGGGCAGTGTAACACACTCAGAGAAATGCGCTATCCACCCCTTTCTGCATGCAGGAGCTCACAGACACCCATGATTGGCTAGTGTCACTGTGATTGATAGGGGAGACAGAATGTCATCCCTTCCACCCACAGACCATAGCCAGTTTGCTCTCTTGTACTCCCAGCTACGGATGCCTGTGGCATCACCAGGATTTGCACTTGTGATCCCCGGACGTTAGAGTGAACGTTTTTCTGTTGTGCCACACGGGAGCAGTTGAGGCTTGGCTTTCTGATGCTCTCTGATGTCTATAGCTACCAAACAATCCCACTGAGTCATTTAATTCTCCTCCACCACACACATCTTTGACTGCTGAGACTGCTGAAGACACCTCCGAAGATATTATGAAGACACTGTCCTGGATCCATCCCCTCACATCTCTAGCAGGCCATCTTCCCTGCACTTATTCATGCACTTACTCACACAAGAACATCTATAATCTTAGGCAAATTCCCTACCTCATTCAAAAAGGCTCAGGTAACTCCACTGCTTAGGAAGACAACACTGAGCCCGTTACTAATAAAGGACTACAAACCAGTCTCCCTTTTACTATTTCCAGTGCTTTAAGTGCTCCGGTACTCACCAATATGCAGTAACAGCACTAGTACCCTTAGCTTTTTTTTTGTCCTGCACTTCTCATCAGCTCCTAGTACTCCTCATTACTCATGCCTAGCCAAAGAATGAAATGAAGTATCTGGAAAATATTTTTACCAGTGATTTTGGCTACACAAACAAACGAAGTGGAAGTAAAGTTCACTGCACATAGAAAGTGACCATATAATTCAGTAGAGTTCTATAGAGTTTATGCTTCAGTTACAAGCAAGAAATGAATAAAAACAATCAGTAAAGAGATTGAAAATAGAGCAGGTGAAAAACCACACAAAAGCAGGAGGCATTTTTAACCAAAATCTATGGATATTTTATTATATTTGAATAACAATAGTTTGTCTTCTTAATCTTGTCTTCTTTATTAAGGTAATATACAGTATATTTCAAATATTGGATGTTTGGTGTCTAATTCACTGCAGAGTCTCGAAATTATTCGAAGGCTTGCAAAAAGCAGTAACACCTACATCCAGTATTATCAAATAGTGGGTTTTCTCTGGCCCCAACTCATCCTCCATCCCATTTTTCCAGTTACATTAAAATTAAGTAGAATCAGTTAAAAAAAAGGGTGAAGTGGTGAATACTGGCTTACTATAATGGCCTACTGAAATGTATAATCAAATATAAGTAATACTCTCTCTGGGGATTTCTGTGTTTCTGCACACACATGACACCATTAGCGTAAGACCACAAAGCAAAAAACTAATACATGTGAATAGCCAAATTTGCTATAGTTAGCTACATGACTGAAGAAAAACATTGAGGAACAAGAATGTAAGTGAGGAAGAATTGGTAGTGAAAAGCGACGACACATTTCTGCTTCAGCAGCATTTCCATCTCACACCTCCAGGGTCCCTGGTTAGATCCTGAGCTCGGGTTACTGACTGTGTGGAGTTCTGCGTATTCTCCTACAGGTTCACCGGTTTGCTCCTACTGTCCAAAAACTTGCATGTAGGTGGACTGGCTATGCTAAATTACTCTTAGGTGAGAATGAGTGTGGGTCATTCCATGTCAATTCAAGCAAATTCCAAAAAGTTGGCTGCATCAATGTCTTCAAATTACTGCAAAATTATTCTAGGCTAAGACTGATATTTGAAACTGAGAATTACCCAATACTGCTGACCAGATATTGATACTTCACAAAATATAGCTGGTTTTATATTGGAGGGGTGTCACTTTCTTGTACAAATTAAGCTTTTTTTCACTTTTTGTTGGCATTTATTTCAGTGACCCAACAAAGCTGTGCTAAAATCCAATGCTGACAAGCAGCTAGGGCCCTGCATTTTGCATGCGCAAACTATTATCCTAGTACTATACGTAACCCAAATTTCATTTGCCAAGTGGGCTGGCATCATTATGAAATAAATTCAAGATTGTGTACATGCAAAAGGGCAGTAGAAGTAGAAACACAAGGTACAAGGTACATGGCGTCAGGGCTGCTACTAGTACTAGAACTATTGCTTATGCATGCTAAAATTTATATCTGCAGTACATTTATATGTACATTTATATAGTACATTTATTTCTTTCCAAGCACTGCCCATTTCTATCAAAAAACCTTGCCTTTAATCTTTCTTCTTTCAACTCAGAGAATTACCTGATAGATCCCAACTAGCCTGGCTTCACAAGCATCCAGTGCACTGAGACTGCCATGTTGATTGTTGTAAATAATCTTCATTCAAAAAAAGGTTGCCTATGTTCAGACCATTTAACCTGATTTTAGAAATATAAGCATTCCTAAGGTAATTCTACTCCTCATAATACCTTAAAGGTAACTCCTCTTAAAGGTACTTAAAGGTACGCCATCTTATTGCTTATAGTCAGGCACGCATGTGGCTTCTCTTGATACTGATATCCTGAAAATAATTAGCTCTACCTGCTCTTCCCTTGCCTTTCAAGCTTGGAAAAAGGATCATCACTTTCAACTCAACCTTTCAAAGACTTCTTTTAAAGTTTCTTGTAATCTGAGATGACCAGGTGGTGTTAATCCCTGTTATTCCCACTTAATGTCACTGCTCCTTTAGGTGCCTGCTCGTTTAAAACCACATTTTATCAGCAGTTTTCCCACTGCATAAAGTCTCTCCTTTTCTACACACACACAGACACATACAAACACACACTCCTACCATTATTCCAACACCAAGAACTATCCACTGTTGCCTTTTGCAAAATGTGTCACTAATTTAATGGGCCATTAGGCCAATAAAGGCAAGATACACAATCAAATTTGCTCCTGATGCTTCACAGGATGGGGTGGGGAGAGACTAAACCAACCAAAATAACACTGACTATTTCAGCTGTATTTAGAGAATCCACTTTCACAGCTCTACAATGGCTCTAAACTATAGAAAGGATCGCCAAGGTCTCTATAGTCTTTGGCAGTGCATGTTCAAGGAAATTTCAGCCCCACAGCTGTGTATGTGAAACTGTGGGCACACACAGAAACTGGATAGTTTAAGACAGGAAAAAGGTGATTTTTTTCTAATCTTCAACTGTCCAGTTTCTGTGAGCCTGTGCCCATGATAGCCTCAGTTCCTGTTCTTCGCTTGACAAGAGTAGAATCAAATGTGGTCTTCTGCTGTTGTAGCCCAACCACCTCAAGATTGGATGTTTTGTGCATTCTGAGATGCTTTTCTGCTCACTATGGTTGTAAAGAGTGATTATTTGATGTACTATATCCTTCCTTGCAGCTTGAACCAGGCTTTTCCAATTTCTCCTCTAACCTCTCTTATCAACAAGGTGTTTCTACCCACGGAACTGGTGCACACTCAATGTTTTTTGCTTTTTGTACCATTTTGTGTGAATTCTAGAGACTGTTGTGTGTGAAATTCCCAGGAGATCAGTAGTTTCTGAAATGCTCAAACTAGCCCATCTGGTACCAACAATCATGCCACGATCAAAGTCCCATAGATCACACTTTTTCTTCATTCTGATGTTTGATGTGAACACTAACTGAAGCTCTTGACCTGTATCTGCAGGATTTTTGCATTGTGCTGCTACCACACAATTGGCTGATTAGACAACTGCATGAATGTGTACAGGTTTTCCTAATAAAGTGGACAGTGAGTGTAGTTTAATAGCACACTTTTATATGAAGTAGCCACTTTATTTTGCAACCAGCCATCTTTTCCAATAAAGAAAGTAATTCCAAAGAAGCCATATTAATGCCCTCCACACCTTTTACTTGTTCTGTCACGAGAGTCTTTAATCAATAAGAACTTTATTTTTGAACACTTTATCCTTGTTACTGAAATTGCATTTCCTCTTTAGTGCTCAGCATTTTGACAGCTCTTCTGTCCACTTCTAATGCGTAACATGCAGATTTCCTGATAAGTTACTGCCTTAGTAAACTGAACATTAATTTCAGACATACTGCAAGCATATTTTGCAGCTCATTTGAGGCTACACGCTTTATTAGCTATATATCAGGATATAAACAACAATAAGGATAGTGAACCTCACTGTGAAGTCTGAGAAGTTCATATATGTTGTTTGTTAGCAGCAATAGATATTCTGCCCTCTATGTTACATCAAGTGGTAAATATATAATATATATATATATATATATATATATTATATATTTACCACTTGATGTAACATAGAGGGCAGAATATCTATTGCTGTTAACAAACATATACCCAACATACTCAGAGTGCAGAATGTCATATGAACCATTTTTCACTCTTAGTATTATATGTACATTTTAGTACACTTCCCTCTGCTGTAATATTCAAAGGAAAACAAATGTATCATTTTGCAATTCTTGGAAAGTGTTTCAGTGTTGATAATCAAATTTCTGTAGAGTAGTTCATTGGCTAAAAGGCTGCAGTGGAAGGACAACCTCTTCCAGGTTGCCATGGGAAACCCGAACTTTCTACAGTTGCCCTAGAGACAGCAGGGGCCCATACAAATCTAGTCATTTGTGTTGGTCAATGTCATTTGGATAACATGTACAGAGTAAGAATTACACCAGAAACTACTGACTGTGAGTGTAAAATGTATGCAATGACCTACATAATTTGTGAACATCAGACAACCAGGCATACTGCTCATCACAACAATAAATCACCTATACAGCTAAAGCTTTCAAAAAGAGTAGGAAAGCGTAGGCTAGTGCAGATTTATTAGCAGTGGTGTGGCTTGGCTCATTTTTGCTGGTAACTTATGCTAATTTGGTATACATCATTGTATACATCATTGAAATGTCAGATCTTCTGTGTGAGTAAAAACAACAGGAGCAACAGAAGTTCAGGCCAGAAATCAGCAAAATACGTTCTATAATCATATCATTTCACATTGTTATTTTTAGCAAACACTGAAAGAATTAATTAAAAAACAAGTGGCTTTAACTTCTGCTGCCACACCCAGCAACTTCTATGTCTGGGTGCATAAATCATGCAGTGGCCTATGTGTGGCCTGCTTCCTCTCTCTCTATCACAGAGATCACATTTTTCCCCATTCTGATGTTTGATGTGAACATTAACTGAAGCGCTTGTCCTGTATCTGCATGACTTTATGCACTGTATCTGCATTGTGCTGCTGCCACATGATTGGCTGATTGGATAACTGCATAAATGAGCAGGTGTACAGGTGTTCCTATTAAAGTGAATGGTGAGTGTACATTGATAGATTTTATTTCACATTAATAAACTCAAAGCATTCTCCATTTCCCTTGAAAGGAAGCGAGGGTGCCACATCTTTCAAGCGAGAAAATTAAGATAAAAAATTACTAATGTATGGTGGCGGTAGAGGGTGGGGTTTCCAGGGGTCAGTTAATATTAGAGAGTGTTAAAAACACATATGCAACTGTCAATCATTCCAGATTTGCATTGGCTCATCTGGAATTTTCATTGGAGAAAATTTTTTTTGTGTATTTTTATCCCTTGGTCACAGCAGTCACAGCAGAGTAATATTGTATACTCTATAGAAGTTTTTCTTTCAAGACTTTGCCTCAGGTTTATTAGGTTCTTGCTGACCTGTTCAGACTCATGGCCATTAGATACAATAATGACAGGAACATATCACCCCTCAGAATTCCACTGAACCAGGCTGATTTTTGCTATTGCTGCCATTAGTCCTTTCTGGACTGCTAACAAGGTTGGTCATCACTATATTTACATTTGTACAGCATCCTCTTGATTTTATTTATTTTAATATTATTTTCTGGAAGTAGCTGAAGTGTTATAGAGGGATTTTTTTTCTTTGTGCTGCCAAACTGGGTATGCATTTTCATGTTTTGGTCCATTTTGACTTCTTTTTCACCAACTAATAAAACTCCTCTTACACTATATGGCCAAAGGTTTGTGGACACCTCATCATCACACCCACATGTGGGTCTCCCCCAATCTGTGGCCATAAAGCTGGAAGCACACAATTGTATAGGAAGTTTTTGTATGCTGTTGCATTACAATTTCCCTTCACTGGAACTAAGGAGCCCAAACCTGTTCCAACATGAGCATGGCCCTGTGCAGACAGCAAGCTCCTTGAAGACATGGTTTGCCAAAATTGATGTGGAAGACCTCGAGTGGCCTGCACTGAGCCCTGATCTCAACCCCACTGAACACCTTTAGGATGGACTGGAACACTGACTGCACCCCAGGCCTCCTCGCCCAACATCAGTGCATTACCTCACTAAAGCTCTTGTGACTGAACGGACACAAACCACACAGCCACGCTCCAAAGCGGAGAGCCTTTCCTGAAAAGTAGAGGTCATTATTTCAGCAAAGGGGGACTAAATCTGGAACAGGATGTTCAAAAAGCATATATGAGACTGATGGTCAGGTGTCCAAAAACTTTTGGCCATATAGTGTAAATGCTTGTTCTAGTCAAACCCATCCCAACCAACCTGTATCAACCGAACACAAAACATAACATTTTTTTTGTAACAATATTATATTTGTCAAACATTATAAAGACCATAACAGACCAGACAGTAATTGAGATTTTTCAGTGCAACCAAATAATAATAACACTAATAATAATAATAAAATGATTTAAAAAGGAACAAAACCCTTTCATCTGCATGTATAAAAACAGTATTAACCTCTTTAATTGTTTATATACTTCCACTACCGATTAAATCTATAAAAGAGTTAACATCAAGATTGTCTAAAAAGTCATAAAACACTTTCCAAATGTTTAGCCTCCAGCAAACAAAGAGTTAACAACAATCCTTTATATGTGGTAATTTTAAAGTTCAAAGGATAAATGTGAAATATACACAGCTTGGGGTCAAGAGGTATCTCTTTACCAATAATTTAATTTATTATGTGCAGTATTTTTACCCAGAAACAGTTGAATATTGTATAATCCCATATACAATGGAGTAAAGTTCCATTCTTTTGTTTACATTTACAACACACATCAGGTATATTGGGGTTAAATTGATGTAACTTGACTGGGGTGATGTATTGTCTGCTTAACCATTTATACTGAAGCAATCTCAAATGGGTGCTCACTGTCTGCGTATGAGCTTTTAAACAAGCTGTTTGCCACTCTTCCTCAGTTGTAGCAACCTGCAGATCGGACCTCCATGCTTGAAGAAATAGTTCTTTAGATTTAGCCAAAAACTGCTTATATAACACGTACATCTGACCCTGACCTTTCAAACAATTAAGTGTGATATTTTCTAAAATAGAAAGAGGGGGCCAGTCCCCCACTTGTGCACGCTAGTGATACCAGAGATATTTGGACAGAATTGTTCAGTAAGGAACTTCCCTGTAATCTCTGCTATGTCTGTACCGTAATCATTCTTAGTCTTTGTTTGCTCTACTCTTGTGAATGTGAAATATTCGCTGACCTGATTTCATTGAGTTATTGAGTTTATTGAGAATCACTGATATTCCTACAATTTATCCGTACTGAACTCCGAAACTAAAACTGAAGGAAACTGAAGTTTCCTGAAACAGTCAACATGATCATTCAGCATAGTAAGTCTGGTGTGGTGCATAAAGCTTCCCACTGACAAATGTCACTGCAATATATAATAACTGCTGTTGCTAGACATATGCTAAGCCATCAGCTTGCTAGCTTTGGACACAGCCATTAGTGTTTTTTAAAGAAAACCCCTTATATGACAAGTTCCAGTAACACAGCACAGCAGCAAGTGCTTTGGTCCTCAGGGCCACATCTGTCAGCAATGCCTGCCTGGTTCACTCACACCACACTGGTGCTAATGAGCTACTCATCATCTCTAATTGTGTGTAGACTGAGCCAAAAACATTGGGCAATGGAAGGAAAAATGACAAACTAACTGAGCAATTACTCTCTTCTTGTTCTTCCACAGCCATCCACTGAGCCACCAGATGGTCTCTTACAAAGACAGTAGAACATCAGAGAAGGTGATGACAACAACAGAAAATTAAACACTTCTAATGGGCAGTTAAACATATGAAAAAGGGAGAGTAGTTCATTAGGGAGTAAGAAAAACATTTCCTGTAGTGGTCAGATCCCACTAATTAAGATAACCTGGTCAGATTCCCTGCTCAATATCAAAAGTGTTCCTTATTATGCTTGAGAACTAAAAGAAAGAGAGATCTATGAATTCATGTCCAAATGTTCCAAATGTCATATGGGATTTATGTGAGTCCTTTTCTAATAAGTCTAAATAAATAAAACCTCTTGCTTCTGTTTTTACTTTTTTTAACCATTCTTTTGTAATTATTGTGATCAAATGTTAAATCTGGAAGGTCAATTTTCACTTCTATTATGAAAAAAGTACAATTGTACTTTTCATGTTTTTACTGAACACACTGATTAATGATTTACAGACCAGGGTGTGAAAACCTAGGTGAACCACTGTATTTAATAACTGGTAGTACCTCATTCAGTAGCAAAAATATCCACCAAACATTTTCTGTAGCTGCTGAGCAGACTTACACAATGTTGAGGAGACCATTGCTCCAAAACCTGTTTCAGTTTATAAATATTTTTGGGGGTTCTTACATAAACAGGATTCTTCAAATCATTCCCCAACACCTAAGTCAGTGAAGGTCTGGACTGACTTCCAAAATTTAAAATTCTGTTGTAGATCTCCTTGTTGCGTTTTAGGTCATTGTTTAGTTGCATAATCCATCTTCTATTACGCATTAAGCTATGCACAGCTAACTGATGCTCTTCAGTTAAATTACAACATTTTTTGATAATATTTTGATAAATTTGTATTTATATTTCCCTCAATGAAAGGATAGGTGCAAGGTGTTCAGGCCATGAGGCAGCAAAGTATCCACATACCAGCATGCTCCCTCCACCATGCTTCACAGCTGGAAGGTGATTTTGGTGTTAGCATGTAATGCATTTTTCCTTCAAATACAGAATTGTGCATTTCTGTCAAAAAAAAAATCTCTCATCTGTCCATCATTTGTCTCATCAAACCTAACTAACTGACCTGATCTGAATCAGTGAGAGGTGCTGACTGACAGCTCTGTTTCATTTACTCCAAGTCATGACATTTCTTTTATTTCTTTTGATTGTAGTCTGTGGTGTTTGCACCCATTTACATCTGAAAGCAGACAAGCATAAAACCTTGTCAAATCTCAAGTTTCACTCAAATAGAAAGACCAGATATAAAAGACTGAACAGTATTTAAGAAAGGGAGTGGTGTTACAGTAAAACATGACTCTGCTCAGTTATGATGGAATGAAATGACCTACATCACTATAGAAGCTACTGAAATAGCGGACACTTTTCTATTTTATAAACACTTGGAAAAGATCTATTGAGACTGACGAGGCCCAATACCTCACACAGCAGCAAAGGGAATTCTGTGTCTACCACATCGATGCTATCATGCTTCCAAGTCCCTCAACTCTGGGAGAATTTCTCCCCAGCAACCACTGCATGGGCTTAATGATTGGACAAGCACATGTTGCCATAGCTACTGGAAGCTCCCATCCTATTCACTTTTCCCTTTCCCCCCTCCACCACAGTGCCAGACAAGTCAGAGAAAAAGAAGCATTCTGCATATTTACCCAGGGATGTTCCTGTCTTCTTGCTACCTGAGCAATATTATTGACTGTTTAGTTATCTTTTACATTTGTTCAGACCTGCAGAAAAAGCTCATTATTTGTCTTTATTCCTTATATATAAATGTGTATATATTTATATATTCTTATATACATACATATATATATATATATATATACACACACACACACACACACACACACAAAAGCATGTATTTGATAACACAAATACACATTTAAACATAATTAAGCCCAACTTCCTCTATACTAGCTTTTTAAGCCCTATGTTCAACAGCCAGCTGAAAGATTCCCCCAAGTCTATGAGGTCTGGTGTAAGAGATAAACCTGGCTTTCCTGTAAGTTGCATTACAGTTTCCCGAATTTGCCAAATATGTGTACAATATACAGCGCTAATACTGCAAACATATGGCTAATATGGCATCTAACCAGACGCGCACACACACACACACACACATGCAGCAAACTCTCTACTGTATTCAGCCTTTCCTTGCTGGCTGAATCCGGGTTAAAAAAATCAAAAACATACTTAGGGCTACAGAGAGCTACTTCACTAACTATCAGCAAGAATAAGAGAAGCCCCATGCTTCAGCCACGCCACCCAGAGTGACACGAGTGAAAGATAGATGGAGTTAATTTTGCTGCATTTTTGTTTCGTTTTCTTTTATGCTGCTAAGAGTCTTAATGCATTAAGTTTCAATTAAGATTCAATTATTGTACTTTTTAAGTTGAATGTTTTAATCAATTGAAAATGGAAACCTAAGTTACATATTCAGGCAATGCTTATTTTTGCTGTATTGAAACTGTATCATATCAAGTCAACTTTGTATTTTATCATATCCAATTGTCTACAATGGGTTTGGAAAGTATTAAGACCCCTTCACCTTTTGCACACTTTACTGTGTTATAGATTTATTTTTAAATGGATTAAATTAAATATTTTGGCCATCCATCTACACACAATAACCTATAATGACAAGTGAAATGTTTTTAGAAATTTTTGCAAATTTATTAAGAATCAAACCCTAAAATTGTTGGCAATGCTACCAGGCTAGTTTATTGGTGCTGTGTTCATTAGTAACTGCTGCAGGCAATCAAATTATATGAATTAGCTAGATAGCCAAGTGTCAAAAATGTAGCTATTTACTGCTGCCTTTAATCTGGGATATACTGTTAATAGACTGCTTGAATTTGTCACTCATTCATTTCATTTCCTAAACAATGTTGTACCTAAACAAAGTGGCAACTGGGCCAATATCATTCATTACTGGATATGATGACACAGTTGTTGTGAGAAAGGCCTATGACTGGTCATTGGATAATTAGGAAGGCTTTGTAAAAAGCATGAGCCTCTGAGTTCTACAGTCTCAGCTCCTTAATCACTGATTTTAGCTGATCCATGTCTGTCGCCTGTAACGCTACAGGACTGGATGGACGGCCGTTAGGTTCAGGGCCCATAGCCACTCAAACAGCACCAGTCACCCTTCAGCTAGGCTGCCACACTGAGCGTGTAACCCAGGTTCCAGAGCTATGCCTGGTCCTGGGATTTCCATGGCTGCAATGGCATAACCAACACAGTGACTGGTCAACCAGGTCCATTTCATTTTGGGGGGCTCACTGCGCCTAGAGTTGCCTTAATGGCATGGTCGCTCCACCACCGACCCTCTGGAACCAGTGGATTTATCCCAGGTGCCCCAAGATTATTGGGACCTCCACAGGGTCTTTTCTAAACGTAAGACACAAACACTGCCGTGTCATAGGCCCTCCGATTGCACCATCAACCTGCTTCCAGGAGCCACTCCACATAGGGGCAGCTTGTTTTCCCTGTCGCCCCAGAACACAAAGCCACTCCTCCTGCATTTGTATGTCAAACTCAAGAAGTCATGATTTCACTAACTACTGTCTCTTTCATGAGCTTTGTGGTGTCCCAAGGGGTCCTAAGCATGGACACAGCCAAGATAAGGGCAGTTAGGGAGTGGCCACAACCCACCTCAGTCCGGGCAGTACAGCGCTTCCTAGGGTTTGAGAATTTTTTCCAGTGGTTTATCCAGAATTTTAGTACCCTAGTAGCCCCCCTCAGTGCCCTGACCAAAAAGACCCCGGGGGGTTTTAGGTGGACAAGAGAGACACAGCAAGTGTAGGTGCCATTCTCTCCCAGAGTGCAGGGCCCAACCAGAAGTTGCACCCGTGCACATATTTTTCCCACCATCTGTCCCCGCCAGAACATAATTATGACTTGGGGAACCGAGAACTCCTGTCACTGAAGTTAGCTCTGCAGGAGTGAAGGCACTGGCTGGAGAGAGCCAAGCATCAGTTCCTCATTTGGACAAACCATAAAAACCTGGCCTACATTCAGAAGGCCAAGTGCTTGAACCCCCGACAGGCCAGGCGGTCCTTATTTTTTACACAGTTTGACTTTGTGTGGTTCTATATAATTCCCTCCCCCCGGATAGTGGCTCCGCTGCACTGGGGCCTGAAGGAGACCATTTGCACGGCTCTCCAGTAGGATCCAGACCCAGGCGGCAGCCCTCCAAGAAAGGTTTATGTCCTGTCAGCTGTAAGACCCCAGGCCCTTTCCTGGGGCCATACATCCCCCTTTGCCAGGCACCCAGGGATGGTCAGAACCCTGGAGTTTTTAAGCAGACAATTTTTTGGAGGCCCAATATGGACAAGGATATCCGGGCCTAGGTAGCGGCCTGTCAAGTGTGTGCCCGTAATAAAAAGCCACAAACATGCCCACCGGGGTTGCTGGAAAGCCTTCTGTCACCTCTTGGGGGCCACGGAAAGCCTTCCACCCAGAGTCAAATGGCCAATATATATATATATATATATATATATATATATATATATATATATATATATATATATATATTAATTACATTGTCTGCTCGTACATTTGGGCGCTTTTACTCGAGGCGCCGACTCTGTAACACTGCCAAGTTGTTAATTCATCTAGAAACTAATTAGCTTGCAATGTAGAAAAAATGCTCTCACCAAGCTAGAAGAGGATGAGAGGAGCCTATCCTAAGCTAAGAACTAGCCCCATACTGTGTACATGTGGTCCAACATGTGTATGAGGTGAGAACGAGAGGGGGAGAGATGTCAAACATCTGTATAACAGCAGAATTTTTTGTAAATAACGTCACATGTAATAAGTGACTTTGTGAAGTTGATTTTCACCACCCCTGGCAGCTTGGTAGGCTGAAATGAAACTAATGTTCTTATTCGTACTATGATTGACTATGCTTATAACTATTTTCTGATCACATGGACAGATGAGCTACCTGTCCATCTACATTTCATATTCCAGCCACCCCTGTGACAAGATGTGGTCTCGCATGTGAAGTGAATTTTATAAAAATATATGTATAGCACAAGCAGTACATATATTTTTATATGTACTGCTTGTGCAATTAACTCAAGCAGTACATATAAAAATATATGTACTGCTTGTGCAATTAACTCAAGGTGGAAAAATGCACAAGCTTGTTTTATATACATGAGAATTTACATGCACAAGACTGTTGCTGAACTGCAACAGGGCAAACATTTACTGACACATAAATACAGTCTGAATAAGATGTAGATATGAATTATTAAGCCACTGAAAAAAAACAGGTCCAAGCCATTGGAATGAGATAAGAAAAATGCAGTTATTATGTCACTAGAACAGCATGTCAGAATAATTTCTACCAGTGGAAACACAATCACCCCACCACTATGGCTCCATATAAATCCAGTTCAGGCTTCAGCCTGACCACACTCTCAAACTACAGGCTCTCATTTCTAGCATGATAAAATACAGACTATGTACACAGTGGAAATAAAATATTAATCCTCTGAAGCCAAAAGACTTGTTTGTGATGTGGCAGAAGCACATATGAAAATTTTACAGTTTATAGTTGCACTAGAACAACTGTTTATTAACTAGGAGAAGATAGAAAAGTCCAACCACTTTGCACAAAATCATACATCATGGTAAAGTGCAGATGGAAAATCTTAAAAGTATGCCAAGAAAATCAGGCAGCTTGCTTGTGGTATGAAGAGAGGTTAGGAAGAGATGATAAAATACAGGGTCTGAGTATGACACTGAGAGAGAATGTTTAAATGCAGCATTTTCCACTCAACTTTATTTTGTCCACTTTTTCCTTAAAGAAGTTTATAAAGCTACATTTTCATATCCCCATTTTCATTTTGATTCCAATTACAATGGTGTGCTAATGCACTTGTAATTACCTTGAATGGTTTTAAATAAGAAGCAAATCACAGTGATTAATTCTCATCTCATTCAATTTCTAATGCATGGAAAATTAATTACTTTTAATCCAGTACTTTTAATGTACAGAAAAAGAAGCAAAGAATAATGGAGAGATAAGTCGAAGATAAGAGGGATAAGAGAGAGAAGATCAGAAGCACAGAGCAGAAATGGAGTGAAAACATCATTTCTAAGCTTCACTAAATCCTAGTCACATTCCCTCATATATTCATGTGCTGATACTCTCTGCCCTGGAGCTAATACCTACTCATACAGCAGTCAGGAAAATCAACTGCTTGACAAATATATCATTTCAGCTCAATGAATAAAACAACACAACTTGTCAAACTCAGTTACACACCAGTGCATTCTGTTGTGTGAAACATATAGCATACAGAAGAAAAAAAAAGGACAAGAGTGCAAGACAGCTGAGTAATGCTGGGACTAATGGATTCTACGACTCTATTTCCACTTTGCAGAATCACACAAATGAAACCAGCGAACCTGAAGAAAACCACTCTGACACTGTGAGAACATGCAAAACTTAAATTCAAAAACAGAAATTCAAGTGCCGTATTGGACCTGCAGCCCTGGAGCTGTGAGGCCTCAGCAATACTGCATCACTGTGCCATTGTATCACTGTGCCACCCTTAATGAAAGATAATATTGTGGCAGGCGGTGTGCTGGTTATGCTGATTGTGATCCCTATGTGATCCCTAACCCATGTCCTTTCTTCATGACATGAAAAACTAAACTAGATTTAGGAAGAAATAAATATGCCACAAATTACAGAGCACAAAATCTGCCCACAGTAAGGCAGCAAAAAATATGTACTACAATTATTTTAAATTCTGTGTTTTGCTATTATTATTTCAAGTTAATATTCCTCAACTCTTGAGATTGTAGTTATAGTTTGACTGGGTACTTTATTTCTGGACTCAAAAAGACTGGTGTTGCAGACCACCTGAGAAGTGAAACTCCACGGACATCCAATGACAAAGGCACAACCAACGTGGTGCTGGCATACATAGTCCCCTATGTACGGAGACTTTTGGGACACCCCGTATATATATATATATATATATACAGTTTTTTTTTTTTTGTAAAAAAAAAAAAAAAAAATGAAACCAAGATAAATCATGTCAGAACTTTGTCCACCCTCAGTGTGAAATTACCACATATATAAAAATTAAGGGAAAAACAATCAGAAACATTTTAGGGAAAAATAGGAAAAGTAAAAAAGTTTTTTATTGTGTAGGTCCTTCTTGTGCCACCAAAACAGCTCTGACCCGTTGAGGCATGGACTCCACAAGACCTCTGCAGGTGTGCTGTGGTATCTGGCACCAAGACGTTAGCATCAGATCCTTTAAGTCCTGTATGCTGCGAGGTGGGGCCTCCGTGGATCAGACTAGTTTGTCCAGCACATCCCACAGACGCTCAATGAGATGGAGATCTGGGGAATTTGGAGGTCAAGTCAACACCTTGAACTCTTTGTCATGTTCCTCAAACCATTCCTGAACAATTTCTGCAGTGTGGCAGGGCGCATTATCTTGCTAAAAGAGGTCACTGCCGTTAGGGAAAACCATTGCCATGAAGGGGTGTATTTGGTCTGCAACAATGTTTAGGTGGTACGTGTCAAAGTGACATCCACATGAATGCCAGGACCCAAGGTTTCCCAGCAGAACATTGCCCAGAGCATTACACTGCCTCCGCCAGCTTGCCTTCTTCCCATAGTGCATCCTGGTGCCATCTCTTCCTCAGATAAGCGACTCACACACATCTGGCCACTCAAATGATGTAAAAGAAAACTTGATTCATCAGACAAGGCCACCTTCTTCTATTGCTCCATGGTCCAGATCTGCTGCTCACGTGTTTGTAGACACTTTTGGCAGTGGACAGGGGTCAGCATGGGCATTCTGACAGGTCTGTGGCTACGTAGCCCATATGCAGCAAGCTGTGATGCACTGTGTATTCTGACACTTTTCTATCATAGCCAGCATTAACTTTTTCAGCAGTTTGTGCTACAGTAGCTCTTCTGTGGGATTGGATCAGACAAGCTAGCCTTCGCTCCCCATACCCATCAGTGAGCCTTGGGTGCCCATGACCCTGTCGCCGGTTCACCATTTGTCCTTCCTTGGACCACTTTTGGTAGGTACTAACCACTGCATACTGGGAACACCGCCACAAGACCTGACTTGCTGCCTAATATATCCCATTCCTTGACAAGTGCCATTGTAACGAGATAATCAATGTTATTCACTTCACTGTCAGTGGTTTCAATGTTTTAGCTGATTAATATATATATATATACACACATATATATATATATATATATACACACACATTAACTTGTGGCATTGGCATGTTCTCCAGCCCCGTGTCTGCATCTGATTATCAATGACACTAACCTGTTTGCAATCACACACTTTAAGTAACCCAAAGTCTCGTACCAGTATTGCGCCTGTGACGTTCTAAGCTTTTGTTATCTGTCTGTTTTGATTAGTATGTTGCTCAAAACAGACAGATAACAGATAGACAAGCAGGTAACCTTCCTGTTTTCTGATTTAGTCTTGTTTAGATTATGCTTGTTTGATAAATGCTTTACCATTTTCCAATCTTCAGCTGTCCAGTTTAGGTGAGCTTGTGCTCACTGTAGCCTCAGATTCCTCTTCTGGGCTGACTGGACTGGAAGCCAATGTAGTCTTCTGATGTTGTAGCCCATCCACCCAAGGTTTATGTGTTGTGCATTCTTAGATGCTTTTCTGCTTTGCATGGTTTAAAGTGGTTATTTGAGTTACTGTAGGCTTCCTGTCAGCTTTAACCAGTCTGGGACTCTGACCTGTCACATCATAAGGAGTTTCTGCCTGCAAACCTGCCTCTCACTGGAAGCTTTTTGTTTTAAACAACTATTCTGTATAAACACTAGAGACCAGGAGATCAGCAGTTTCTGAAATACTCAAACCAGCCCATCTGGCACCAACAACCATGCCACAGTCTCTCACTGAGATCACATTTTCCCCATTCTGATTTTATGGGAATATTAACAGAAGTTCTTGACCTGCATCTGCATAATTGTATGCACTGCTGCCAAATGATTGGATAATTGCGTGAATGAGCAGGGGTGCAGTTGTTCCTATTAAAATGGAGCTTTTAACTAATAGCAGTGAGGGAAGGGAACAGCTGAATATATGCATTGTGTTGCAGTATCTTAAACGGGACCAAAGGAATGTAAAGATAAACTGATATCACAGAAAATTTAAAAAATACTGTGTGTGGGGTGATTGACTGATCACTTTTCTCATCCATACATAAGTCATCAGCTTGTCTTTGGAAACAGCAAAGTATTAAATCCATGTGTAACAAATTCATTTGAACCCTGAGGCCTTAGCTTGTTAAAATTATTCCTAGGAAATGGGTCTGTGTAAGAACAAATAATAATTTAAGTATTTTGACATTGTGGACCTGGTCTCACTGAACCAAATCTATTGTGATTAAGAACACCAACCAAAAAAACAAATAAATTTGTTGTCCACTACAACATGTGCTCTCAACTCCCACACACTTTGTTAATAAGGCTCATTCTGAACAAGACAACCAACATGGAGAAAAAAAAAAACAGCCACATCAGAATGAATAACCAAAGAATGGGTGAAAGTGGGAGATATGAACAATCTGTCTATAGAGATCTGCCTGTTGAAAGTCCAGTGTGTAGGGGCACAGGCATCCACCCAAGGCCACGTTCCCTGCTATAAAGTATTGAGAAAGATCTGTTTTTTCTCATTTATATCATACATTTTTAGCATATTGTCACAATCAATTAGAAAAATAAATCATAAGAGCATCTTCACATCTTGATCCTGACACCCTGTGGCCAAATCAGGATACTCTGATCTACAAACTATTAATGAGGGGTACTTGCTGGTAAATACTGTATTATAATTAGCCCAGGGTGGCATCGTGGTGGCAGCATTGCCAATTCACAGTTCCAGTGTCCCTGGTTACTGTCTATGTGGAGTTTCGTATGTTCTCCCTGTGCTAATGTGGGTTTCATCCAGGTTCTCCTTTTTCCTCCCCCTTCAAAACATGCAGATAGGTGGATTGGCTACACTAAATAGCCCCAAGGTGTGAATAAGTGTGTAAATGTGTGTATGCATGGTGCCCTACAATGGACTGGCGTTTCACCAGTAAATGGTAGGGGATCTGACACTGCATATTGATGTTGGAGCCAATATTAGCATGAAATGTGAGACTGGTCTCAGACTGTATTTCCCATATTTTCATGCACTTGTGATATGTCAGAGGACACACCATATGGAAAATGATGATCTTGGATCAGTAAATGTAAATGGTATAAACCTAGATTAAGAGACTAAATACCTTTTATTAAATACATTTTACAAAAGATAATTTTCAATTAATGAAGTACCGAGGGAAGGGTGGACAGAAAGTAGGAGAGAACAACAGGATGAATGATACTGCTGAGCAAGTTCATGTGTTCCAAGGCAACGTCTCATACAAAAACAGTAGGAAGGTGCTATAACCCCCACCCCTTTCTTGCTTTTGCTCCACGCTCCTCCTCTCTACCCCCTTACTTCTTTTCTAAGTTTTGATATAGAATGTTCCCATTGGTGGTTATGCTCCTATTGGTTTGATGTTGTTGAGAATAACCACCAACCAGGGTGCCCCTTCACACAGTTACCACAGCAACCATTCAAATGCAATGTCAGCGTGGAAAAAGCAGTTTGGAGACAGACACTGGAATATATGGCCAGCCATACAAAACAACAGCTAACAAAGCTACAATAAAAGAAGCTGTAATCTCCCAACTACAATTTGATTGTTTTAATATCTAATTAAAAATGTATATTGAACAGTGTGTTACACTGGACAAAATTCAACCTGATGAACATATTATTTGCAGGGCCATCTTTTTCAGTTTCCAAAATTAAAATTCCTGACCACTGCAAAAACCTAAAATAAATAATGCCACAGCTGAGACTATGGAGCATCACCATGATGCTGTGTGGAAGATGCAAGAGCAGATGATCTCATTATTCAACAGGTCTCTAGTTCAGACGGCCTGGGAGACAGACACAAACAAAGACTATGGCAGTCCCAAGAGCACAGCCAAGGATAAAATGGTTATTTAAACATCTGCTCACTGGCAGTAAAGAGCTAATAAGTTGAAAGTATGGTATCTTCTTATAGTGGTACAGAAAACTAGAGGTTTTAATTTTTAATAAATTTTAAAAATAAATAAATAAATAATAAAAAAACTGGAAAAATCCATGAAACTCGGCTTCTCTAATCAAGATGAGACATTTTAAAAATTATATTTGTATTACAAATGTTATACATAAATAATGAACTGAGAGTAACAAACTGAATTAAAAATGTAATTACCTTTTCACCCTGTAAACACAAAACTTGCCATCAGGAAGATCCCCAAGCATGTGAAGCAGTTCATTTGTGCAGATTCCCAAAAATATTTATACTATTTTACTCGTTTTTTATTAATTCTTATGTGTGATATGGGGTTTTTAATATTTATTTTACAATTGTATTCCTGTAAAACCTAACTATATGGTAAAGGATAATAGGACAGCTATTGCATGTATTGGACCAACATGAAGCTTAATAAATCAGTTAAACACTTGCATAGCAACTCCTTACCTTGGCAGGTGAAACATTTGACGTGGAAGTGGATGCTCTGCACTCGCACAACCTCCCCTTTACAAACCTCTCTGCAGCGAAAGCAGCGGATAGGTCCAGGGCTGTGCTCGCTGCCATAACAGCTCTGCTGATGAGGTACTGTTGGGAACAATAGAGATGCCACACTAAGAAACTTCTGGCAGTAATTAAGGTTAAAGAAGTATAGGTACTATAGGAAAAGACCTGTGTGTCTTTGGGACCTTGGACTGTCCATGGTGTGTGAGATTTTGAGCCTGGGGCAAACCTCCAAATCTCTCTCTCTCTCCCTGATTATATTAATGAAAAAGGATTCTGTGCTGATTTCTACTCTATTAAAATGCATCACATGCACTCAAACCTTCTGCCAGCCAAGTGAATCAATTATTTTGACACCACTGTGCCATGTGTTTCTCAACCCTTTATTTTGAATGGGTTTGTACCTGGGAACAGGTCTTGATAAATAAAAACTGATGGAGCAAGTTTCTCTATTTGACATGCTTGTTAAACTCCAGTAAATAACATTTAATGTCATCTAATAAATAGCCACTCAGTCCACAAGACACTTCTAAAGGCCCTATACTGAAACAAACCATGTGTTATGCTCAACAAATCATTTGGCAACCTACTGAAAAACACTACATTCCACTGACTGTAAAAAAGCCACTGAACAATGACCCATTAATATGGTTATGCTCCCACAGAGACTCTTGCCTACACTTGCAATATTCCTCTGGCAGACTCTGGACCTGAACTCCTGCCCACATTGTTTTCTGCACTCCGTATGTGGCCCATGTTGGACAATGTTAGTCAATTACACACAAATAACACTCTAATACAGCATACTTTAAAGGGAGATAAGTCACAACGCCCAATTCTGTGCCTCTAAACACTACATGCATTTTCTGTAACATATAAGAGATATAGCAGGTACTAACTGTACACTTTTATATCTAAATTAATCAGACACTTCATTGTCTAGATGCAGTTTAGGGTTTGCATGACCAGTCATTTCGCAAGTTGAGCTCCAAATGCTTCAAGACAACTCCACTTCATAGTAACATCATCTGGGGCATCTGTAGCAAAAGAATTTCATAACCAGACTTGCTGTAAAGGTGACATCCTACAACGGTATTTAAAGTCTGTTTTCTATTCTGCTGTCAATTAAAATGAGTTTCTGGATATTTTCCACAAATAATGTACATGAATATTGTCCAGAAGTACTTACTTTTTCCAATACTGACTGCCCTGTAAGTTCTTTATACACACTTGTGCATATATATATATATATATATATATATAGGAATATAACGATGGCGTTTTTAGGGGCACTGTTTAAAAAAAATAAACATTATTTCAATAATAAAGTCATAATATTTTGAGAATAAAGTCATAATATTTCAAAAATAAAGTTGTAATATTTCGAGTCTCTTTTGCTGAAGGAGAAATCAAGCAGTTGTCAGCTATCGATGGTTACATCTGAGTGCCATTCAAACAATGTGTAGATGAAAGATAACAACAGCATGCTCTGAGCTGTCAAATGGACTTAATACTTACGGCGAGTCTATGCCATAATGCATTGGGGACTTGACTGCTGTACTGAGTACTCTGAGTACATCTGTTATGTCGCAGATGTGATGAACGATAGCCTTGAAGGTGACTACTGCCTGTGATTACTCCTTCAAAGAGAAAATTTCCTCCAAGTTCGGGTGGTCCTTTCTTCTAAACAAACAATTTCTTGCACAGAATTTTCAAAGTTCTAGTACTATTATTTATCTGGTGCAGATGTAACAGAAGATTAAGCATTTCTTTATTTGTAAAGTAACATTTCACAGTATTATGACTTTTTTCCTTGAAATATTATGACTTTATTCTCAAAATATTGCCTTTTTTTCTTGTAATATTAAGACTTTTTCTCGAAATATTATGATTCTATTCTCGAAATCTTGAGATTTTGAGAATAAATCTACACAGTGGCCTTAATATGCCACTGAGAATATATAAGTGACAGCTCAAAAATAATTATACACCATCGTATAGCCTATATTATCTGTGTGTGAGATTGCAGAGTGTGATTGTGCTGGAGCTAATTGTAACGCTTCTGGCTATGAGGGTGTGTAATCCCTGCTATCCCACACAGCTGACACAAAAATGATTGCTCCACCATACAGGCTTTACTAGTTTGAGTGGTTTTACAACTTATCTTACTTGTTTGCAAACAGTATTTAAATTTTCCACTGCATTGTGATGATCAATATATTAAGAATGAAATCAGTATTAACAATAACAAGGTTGTGCATCAATACACTACTCTAAGCTGAAGAATGTTACTGACGGACACAAGGCATGTGCTCTCAACAAGGAGGAAGAAATTGCATAACGTTCGAATAGGAAATGTCTTATTGAAAACAATGAGTTTGTTTTATGCATTAGAAAAAAGCTTCTAAATTTAATAAAAATGCTAATTTGAATGACAAATTTTGATTTGCAACAAATGTATGTCAAATTATGACCTGCATTCCCTTCTTTATAATTTCCCCAGTAAATATGTGTTCAGGAAATTATAAAAGATGAAACCACTTCAGATCAGTTTGTTTAGGACTTTGGTAATGAAGAGCAATATTTAGCACAGGACCACTGACTACCAGTCCCAAGGTGTAAAGTGATAACCACTGGGCTTAAAGGGCTGTGGCTATTTCTGCACTGAGCTAAGAAGACTCCAAGAAGATTATAGTCACAGAGGATTATATGAGAGTGGAAGAGACACAGAGCCAGAGATGAGAGGGTGCACTGTAAACAAGGCACAGCAGAATTAACTGTGTGCACCTAATATTAAAGCATGTTCCTAGGGACTGAATGAAAAACCGTTCATGCTAAAACATGTAGATAACTCTGCTTGTTCATGAAACCGTCTTCAGATTTTTATGAATATGACACAGGTAATTTTGTTTGTCCCTCAGTTTGCACCAGCAGGCTGTACATACCAATGGGAATCCTATAAACTCACTCATTCTCTCAATGATCACTCAAACTCAAGGTCAGACAGAATGAGTTATGATCTGTTAGCTCAAGGACTAGCCTTCAGGTTTATTAATGGTTTGCTATTGACTTTTAAGACAGTTGTTCAATGGGACTGACTTACCGTATAAGCAGACAGTCAACTATGGTTGAGAATATTGTATGTAAACACATCAAACCTGTCAATTTCACTTTGTCTTAGTGCTTTGGCACCAGGCAGTGTAGTATAGCATGGTACAGTTTCTAATCCACAATTACCCATATCCTAGTCAAGTTCCTGTGTCCAATTACTATTGCATAATGGTGGCTAATGGTGGACATGATTTATAAAATCCTACTCAAAATTTGCAAAAATAATTTCTTTGATGTTACATCCAGTCCCCTCCAAAAGTTGGCAAGGCCAATTCTTTTGTTTTGCTATACACTGAAAACATTTGGGTTTGAGATCAAAAGATGAGTATGAGACAATAGATCAGAATTTCAGATGTGTTAAACAACTTAGAACATGGCACCTTTGGTGGCGGACCACCCAATTTTTAGGTGAGCGAAAGTATTGGAACAGACATTCTTAAAGTAAATTAAAGTAACTAACACTTAATATTTGGTCGCATATCCCTTGTTTGCAATACAAGCTGGCGACCCACTGACATCACCAAACTGCTGCATTATTCTTTTCTGATGCTCTTCCAAGCTTGTACTGCAGCTTCTTTCAGCTGTTGTTTGTTTGGGGAGGTTTCTCCCTTCAGTCTCCTCTTCGGGAGGTGAAATACATCTGGGGAAAAAGTGGAAGGTTTTAGACTGGCCAAGTCAATCACCTTCCACTTTTTCCCCTGATGAAGTCCTTTGCTGTGCTGGCAGTGTGTTTTGGGTCATTTTCTTGCTGCATGATCAAGTTCCTCCCAATTAGAATGGATGCATTTCTCTGTAAATTGGCAGACAGCATGTTTCTGTAACTTCTGAATTTATTATGCTGCTACCATCATGAGATACATCATCAATGAAGATTAGTGAGTCCATTCCAGAAACAGCCATGACACTATCTCCACCATGCTTGACTGATGAGCTTGTATGTTTTGTATCCTGAGCAGATCCTTTCTTTCTCCACACTTTGGCCTTTCCTTCACTTTGGTAGAGGTTAATCTTGGTTCCAGAAGTTTTGTGGCTCATCTCTGTATTTCTTAGTGAATTCCAATCTGGCCTTCTGATTCTTAATGCTGATGAGCGGTTTGCATCTTGTGGTATGGCCTCTATATTTCTGCTCTCAAAGTCTTCTTCAAACAGTGGATTGTGATATCTTCACCCCTGCCCTGTGGAGGCTGTTGGTTATGTCACTGACTGTTTTTGAGTTTTCTTCACAGCTATCATAATGATTTTGTCATCAACTACTGTTGTTTTCCTTGGCCGACCTGTTCGATGTATGGCTGTTAGTATACCTGTGGTTTCTTTCTTTGTCAGGACATTCCAAATTGTTGTATTGGCTATGCCCAATGCTTGTGCAATGGCTCTGATCAATTTCCCTCTTTTCTCAGCTTCAAAATGGCTTGCTTTTCTCCCATAGACAGCTCTCTGGGCTTCAGGTAGCTTCATCCATTTTAACAAATGCAGTCTTCACAGGTGAAACTCAGGGCTCTGATCTATTATCTCATATTCAACTTTTGATCTCAAACCTAAACCTCAAACCTCTTCAGTGTATAGCAAAAACAAAAGAATAGGCTTTGCTGTTCCAAACTTTCGGAGAGGACTGTAATATTAAAAAAAAAAAAAAAAGAAAAAGGCTTATAGCTTCTTTTACATTAAAATATACAGTTGACACATGAGACATTATCAAGACAATTCTGTGACACTCGATTTGACCAATTAATGGACCAATCAAGAAGTTAATGATTAAAGAATCTATTTCTAGCTCCCTCAGTATGTCGTTCTTTGTTATGCTTGTTCCTGTTGCGATAAGGGAAACCAAATTCTCCACTTGTAATTAGTTGCAGTACAAGTACTTGGCAAAAGAAACAACAAAATATGGAATAAAAGATCTTTTAAAAATCTGTGCCACACCACAAAGTCAGTTGGAAAAATGCTATATGATACTTCTAAATACCACTGCCTCTTGTGAGTAATGACCCTGTGGCATAAGGACTGTACATTATAAATGTAGGATTAAGCAAGTGCTCTAATTCCCTTGTACCCATATAATGGAAACACAAGGCTGTACACTGAACAATAAACCTGTAGCTACAGGACTTGTTTTTTTTTTTTTTTTCCTCAGACACGTGGTTTCCATATACCAACAATATATTCCAGAAACAATAGGAAAGATTAATCTTCAGCATTTATGATCAACTTCAAGTTTTAATTTGAGGAAAAGCAAAAAACCTAAAATACAGATAAGAAAATGTTTATTATAAGGGTAATGAAGCAGATCATAAGTCATAAAGTCATAAAATCTAAGACTGCAAATCTGCTAATTTAAATACACTATTTCCCCATAATAGGTATTGTTTAGTCACAGTAATAATACTAATCTAAACACATATTCAAGTTACAATAATATAACCATTTCCTTTTCCTTAATGTTAACTATTCTTCCTCACTCATACTTTTTGTTCCAAGGGTTCCCATCTTCCATCACACCCACTGTCATACCATATACTGATATCAGCATAGAGCCCAGTAACTTCAAAACAGTTCAATTTATTTCAAATTTGAATTTATTTAATTGTTAAACATGTATTGTTTGAGGCCAAAAGTGTGTGGAAACCTGACCATCACACCCATATGTGCATTGTGAACATCTCATTCCAGATTTAGTCCCCTTTTGCTGTTATAATAACCTCTATTTTTCTGGGAAGGCTCTCCACTAGATTTTGAAGCGTGGCTATGTTATGAATGTACATTCAGCCACAAGAGCATTAGTGAGGTCAGGCACTGATGTCAGAGGTCTGGGGTTTTCCATTTACTTTTAGGAGTACTTCATGGCTATAGTAATTGAAAAGACACTTTAAATTGACCTTCTCGGTTAATGGGGCTTGCAATTAGTGAATTTAATTCAGGATTATGCCCACAGCATTACAATCATTTCTACATAATAACATTTCTGGCAGTACTTAAAAATGTTGCAGCCCTTTCTTGTATGTGCTATGTCTGTGACTGTACAAGTAATAATAATAAGAAGAAGAAAGAAAGAAAGATAATTCTATGCTCAGCTGGTTTTGCAGTCATGCAGAAACTGGTTGTAACCATAAGAAGAGCAATAAATAAAGATAAAAATAAATACTGACTTCCAGGTAACTGTGCTGCATTTCTGTTGCATTCAGGTCATCACGCCCAGTGTATTGAAAGGAAATGCTGTGTGTTTGTGTGTGTGTCTGTGTGTGTGTTGGCTGGGGTTTCTGAGTGGCAGGTAATTTGAGAATTCATGTTATCCACATACTTAGGTACTGTCTGCCTGCAAATGGAGGTGTATATGAATGATGGTAACACAGAAATTACTTTATTATATCACAGATAATTCAAAAAAATAGTGGAAGGATTAGACAATGGGTGTATTTATAGACTGTGTGTATATTTATTTATAGACTACGTGATTTCATAATATAATGACAATTGGACTTGCACAGGTAACACATTTTAGTATCACGACAATTTTATTTTACATAGTTTTATGAACACAGTGTATTGTATCTGAATAAAATTGTAGTTTAAGGAAAACTCTAGAAAAAAAGTATCAAAACATGAACCATAAACTGTATTGGCTCTTGTTTTGGTCATGTCTGAGTTTAAATAAAGAAATGTTTTATTACTAGTGTATTTAACAGAAAATCTGTGAGTTAGCTTTTAGATGTGACTTGAAGACCTTGATGTCTGCATGTACTGGGGATACAGGCTTATTTGGTTCACACGTTTTTGTGTTTTTCGACCTTACACTAGCTAGTGACAAATCAGCTAAAATTTGCCCATGGAAATGTATTGTTTTAGGGTGTGAGAGAATTTTATATCCTGTTTGTACCTCAGTGGCCTTCGCATGCACAAAGCCATTCTCCGCACATCTGATTTAAAAGGAGCAGCACAGGTAACCCTTCTATGGGATTTTCATTTTTACTTCTAGTACATTCAAACACAACATGTCGAACAAAAATGTGGACTCAACAGACAACACAGACTTGGTTCAGTTAAGTTTTGTTGAGGGCACAGTCAGAGTGAGCTAATTCATGATCAGGTCTCAGGAATTAATAGGATCTCACCAAAAATGCCCAACAATGCCGAATGAAAATACTGCATCTGTTTGGCCATCATTTCTAACATTTGCCAACTCTGCCTAAAAAACTTGGTTGCTACAGAAACAAAAATTGTGTATGATGTTAGTATTTTTAGTATCTTCTTCTTTTTTTTTTAACAAAATAATGTTTCGCCTGCTGTATATGAGAAGCTGTGCTGAGCGGGAATATGAACCTTTCATTTGTGAAGGGAAGAGAGACAGGTGGAGCAGAAAGCAAAGATTTTTAATAAATATATCCATTTGTTTAGCAAATAAATAATATAAAATCAAAGTAGTAGGCTGCACAGACCAAAATCTTGTCTTGCACGTGTGTCTCTAAGTACTAAGTAGGAGGAGCTCCAGTAATTTTATTTCTTCAGTGCTATACTATGTTCTCTGTTATGCTCTATGTCTGCACAGTAGTAAATATACACTAATAGAATGTTCCCTCTTCTTCCTTTTTTTGCCATAAACCAGAGGACTGACACATTGCCATCTGTCCTAAGCTGAGAGCAGTGGCAAATGTCTTAAATGACATTTAAGAGAGTGAATTTGGCAGGTGAATTTGTCAGATCTGCTGCTGCTTAACCAGAAACCATGTTGCCTCATGAGTGTGATAGGCCAGGCCATGCCCTAATCAGCTGAGAATGGAATTCAGCATCTCATTATAGAAATGCCAGACATGTGATGCCAAAGCAAACCAAGCCTTAGCCAAGGTAGGAGGAAGAGCCAAACAGAGCCAAGAATAGCATCATTCAACAGAAATACAAAAGTTGATTTAGTTGCTCTAGACTGTGAAGGCAGAAAGGGTGTCTTTTGAGACAGTACAGAGAGACTATCGCAACCAAATGCTGATTTTAGGACAAGGCATGTGTCCTTATAATAAGGCAACTGACGACTAAATTAAAAATCCTCTGAGAGAACCATTAGCAATAATTAGTTAATTAATAATAATCACTCTCTACTTTTGGAGTGATAAATCAGTGGTTACAGTGATACACAAATAACTGGAAGGCTGTGAATTCAAATCTCATCACTGCAACTGCTGGGCCCTTCAACAATGCCTTTAACCTTCAACTGCCCAGCAGTATGCTTGGGTTTTGCCTCATTGTTTTTTGTTTAATAGACTGCCAAGTATGATATACAGTAAGTGTTTACATACACTGACCATCCACTTTAATAGGAACACTTGTACACCTGCTCAATTATGCGGTTAAACAATCAGCCAATCATGTGGCAGCAGCACTGTGCATAAAATCATGCAGATACAGGTCAAGTGCTTCAGGTAATGCTCACATTAAACATCAGAATGTGGAAAAAATGTGATCGCTGTGACTATAACCGTGGCATGGATGTTGATGCCAGATGGGCTGGTTTCAGAAACTGCTGATCTCCTGGGATTTTCACACACAACAGACTCTAGAGTTTACACAGAATGGTGCAAAAAACATTTAGTGAGCAACAGTTCTGCAGGTGGAAACGCTTTGTTGATAAGAGAGGTTAGAGGAAAATGGCATGATTGCCAGGGAGGATATAGTAACTCGAATAATCACTCTTTACAACCGTGGTGAGCAGAAAAACATCTCAGCATGCACAAAACATCGACACTGAGGTGGATCAGCTACAACAAGACCACATTGGGTTCCACTCCTGTCAGCCAAGAACAGGAATCTGAGGCTATCATGGGCACAGATTCACAAACTGTACAGCTGAAGATTAGTTTTCAACTGCCAAAATCACATTAGACCTAATAAAAGATATATTTTGTAAGCAAAACTTATAGCAAAGACATATTCAATAGGGAAAACTCAATGATACTTAAAATGACAATAATTTACTTTTACAGAAACTTTTTTTTTTTTATTTAACGTAGACCCCAAATATGGCACGTGACTCTAACACAGAAAGACTTCTAAGCTAAAAATAAAAAAATACATAAAAATAATAATAAATAAAAAAAAGGACGGGCTGTTACAAGATGAGAAAGAAACCGTGCAGGAAAGTCATATAGAGTGAACGACTACTACTAATGACATGTGCTACTTTTTTATTCCTCACTACAATTTTTATTTGCAATGTCAGCTCAGTGTATTGACTGCTTATTGGTATTCAGTTAGAGAAAGTTAATCATCCCACTGCAGTCTAAATCCTCAGACTGCAGAATAAATGCAGTGGCTACTCACCGCTCATTGTGCGGAAAGAATTAACATCCAATAATCCGAGGCAGTGTTTCAGCAATACTGCTGTCGAAGTTCGACAAAAGCACCCGAAATAAGATTAACCCCAATTAAGGGTTAAAAAAAACCAGCCCTCAGCATTGTCTCCGTAAACTGGCATCAGATCCTTGAGCAATGGAAAGCCCGGGCTGTCCTCGCGCTGACTGAAGCGATTTCAGCACGCCACTTCTCCCTGTGACAGCGTTTACTCTCAACTTAAGACAACAAAAGGGCTACAATTAAGCTGCAATGTCGCCTAGTCACATTCCACGCTACTGATGTTGTTATTGGCGCTGGTCACACGCTTCAGCAGAGTCCTCGTAGAGCGCGCATTAGTGGGAGATGCTGCTGGGAGTGATCGCCCTCATCTCGGGCGGAGTGACGTCACACCGCACATTGGCGCTGTGGAGCGCGAGCGCGAGCGCGAGCGCGCGGCGTATTTCCTCAGCAGCGCGCTGCGTGCACAATGTACAGTCTGTACCGTCCATGCAGGAAAAGCGCAGCAGACCAATTTAAAGGGGAGGGTTGGGTTTTTGCTCACCACTCCCAAGCATCGTTTAGATATACAGCGCCCCCTCCTGCGCTGCCCGAATAAATACATTAATGCATTTTAAAGACAACTGTGTGTACTGATCAGTACATATTCATTCATATTCATTAGTATCATATGATGCTCTTGTTAAATTGGAATCGAGATACGAATCGAGAATCGGGTATGCTTATGCTTTACCTTTACCCCTCAACTCTGCCACGGCAGAAAAAGCATTTTTGAGTTATGGAGAATAAAAGCAGCATTACTGAGCTAATCAGTGACGTCATGCTAAATGTAATGCACAATATTGCTTCACAAGAGTGACTGCTACAATGCAAACCAACACCAAGTCCAACGTATACAATAGCCTAATTGTGAAAGCACACTGTAAACCCTAACGCTGAAATTCATTAATTGGATTGAGTGAAAAATATACTAATATATCAAAATATATTAAAATACACCCAAAGTTTACACTAATATAATTTTATATCAGTTATCTTCAATCATTAGCACTGCTAACCTTTGAATTAGCAGAGTCGTGTTTGCAGTTCTAAGTAAAAGCACCTGCCCCTGATAGATTTACTTCCACTTGAATTGTATGCTGACTTGAGCAGTGTTCATAGACATTAAGCCTATAGACAGCAATTTTCTTAAAAATAAATAAATAAATAGCAGTTTGTCTCGGCGTTCGCTGCTTTGGTTGTTTGTGGAAATTGAGTTGTAATAGGTAAGTTATTATGATTTGCTAAAGTGTGGAGTTTGTAAGCTTTATGTTAAACTTGTAATAGTTAGCAAGTTAATGCTAGTTAATATAATGTTAGCATGCTTGAGCAGCGTTACTAGCTCCAACGTAGCTGCTTGCAAGACAGACACACACACACACACACACACACACACATATATATATATATATATATATGTACACACATATATATATATATATATATATATATATATATATATATATATATATATATATATATATATATACCGATCAGCCATAACATTAAAAACCAATGACAGGTGAAGTGAATAATCCTGATTATCTCATTACAATGGCACCTGTCAAGGGGTGGGATATATTAGGCAGCAAGTGAACAGTCACTTCTCAAAGCAGGAAAAATGGGCAAGTGTAAGGATCTGAACCACTTTGACAAGGGCTAAATTGTGATGGCTAGACAACTGGGTCAGAGCATCTCCAAAACAGCAGGTCTTGTGGGGTGTTCCTGGTATGCAGTGGTTAGAACCTACCAAAAGTGGTCCAAGGAAGGACAACCGGTGACAGGGTCATGGGCGCCCATGGCTCATTGATGCACGTGCTCAGCGAAGACAAGCCCATCTGGTTCGATCCCACAGAAGAGCTATTGTTGCACAAATTGGTGAAAAAGTTAAAGCTGGCTATGATAGAAAGGTGTCAGAACACACAGTGCATCACAGCTTGCTGCATATGGGGCTGCAGACCGGTCAGAGTGCCCATGCTGACCCCTGTCCACTGCCGAAAGCACCTATAATGTGCACGTGAGCATCAGAACTGGACCATGGGACAATGAAAGAAGGTGGCCTGGTCTGATGAATCACATTTTCTTTTACATCATGGGGATGGCTGGATGCATGTGCGCCGCTTACCTGAGGAAGTGATGGCACCAGGATGCACTATGGGAAGAAGGTAAGCCTGCATTTGTTGTTAAAAAGAATAAAACAGCATGATGTCTGTCTGTGGGAGAAAAGCCATTTTCAGCTGAAATAACACTGACACTCATTTCCGTGAAAAAACAGGACAGCAGCACAGACACTCTTGACCATACACATAAATTAATATGAGCCGAATTTCATGTGTTTATGGTGCTATAAACCATGGGTATGCACCCATACTATCTGCCGAGAGAATTCCTTTATGCCATTGTTGTTGTTTACATTCCCCTTTCTGCATGGACGGAAGCAGTGTGTGACATCATCCATGGCACTGCTAGTCTGCAGACACAACACCCCATTGCTTATCTGGCAATCTCTGATGACGTCAACCATGTCTCTTTATCCTCAACTCTGCCTACTTGTCACCACTTTATTAACTGTTCGCCCACTAGACTTACTGTATGCAAAGGTTAGAAATGCATACAACTCTGCTGCCATTTCCCTGCTCGGCAGATCTGACCACAATCCGGTCCTATTCACAACCAGCTACACACCAGCTGTCCGTCAACATCCAGCACTCAAAGGAACGGTCAGAAAATGGATTCATGGAGCAGTGAAGACTCTGCGTGGCTGTTCAGAAACTACAGAATGGGATGTACTTTGTGACCCACATGGGGAGGGCATTAACAGTATTAACTTTGTCACAGACTACTTAATTTTTTTGTGTTGAAAACATTGTTCCCACCAAAGAAGTTCACTGCTTTCTAAACAAGAAACCCTGGATAACCCGTGAGCTGAAAGCACTCCTACACAGCAAGAAGAGAGCAAGGGACAAGAATTAAATTAAGCAGGTACAGAGAGAACTGAAAATGAAGATAAGGGAGTGTGAAGTAGTATGAAGATAATCACTGGCTTAAAGAAGTACAGATTGGGCCAATGAGCTGAACAAGTTTTTTAGTTGGTTCAACACTGGGTCTCCAGCTGTCCCTCCCCAATATACCCAACCATTACCATTATACTCAACATAAACAGCTGCACCTACCCTCCCCCTTCTACTCCACTTCAGCGCGTAATGGAGCTGATGCTCCTGTCCTCTGCCCCAACCCCACCATGATGGTGAACCTTAGAAGATCCCCGCTGACCCCTGTCTCTATTCTTGGAGGGGACATGGAAGTGGTGGAATCCTGGACAACAGACTGGATTGGACACATAACACTGAGGCAGTCTACAATTTGGGACAGAGCAGACTCTATTTTTGAGGAAGCTCAGATCCTTCAATGTATACACCAGGATGCTATGTATGGTCTACAAGTCGGTTGTGGCAGGCACTATTTTTTACGCAGCAGTAGGTTGGGGCAGTGACATCAAAGCAGGAGATGCCAGCAGACTAAAGAAACTGATAAGGAATTCTAGACAGGTCATTAGGAATCAGTTTAGGATAGGACAGGAGGCTGGTTAAACTGCTGTTCATCATGAACACGAACAATGTCTCTCACCCCCTCCATGAACACCTAGTCGTGCAGCGGAGTACTTTCAGTTCCAGACTGGTTCACCTATGCTGCAGCAAAGAGCTGTACAGGATATCCTTCATACTCATCGGTAACAACTCATCCACTCTGTGTTAACTGTACATGACCGAGTGGGCAAAAGGTAAATGTTAAAATGCTAAATCAGCCAGCTGGCACACATGGGAGACATGGGAATCTGATGCTGGCTACTGTAACAAGTAGAGTACTTGGGTAACATGATAAGATGACAAGTCTCTCAGGATAGGTGAAATATAGTGAAAGCTAGGTGAAATTAGTTGAAGTTCATGTATTTATAGTGCTATCGCTTTCAGGCAGTTGAATGGCTGAGTGGGCAAAAGTCAAATGCTAACATTAGCCAGCCTGCACACTGGAGACACAGGACTCAGACACTTGCTGCTGAAACAAGCAGAGTACTTGTCAAATCAAGTCAAGTGGGTTTTTATTGTCATTCCTCTATATAGCTTGTATACGCTGGAATGAAATGTTGTTTCTCCAGGACCATGGTGCAACACCACAGTGTGAGACGAGTGCAGAACAATAAATACATAGGACACTAATAATACAGAATGTGGGAAACTACTTGGTAGCGTAGCAGCAATAGGTATATTTGTAGCAGCAATACGTTTAGCGTTCCATAAAGTGTCTGATGTAGCTTTTGCAAAGTGCAGTGTGCAGTGATATACTGGGTTAGGTGTTTGATTACCCAGGTGAGCACTGCGAGGTAGCAGGGTGTTGAGTAATCTGACTGCCTCAGGGAAGAAAGAAACTGTTGCAGAGTTGGCTGGTGGTGGCACGAATGGCAGGAATGGGACGAGTCCATGGGATGGGTGAGAGGAGTCATCCGCAATCCTGGTGGCTATGCGCATGCAGCGGTTGTTGTATGAGGTGTTGATGGTGGGTAGAGAGACCCCGTTGATCTTTTCAGCTGTTCTCACAATCTGCTGTAGGGTCTTGTGGTTGGATACTGTGCAGTTCCTCTACCACACAGTGAGACATCTTTTCAGGACACTCTCTATTGTCCCTCTGTAGAAGGTGGTGAGGATGGGAGGGGGAGCTTGATTCTCTTCAGCCTCCACAGATAGGTTGTTGTCTCTACCCCATTCTGCAAGCTGGTTCACCTCTTCCCTGTATGCTGACTCTTCATTGTAGCTGGTGAGACCCATAACTGTTGTGTCATCAGCAAACTTGATGATGTGATTTGAACTGTACTTTGCAGCACAGTCCTGAGTCTGCGGGGTAAACAGCAGTGGAGTGAGCACGCAGCCCTGGGGAGCGCTGGTGTTCACTGTGGTGGTGGATCCAGTTGAAGAGTGGAGAGGTCAGACTCAGCAGTCTCAGCTTTCTTATCAGTTGTTATGGGATGCTGTATGCTGTACTGAAATCTATGAACAGGATAAGTCACTCAGGATAAGTGAAATGTTTCTGAAAGCCAAGCACATCCATCCTGTATATAAACTAGCCTATAGCCATGCTGTTCATGGCTATTGAGTTCTTGTTTTCAGCATGAAAACTTAAAAAAAAAAAAAACCCTGCTAACTCTAGCTGAACTCTATTCTGTAGGTCATTGTAAATCCTGGGGATGAAGTTTTGTGACCATGGGCAGGAATGGGAAGGGGGATGGGCTAAATCAGGGATTAAAGTGGAACTCTGTCAGTGATTGGGAAGGAGGTTGCAGTTTCAGTTATTTTTCATGCCACACATAGAAAAAATATTAAATAATTACTATGAAATGAAAAATCTCACACTACCCCAATCTGTGCCTTAGGGTGTGTGTAGAGTGAGGGGTACTGCTGCAAACCAGCTGAATTATATCTATTGGAATAGCATGGAAGGCAAATTAAACACTGCAGTAAAATATAGTTACACCTGAATAGTGGTTTTTGCACAACTAGCATCAAATCTGTGTTTGTGAGATGTGTCCATTTAATTGAACATGAACGGTACCTCAGCAGCCCTGCTCAAATCAACTTGATTTGAAATCATTTGGAGCGTTTACATTCTTGTCTCTCATGAGCTACCTTCAAATGCAGCTTTATAATCCTTTAACAATCCGAATGATCAGTTTGAATAACACCTCACTGGAATACAGTAAATGAGGCCAATCCAACTGAAAGTTCTATCCAATCTAACGAAATTGGTAAACATTTTAATAATATGTTGACTAGAAGAATAACAGCCATGTAAACATTTGTGTCTGATTACTTTCCTCAACGGAATCAGCGTGTGCATTCTGCACATGTGTTTGTGTCACAATGAACTTCTGGTGCAACATAGAGGTTCCATACGGAAGCACAATTCATGTTAATCTATTTAAAATAATTCTCAGGTTAGATTAACATCAAACTATATTTAAACATACCAAGTTTTCATGTATCTCGCTTCAGATTATTATGAGGTCCTGTCGGAAATATCGTAATTACAAGGTGAGTGCACATGAACACCACCACAATGTTGCAATTAACACTCGGAAACACAAGTGTTGTTTGCGGCCTCCTCCTCGGAAGCTCGTGCGTACAAGTTTGGAGGCAGTGGTTACGACTTTGTGAGTGTCGGAAAAAATAGACAGCATGAGAAAACTGCTTTTGTTTTGATTTCTTTTTTTTTATCATCACTGACTAGAAGAAGAACCGAACAGTTAACATGCAAAATTATTACTACTGTATTACTACAGTCTGCTGTAGGCATCCCATTCATGCAGTGGCAAATTCCGACTCTCCTCTCGCTGTCTATTTAAGTTTAGTCCACAGTTGCAAACATATATTACAGTCTTCGATGGTGATATGATTCGACATACACATTGTTCAGTAAAACAAAATATAGATGGGTAATGACAACATGACAAATTAAATTCATTTTCAGTATCCTGACCAGGAGTATGGAAGTATTTTCTGGACAATTTTCAAAACTAATTGCAAATTGCATTTTCTATTTGTACACATATAAATTGTGACATAATTCAACTGAAAATGCAAATCGTGTATTACCGTTTGCATTTTCGTTTACACAAATGTACAAAGTCTGCCAAATTTCAAATGGAAAAGCAAAGTCCATTTACAGTGTCATGTCCCTGTCATATCGAAATAGCAATAGCTATTACCCCGTTTGCTATTTCATTTCCTGTGCGTCTCGTATGGAGCCTGCCAAAATTAAATAGAATTGCAATTCCCTTCGCATTTGCATTTCCGATCCCTTGCACAGAAACCTGACAATCAGTGTGGGGGTGGGAGTAATACTATGTAGCGTGTTTGTATTTGGAAGTGACATCAGTCACAGTCAAAGGCCAAGAAGGAAAATGTGCTGAACAGACGATTGTGTTTTAATGGCATTTCAGTTCAACTTCTTCACCTTATCAAATCCTCAATACAATACTCACTGGAAAGGAAGAACCACCTCGTCTGATGATAGGAAGAATGGATTTCTTAAATTGCAAGTGCAACAATAAACTTATTAGAAGAACTTTACTTTATGGAAGCAGTGCTGCTCCAAAATCTATGGGGCTGTGGAGTCCATGCCTCAATGGATCAGAGGATGCCTCAATGGGGGCACAAGGGTGACCTACATAATATTAGGCAGGTTATGGCTGATCGTTGTATGAGATAGTACTGAATGCACAGCAGCCCCTAGCTCTGTTACGTCCAGTATACGCCAGAGGGCAGTGTTTTACCACATTTCAATTTAAAGTTCATCATGTGTATTGTTTGCGTACTATAGTCTAATTCTTCCTCTGTTGTTCTCTACTGTTTTATACAAGCAGAAATAACTATCTTAGTACAAGAACAGATACAAGCCTAGAAAAGTAATGAAAGGCCCCAGATCTGACTTTAAAAATGGCTCAATCACAATGGCCTCTTTGTTATTAATAATATGTAGTATTTTAGTCTTGATTTAGAATGATCAGCACCTCTTTTTCCTTCTGTGGAGACAGTCAGACTACTATGACAGTTTTCAACAGGATGCAGCTATTCTGCTGCCTTTCTCTATATATTGTATGAAGTCTCTGTGACTCTGTTCCACAATGTATCCACAGTCTCGAAGAAAACAAAGAATGTCAGGAAGAGAGGAAACAGGACAATGGAGGGATATGAGAGCCATTGCCTCCCTCTCACACTGCCTCATTCACTGCCTGACTATGCATATTCCATCTACATTCTCACATTTTGACAGGGCCAAAAGGCTAGTGTCAAAGACAGACACTGTGGTGATTTCTTATCTGGACTACATCAATGAAATATCCCATAATGACATTTATTATTTTAAAAACTTATTTATATCATGGTAATAATCATAAGTGGATGATATTTTTAAACCTGCCTAGATATAGCCATGTGATGTAGCCAGCATGTACAATGTCTGTTTTTATTGGAAAGGCTGAGTGTTTTTGCAGGGCACATGATTTGCCATTCTGTTGAAATATGACAGAACCCTAAACAACAGGAAACTAGTCTTCCGGGCATTAGAACACACAAGCAATGGAATGGTACCCCCTGAACTCCTTTCTCATCTCTAGCCCTGTGGCAAACTCCTCAGCTGGCCTGTCATTGAACTTCATTTATAGTAACATCCTTTCGCAGCTCTGAAGCTTGCCATTCCTTGTGATTTTGTGATTTTTTTAACAAACAGTCAAGAGCAGTCAAAGCTTCTGTTTTGTCTGAAAAGTAGTGTATGTTACTTTCCTTACTGGCATACAAACATTTTATCTGTAACATGAAATTTTTTGTAAATGTTTGGAAATTTAAACATTAAATGCTTGGAAACATTAAATGCTTGGAACTCTAAAATGTTTTTGTACTGACTCAATAATGCAGAAGTAATAAAATAAACATGTATAAGAAAATTTATATTATATTAAAAATAAGGGTGCCTAAGACTTTTGCACAGTACTATATGTGTACACAGTCCCCTTCAAAAGTATTGGAATGGCAAGGCTAGTTCTTTTGTTTTGCTATACACTGAAGACATTTGGGTTTTAGACCAAAAGTTGAATATGAGAATTTCAACTTTTAAGAACAGAATAGAATTTCAGCTTTCATTTCCTGATATGTACATCTAAACAAATTAGAACATGGTGCCTTTGGTGGATTTTAAGTTTGGGTCATTGTCTTCCTGCATGACATGTTTCTCTCAGTTAGACTTCTGAATTCATTCTGCTGCTACATCATGAGTTACATCATCAATAAAGGTTAGTGAGTCCATTCCAGAAGCAGCCATGCAAGCCCAAGCCATAACACCACCTCCACGGTGCTTGACCGATGACCTTGTATGTTTTGGATCATGAGTAGATCCTTTCTTTCTCTACACTTTGGCCTTTCCTTCACTTTGGTAGAGGTTAATCTTTGTTCCAGAAGTTTTGTAGCTCATCTCTGGATTTCTTTGTGAATTCCAAACTGGCCTTCTGATTCTTACTGCTGATGAGCGGTTTGCATCTTGTGGTATGGCCTCTATATTTCTGCTCTCAAAGTCTTCTTTGAACGGTGGATTGTGATATCTTTACCCCTGCCCTGTGGAGTGTTGTTTTTGGGTTTTTCTTCACAGCTCTTAAAATGTTTCTGTCACCAACTGCTGCTGTTTTAGTTGGCCATCCTGTTCGATGTCTGGTTGTTAGTACACCAGTGGTTTCTTTCTTTTTCAGGACATTCCAAATTGTTGTACTGGCTAAGTCCAATGCTTGTGCAATGGCTCTGATCAATTTTCCCTCCCTCCCTCCTTTCTCAGCTTCAAAATTGCTTGCTTTTATCCCATAGACAGCTCTCTGGTCTTGATGTTGGTCATCCTTTTTAACAACAAATGCAGTCTTCACAGGTGAAACCCAGGGCTCAAACCATGAGTAGACATTAGCTATTATGAGTTATTATGAGTAGCTATTAATTGTTTAAACATTCAGTCTAATAGAGCGACAAGAAACACCTGTTAGTCACATATTCCAATATTTCTGATCATTTGAAAAATGTATGTATTCAAACAAAAGTTTCAGTGTTCTAAGTTGTTTAACAAATCTTGATGTAAATATCCAGAAATGAAAGCTAAAATTCTGATCTATTGTCTCATATTTATCTTTTGATCTCAAACCTAAATGTCTTCAGTGTATAGCAAAAAAAAAGAAAAAAAAAAAAAAGAATTGGCCTTGCTGTTCCAATACTTTCAGAGGGGACTGTTTTTACTGCCGGGTCCATATCATAGAATCTCAAGAGAGGAAACTCAGCATTTGGTGATGTCCATGGTTTCCATGCATCCAAGTATTAATAATAATCCTAATATTTATGATTATGTTAGTTTCTCCAGTTACTTTTGAGCCTGTAAACATGGAGGGACTATGTAAAAATGGCTGTAATTCCTAAACGGTTAATGCAATATTTTTTGTTAAACCCCTTGAATTAAAGCTGTAAGTGTACACTTCAATCACATCTTGATTGCTTCATTTCAAATCCACTATGGTGGTGTACAGAGGCAAAATTACAAAAATTGTGTTACTGTCCAAATACTTATGGACTCAACTGTACACAGTACAGTACTGTGCAAAAGTCTTAGGCAGTAACACCACAAAATCTTTTTAATGACTAAGTATTTAGACAATGTATTTGTAATGTAGTTGTATTTAGGCATCTCTATACATTGTTGGTCACCATGATATATGTGAATTGTAGTTCTATAAGTAGTTGCATAATCCCATCATCCAGCTGATCTGAGCCATCTCTGTGTCTGTGTGTATGTATGTATGTATATATGTGTGTGCGAGTGAGTGAGTGAGTGAATTTTAGCCTCAGGGTTGCGATATCTAATTCACAACAGGGCAAGAGATTGCATGATCTCTCAGGCCAAGCAGCCAGTCACATGATTTTGTCCTCTCTGCTAAAGGGAACATTTCTAATGGCTTACCAAGAAACCTCAGAATACATAACCTGTTCCATGGTTTACTTTTAACCAGCAGGGAAATGCAAGAAATGACTATAGCAGTGCCAGAGCACAGTCTATTATCTACTCTACAGAGATATGGAGTCATAAAGCACAGGAATTTTGCAGCCAGAGGTCAGTCTTTAAAACTGGCGTAGTCCAAGGAACACGAGACGGAAACTCACAGTTTTGATGCTTTGAAAAGGGGCATATGATATTGAAATATCATTTAAAAAATAATTAAAACAAAAGCAAAAGGACTTAAAAGCAGGATTGGAATGCTACTGTAACAAGGCGTGGGTCTGGACAGATAGGGAACCTTCAGAATGTGAGTAAGAAGAAGAAGTATGACTGTAATGCCATAGGTGCTTTGGTTATTATGCACAGAGAACAAGTCAAACCAGATGGATTGCTTTACTACTAGCTGTAGAAAACCTGTGCCATTCCTTCTCACATGCTCTATAGGCATTGGATTGTTAAATAGTAGGGGATATAATGAAGGAATGAGGAAAAGATTTTATTTTATGGGTAAAAATCTGTTTGAATTGTTCTTAAATGTTGTCATTTGGTTTGTTTTCCTCCACTTTCACTACCTGAGAACTCCAACAGCGCAGTTAGCAAAACACACACACACACACACACAGAGTGCTCAGAGTTGATAAGTGAGATACTGACAGAGGCAGAAGGAGAGCGAAACAGTGACAGAGAGAGAGAAAGGGAGTGATATTTAGAGGTGGAGTTTATATACTTCCTCTGTGTAGTGTCTGTCTTCTCTTCAGATGCATGCAACAACGACACACACACTGCTCTACAGCGGCTTTTAAGAGAACCATGAGAGTTTCAGTTTTAGAACTGTGTGGGTGAGGGGAGAGTCCTTGCTCCCCGTGCTGAAAACATACTGGCACTCCTATGATGGACGAACACACCGGCAGGAACCAGCAGGACAGAGGTAGTGTGACAACAGTGGGTTTATCTAATAGCAAGATGGCATTACAGCTGTGATTGAGTGTCCTTATCTATCTACATTCATGTGCTTATGGTTTGGTTGAACTTAATGGCAGTGTTGAGGTTGTGCTGTATTTAATTTTTGTCTCAGATGGTAGTGCAGGATACACTTTCATTTTTCTCTTTCATCTCAGTTCTTTTTGTTTACTCTATTATTCTCCATTTTTTACACTCTCTGACCTGCCTTTATCTCTGTCTCTTGGTGATCACATTTTTTTTTTTTATTTGTTAGCCTCTACGAACTTGTGTGCTGGTCTTTCTGGCCGGCATGGGAGATATTCTAAACTTAGTGCCCATGCCCCATACTCAAGTTACAGGCTTTCCCTCTCTATTCATGGACAGTGACACACATCCCCACTCTAACAAATGGACATATGATTTATAACAGACTTTTAAGACATTTTGTTTAATAAAGCATAATCATAACACTAAAATGACTAACAACTAACACCTTATGATTAATCGTGTATTATTAGATTATGACAGTAGAATGCTATTACACATAATGTGTGAGATGCTCTTCTAGACATATACACAGCTGCTTTGTGCAGTTGCTCTTACGATGCACATAGAATAAAACCTCCATTTACAGTGTACTAAAGCCACTAGGTGATGCTGGAGAGCTGGCTTGTTCCTCTCATCCCTTCCTGCTGGAAGTTTACAAAGGAAATTGGGTGAAAATAATCTGGATCTGTTGGCATCAGGACTGCTGAGCCCATAGCACAGCCAGACATCCTGGCATGGACAATGTGGAGCTGTCAGCCTAAATACTGTTCACCCAGACAGGAAAACTACAGAGAATTAGAAAGGAGGAGAAACACAATTAGAAAAAAATGGCAAACATCCAGGGATATAAAGACATTATAATTATATAATTATAAAGACACTGACTGTTTGGCAGTGGTCTTTTGTTCATGTTTGTAGGACATTCAGGGGCAGAATACTTACTTTGCAGAAGCCCCCCCCTGGGATAAAGAGCCACTGACCAACCCACACAAGCATACCAGCAGCAACACGCTCTTTGTATATTACATTTGCAGACCAGCCAGAGAGAGAGGGTGAAAGAGTCAGATGCAGAGAACAGAGAAGTTAAAGAGTAGACTAAATGCTCAAAAATGCAGATGGATGCAAAGAGAGTAAGATTAATGAAACGAAAAAATAGTAAATAGAAAAGGAGACTTTCTAATTAGCTATTCCGCTGGCTAATACCCAGCACAGTTTAAGTGGATCTTTCTTTGAATGGGAGACATTTATCTGTGGAGTAAGCGAGTTTGTTGTCCACATCATGGCATGCTGCTGCTGTCCAGCTCCGTGTCTGAGAAACTGCTTCTTGCTTTCAGGTTGGTCCCATAAATTTTTGCAATGAAATGGAACTTACACAGGCAGACATCAGTTCATTTCCATGAAATATGGGTAATAGACCAACCAATGAAGGTAATGCTAAGGCATTTGCTTAGGCATGTATGTGCTCTTCTGTCTATATTGTGCTTCTTCCCAGTGATTAAAACTAATATTGCGTTGTGAAGGCTCTAACAAAGATTTGGTCTTGTTGGTGTCATTAATGAAACTTGTTTGATTTTTACTCATGCATTAACAATAGTCAGTATAATTAAATTTGTGATTGCATAGATCATATCAGTATAGCTATTCCATATAGAACAACTGATTACAAATCACTGAGTGATTGCAAAACCCAGAATGGCACAGATTTGCAGTGCAGGTTAAGATTGCACTGATTATGATGGAAACTAATGGCGCCTATATTGATTGACCAGAGTGCATGCATCTTCTGAGTATATAATGTCTAATGTGTGCGTCTATCCTTTGAAAGTGTCAAGATGCTATTTTCATACCCATCTAGATGTGCTATGAAATCACCTTTTTTTCCTTAATTTTTTGTTTGTTTCTAAATGGTCCCTTCAGTTTTTACACATTTAATCTGCTTTAACCTCTAACAAAAACCTCCACTGCCCTTTCCATAGATATATCAACTCCTGAGCTCAATACGTTATGGGAAGAGCCCCCATATGCACTAACAAGAGCCAATGAGCTCTTTCCAGGAAATGATGTCATGGCCACTGGTAAGAAAAACAAGGTTAGGTTTTATCTAAAAGTGAAACCCTTTCTTTTTATGAAATGGAATTTGTTGCACTGATATATAATTTAATTAATTTATTACTTGCTACACAATATAACATCATAATCTGAGTTTATAGGCCGAACCTTCCGTATGTGATGTACTATGTACTATATAATTGTTTCGACATCTGCTGTACATTTTATAATACTGGGAAAGTTATATTCATTCTGAAAAAGAAAAGCACCATCTGACAGATATTTGTAGAGCAACTATGATACTATAATCAATTTTCTGCTTTTTCTCAGTATAAAACAGTGAACCAGCTGTGATAAGATTAGTACAAAAACAAATGTGCCCAAGTGTGTGAAGATCCATTTCCGTTGAATTTGATGAGATCTATAATGTTGGTACCAACAATTTATTCAACAGACTTTTTCTGTAAAATTAACTTGTCATTAACCTGTCAACTTTGAGAGACATAAATTTGTTGATTACCAAGTCACCTAACAATTGCTGTCAAGATCTTATGCAGTTACATTCAGTGCAAAGACGAAGTTTTTTCTTTCTTGTACTAAGGGAGCTTTCCTCTGTTTGGCACAGGAGATGAGGAAGTGGAAACAGAGGCTGAGGTGGAGGGTGAGGGGATCACTGGTGAGAATTACTGGAAGAGGAAGGAAGCTCTCAGCAATGTCTCCTTGGCTGTAGGAGATCACTTCTCTTCAGGTATTTGCATCAAGATTTCCACTGCCATATAGACCAGAGTGGAAAAGCTTCCATAATGGACATTAATGGCAGGCCTGATTCAGCAAACTGTCAGAGCTAATGCTCTTTCAGACAACTCTAATGTCTGCACTCAGTCTAATCATATCCTGTCAGAGGTAGGCCAGTATAGTAGAATTTTTCATCCACAAAGAGGACTCTACTGTCAGCGCAAGACATAACACTGTGGCTATAAATAGATGTTATATTTCCTTTTATGCATTCTTTGTCATGCTTTACCTGTTTAGGCCATCTATGTTAATAAACAATAGGCTTTTGTCTTCTAAAAATCTGCTTCGTTTACTTCAATGTGGTCCAGATGTGATATTGCTGTTCAGTGGGAGAAAGCGCTCCAATTTGGAGCCGGACAGTGTGCTGCAGGAGGCACTGCGCACTAGACTAAGGGTCGTAGAGAGCAACAGCCAAGATGTTATTCAGCTTTTTAAAGTAAGCTTTTTAAAATATCTGTGTAAATACAAACAAATAGAGAATAGCTGCCTTTTCACAGTACTCAATCATTCCCAATGATTCTCGGTCCTCTGTTTACAGGATCTTTCTGCACGCTTGGTTTCAGTACATGCTGAAAAAGACCATTTTGTTATTACCTTTAAGACAGTGGAGGAAATCTGGAAGTTCTCCACATACCTGGCTTTAGGTGAGCCAGCACATGCACTCAAGCAAGATGCACCATAATATGCTTATATGCTACCCAGAAACACTGATCTAACACTATATGTGATCTTGGTGTTGGTGTCTCAGGATATGTAGCAAGGTGCTTGGAGAACTTCCTGTGTGACCAGTCTTTCTGGCTGGACCCTCTTTTGCTCAGTGATGTGGAGATTTGTGTGACGGTAGATGAGGAACACCTAGCCACACTCTATCTGGGGCTCCTACTTCAAGAAGGTAAGAGACCAATCAATACTGCCCTATTCTACCAGCATTGTAAGACTTGTCTTTCTAAATGAAATAAAGGTTTTTCTAAGCCAATCAATGCAAACGTAAATATGGTTCAAAACAATACATTGAGACACAATAACCGCTCAAGGTTTTCAGGAAGAGAGGTAATCTTTTCTGTCTTGTTGGTAGTCGCAACATGTTGCTCTGCTGTGTGTAAATGTGAGCAAACATAGCTCTGTTGTGTCTACTGAAATCATTCTCGCAACATTGTTTATGCATCCGTCTGATGTCATGCTAAAAGCAACTTTCAATTTGTTAATAGAATTAGGAAAACACACACTGTTATCCCAGGCCTACTACTAAACAGACTTTGTCAGTAAAGAGTGTGGACATTTATTCAATTATACATGTAAATTAGGTACTTGTTTCAGAACAACCAAAGATCATAGCAGGTTAATAATAAATACTACTCTTATGTAGATAAAAAAACAAACTAACTAACAAATAAATAAATAGGATGTGAAAGGAAAACATATGCATCAATAATAGTATAATTTACTTGTGAAACTGTCAGAATCCCTGACAGAAGAAGGATAATAAAATGGTGAAAATCATAGGACAAATTAATGACATATAGAAAGGTAACATGGGAAACAGTCTGAAGTGTAAATTAATCTGTGGTGTTGTATTGTGCTTGGTTGTAGGTTCATTCTTTGCTAAAGCTCTGGTTAACAGTGAGCAGTGTATAGAGGAAGAAGACGAATTGGTCTACAAGAAGAATGACCTTGTTATGGTGAAGGATATTGGACAGCAGTCCATGTGGGAGGGAACACTACTGTCTACCGGTCAACATGGCCTAGTGCCTGTTCATGCAATGCAGCCTCTGCCCTACCCTTTTTACCAGTGAGTGACATTGACAGTCCCCAATTAGACATGATATGGTTCCATTAAATCAGTGCTGAACCATCAACCTCTACAGGCAATGAGATATTATCAATTCTGGAGTAATGTATGGGTTTTATGTATTGAATAGTATTAACAATGTTACTTTAATTTTTAGTTCACAATTTCTATATTGGTTGAACAGAATAAATCCATTGTGTTTTAAAGGTGGTTTCTTAGGAAGTACCATGGCAATGCAGGAGGGTTTTCATCCACAAAAGGACAAAGTGACCAACGTATAGGTGAGTGTGTGAGATCTAGTACTATGATTAAGTCATATAATGATTTGTTCTGTGAACATACAAAGACTTTTAGAGTGCTTTCTTTCTTCTGTCTCCAGTAACAGGAACTTGTGTAGCAGTAGTGGACCATTACCCAGTGGTTAAAGATGAACTGCACTTCAGACAAGGAGATCTGATAGAGGTTGAAGGCTTGCTTATTAGCTCACTGAACACGTTCATTGGGAGACACCTCACTAGTGGACAGATAGGATTTGTCCACATGGCCCACGTGAGACCTGAAAATGTCAAACCACTGTAAGAAACAAATATATAAAATCAAAACATACACTGAACATCCACATTGTTAGGAACAACTGTACTTTTGCAGTTATCTAATCAGGCAATCATGTTGCAGCAGCGCAATGCACAAAATCATGCAGATACTGGTCAAGAGCTTCAGGTAATGTTCACATCAAACATCAGAATGGGGAAAAAGTGTGATCTCTGTTACATCAGCCATGGCATGGATGTTGGTGCCGGATGGGCTATTTTGAGTATTTCAGAACCTCCAGATCTCCTGGGATTTTCACACACAACAATCTCTAGAGTTTACACAGAATGGTGTGAAAAACAAAAAACATCCTGTGAGCAGAGGGTGTGACTCAGAGGAGAATGACTTGACTGGTTTGAGCTGAAGTCTGAAGCTGAAGTCTATAGTAACTCAAGCACTCTTTACAACCATGGTGAGCAGAAAAGCATCTCAGAGTGCACAATACGTCAAACCTTGAGGTGGATAGGCTACAACAGCAGGAGACCACATCAGGTTCTACTCCTGTCAGCCAAGAACAGTAATCTGAGGACAACTTCTGGTCTTCTGCTGTTGTTGACACCTCAAGGTCGATGTGTTGCGTGTTCCAAGATGCTTTTCTGCTCACCATGGTTGTAAAGAGTGCTTATATGAGTTACTATATAGTTCCTGGCAGCTCAAACCAATCTGGCCATTTTCCTTTGACCTCTCTTATCAACAAGGCGTTTCTACCCACAGCACTGTTGCTCACTCAGTGTTTTTTTGTTTTTACACCATTATGTGTAAACTCTAGAGACTGTTGTGTGTGAAAATCCCAGGGGATCAGCAGTTTCTGAAATACTCAAACCAGCCCTTCTGGTAACAACATCCATATACAGTTAAAATCACAGAGATCACACTTTCACTGTTCTTGACCTGTATCTGCATGATTTTTTTGCATTGCTCTGCTGCCATAAGACTGGCTGATTAGATAACTGCATGAACGTGCAGGTGTTCTGGTGTCCCTAATAAAGTGGGATGGTGAGTGTACATTCATGTTACATTATTTCTAATGGGCATCCCTTCCTAAAATTGTAAAATATTTGACTCTATAGACCATCAAAACAAAATAAAAAATTGTCTGACTCACATGAATACAATTATCATGATATTTTCCAGTTGACCTTACCTGAATCTGTTTCTGTGTTGCTGGCTATTGGAAGGGTGGAGTGTAGTTATGCAATGAGGTGATGAAGCGTTCAGAATGGGAGTAATGTGGTTGATAATGTTGCCTTTGTTGTGTCCTCATAGCAGTGGACAATTGGTCTTTCTGAGTGAGGAGGAGAGAGTGGCTCTCTCGCAGTTTAACCCATGCGTTGAGCAGTGCCACACTGGTCTGTTGGACAAACTCTTCTCCACTGACATCAGCACTGTTTACAGATTAGGTAGGAAACACTGATACCATTTGTCTGGGACATGCTTGACATTGTTTAGGTGGACATGGCTTTAATTTTAATGCAACTTTGACTAAAATATTTGACTTACTTACAGACAGACTGGATGACTCAGATTTTACCTATATTAGAAACCAACCAAAGCAAGGTAATCTGTTTACCTTGATTTATGAAAACATATTAAAAGTGTACATCTGGCTATCTTCTGTAATTCTAAAATATAAACTATGTTTGCATAATCCCCCAGAACAGAAAACCCCAGTAGATGCCAGGAAGAGTGTTATACTGGAACATAGTGATACCCCACCCTATCACTCCTCCCCTCGACCTTCCTTCTATGCTTCTCAGAGTTGTCTGGACAGGGACCATGAAGCCTTCTCCTTCAGCCTGGAGGACACTTTCAGAGAGATGGATGAGTATGAGGAAGATCCCCCCTTTATGGATGAAGGCATCTGGGAAACAGAAGAAGCTGAGTTTGTTGACCCCATCTTAACCCTCCTCAACCTGGACCACTTCCAGGACTCTTTTCATGCACTTTATGACCTCTCCTACTCCTTCTTGGACACAGTCTTTGGTGGTCTTCCGGTGGATGAGGTGCTCCTGCATCTGGAGAGCTTGCGGGAAGGAGCAAAGAAAGGCAGGATGGTGTGGGCCCATCGGCGAGCCTGCTTCCTTCTGGGCAGGTTGTGTGCCAAAAAGCTCAAGTACTCACAGGCTCGAGTTTACTTTGAGGAGGCACTGAGTGTCCCTGTAGAGGGCTTTAATGACAAACCTCTGTTGATTGCCCTGTATACCAACCTTACAGCTGTGTACCTGAAGCAGAAGATGACAGACAAGCTGCCTTATACATTAGAGAAAGCAAGTGCTCTTATACTGTGCCTCCCATTGCATAACTTCTGCTCTCTTGATGAGTTTGAATTGCTCAAGCCCATTCTACTCAAAGCTATTGTGGACAATGATAAGCAACTTGAGGCACGGACTTGCTATCTAATCCTCTGTCTATTTTTACAGAACAGAAAGATTGAGGAGGCCTTGCCTTTTGTGGAAAGACTTCAGTTCCTCAATCTCACTCTCTCAGCAGAACAACGAAGGCCTATAGGGCCAGTTGACCTTAACTGGATACTATGCAGGCTCTACCACAAGAAGTATCTGCCACACCTTGCATTAGCCTCTCTCAGTCTAGATTCAGGTCGGGATCATTCTTTGGATAATGCCTTTCAAAAGATTGAACTTTTCCTGAAAAACTCAGTCAGACTGAATCCTCGTTGGAAGGATGGCTCTGCTCTGCTCCCAGTCCAGGTGGTAGTTTACCTTCAGCAGGCATTGTCTATAGCCAACCGTGGAGAACACCTGAAGACCCAGAGAGATCTTTGTCTGAGTTTGGCCAGTGTCTACCAGCAGTATGGAACTTTGGAAAGGGCAGTCCTCTGTGCCCAACAAGCAGTTCAGGCAGGGATAGGCATTAATGAGGAGGAGGGCTTTGAGGCATCAGTGTTGCTGGCCTGGCTCTTAGTGCTCTCAGAGGAACCGGATAGAGCCCAATCTACTTTGCAACCTCTTCTTAACTCACTGAACAGAACAGACAGTCCAACACAGCGTGGAGTGGTCCACAATCTACTTGCGCTATGTCTTCACAAACAGGGGAAGGTCAGAGAAGCAGCAAGGGACTTTCACTGTGCTCTCAAGATTTCACAGGAAAATGGGAACAAGCATAATGAAGCTCTGGCTCTAGCTAACCTGGGGTGCCTTGCCTTATCAGTGGGGGCTCCAGGCCTGGCAGAGAGTTTCTTGCTCAGATCTCTGCACCTTTTCCAGTTTCTTTCTGAGAGCCCCTCAGATGAAGAGCATGTTCAGACTCTGCTATGGCTAGGTAGAAGCTACAAAGATAGGGGAGAAAGTCAAAAGGTTAGGCTGTGCTATGAGATGGGTCTTCTGATTGCCATCAGTGCCAAGAACCTGCACAGTGAGTGAAGCAACCTTTTGGGTCTTTAGAATTTCCTAATTATCATTTTTATATCTCCTCCCAAACTAAATAAAAAATTAAATTATGTATTTGACCAAATAAAACTTTAATACTTTCATATTTTATATTACAGGTCAGATGGTTGTAGCAAAGGTGCTCAGTCGTCTATATGCTGACTTAATGTTGTATGGGCAATGTATAATTTACTACGAGCACTGTGTGGGACTCTCCAGAGAAATGAAGGATAAACGTCTGGAGGGAGAGTACCTGGAGATTCTCAGTAATCTCTACCTATCACTTAACACTGAGAAGTAAGACACACAAGACTAAGGCTCATATAATGCATTATGTTGCTACTAGTAGTATTATACATCAATACCTTTGGTGCACCTTTGACTAACAGACCAAACCTTTTGTTTTTCTGTGTACTTGTGTATATATAAATTAGGCTGGATACTTCTGTATAATGATAATTCATACTGTTTTTACAGCTGTGCTTTGAATAAAAAAAAACGTTCAGGATGAACGTACATTATATGGCCAAAAGTTTGTGGACACCTGATCATCACTCCCATATCTGGGTCTTCTCCAAACTGTTGCCACAAAGTTGGAAGCACACAATTACATAGAATGTCTCTGTATGCTTTAGCATTACAATTTTACCTTCACTGGAACTAAGAGACCCAAACATGTTCCAGCAAGACATTGCCCCTGTACACAAACCAAGCTCCATGAAGACATGGTTTGCCAAGGTTGTTGTGGAGGAACTCAAGTGGCCTGCACAGAGCTGTTACCTCAACCCCACTGAAAACCTTTGGGATTAATTGGAATGCTGACTGTGCCCCAGGCCTTCTCACCTGACATCCATGCCTGACCTCACTAATGCTCTTGTGGCTGAATGGGCAAATCCCCACAGCCATGCTCCAAAATCTAGTGGAAAGCCTTCCTAGGAGAGTAGAGGTTATTACAACAGCAAAGGGGGACTAAATCTGAAATGAATGTGATGGTCAGGTGTCTGCAAACCTTTGGCCATATAGTGTATCGCTGCTGAAATTGATTTTACTGATGAACAAAAAACTTTTCACTGATGAAAATGATTTTAGGTCCTCACTGAAGTCTCTGGATTACACCAAGCAAAGTCTAAGGATTTCCATAGACTTAGGAAAGAAACAGGAAGAGTCAGAGACATGGCTACAGGTGGGCCGTATCTACTACTTGATCCATGAGGATGAATTGGCAGACATGTATCTTCAGGTGAGAGAAAGGCAGTGGTGAGGTATAAGTGAGTAGGATGTTATGTAGTGGTACTACTAATACACTACTAGTATGAGTACTATTGTATTAACAATTCTTGCAAGGCATTCTCTAATATTTGTAATTTTGTATTCCCATAAAGCAAAAAATATATCTCATGTGAATCTGTTATAATAACAGCCTGTATAAACTATCATCTGCAGGCAGCTGTAAAGACAGCTCTAAGGATAAATGATCCATGCTTTGCTATGAACATTTATGAAGAGGCTGGAGATGTCTTCTTCAGTGGACACAGACACCGACTGGCTGCCGTTTCATTTTTTAGAGTATGCTCTACCACAACCTCTCAGCATGTGTAATAATGTGTTAATAATATTCAAGCATCAGCTAATGTTTTAATATGCAGCCCATAGAAGTTGGCTTGTCTACATTTTTCTCTCCCTAACTGGGTTGTGAAAAGTGTAAACTGTGTGTGCAGGACGGGGGGCTGCCATTTGCAAAATGTATTAAGGATGTGCATTCAGAGTTCAGGCTTTTGTGTAAGCTCTCTGAATTGCTGCTGAAGGAAGGTCAGCACCAGGAGGCCCTGCAGTATGCGACACTTGCAGTGCACATCAGCACCTTAACTGGTAATAAAGCTAACTTTCTCCTTAAATTTCATCATCTCATGTTTTGGCAGAGTCTGTTACGTCAGTTGGCATTCTGCATGAATGTACTATTGTGCAAGTGTCTGGCTTTGATTTGAGATGTTTAACCAGTTTTTTGCTTTGGTATGAAGAAGAAGCATCAAGTGGTAGGTAAAGGGATCCTTTACAAAAAGAAGGTGCTGTATGGCTTTATTTTCCAAACCCAGCACTATGCCGCCCCCTACTGCCAATAAACCAATACATCAAAAAAAAAAAAAAAAAAAAAAAAAAAGGAGGAAAATTTTTTTTTCTAGGTTTTGTTTGTTATATTTGATTGCATAGCAGAGATAATTGTTCCACAACATTCAACTGGAAGATATGAACTGTTATGGTACTCCTGTTCACTCCTTTAGGTGTACGCCTGAATGAGAGGGTGTCCTACCATCGCCTGGCCTCAATTTACTTCAATCTGGAGCAGTATGAGATGGCTGAGAATTATTATTTGAAGGCTCTGTCCCTCTCTCCCACTGCACTGGAACATGCAGAAGAGGCCCGCTACTATGTTAAAGTTTACTGCAGACTAGCTGATCTAACCCTGCACAAGATAAAGGTAGATATCTAGCCATGCTGAGATATTTCATCAGTCCGATACTGATCACCCTTCAAAAAAAATGAGCAAAAATACATAATGCACAATTTGAGCTTAAACACAAGATGTTGTATAAGGTACTGAAGGCACTGATCCCATACCCAGTATCAGTAGCAGGCTGATACCAGCAAAAAATGTGACACGCATATCAATGAGAAAACATATCGGATCTCGGATATAGGATCATGTAACAAATAGCAAAGTTTGGAATTGAATAAGAAATTTTTTGGAACTGGAAATGTTTTTCTTTTCTTAGGTTTGGTTTTATTATATTTATACTTTATTATATTTACAGTGTAAGTAATTTTTCTGTTAAATAATTTTACTGTGAAGTGCTTCAGTTAAAAAAAATTTAAGTTTGGTAGACTATATCAGAACGTGGTTTTAGTATCGGTATCAGAAAAGAGAGTGGTAGAATGTCATCTGTAATAACTATAAATAGAGGATTTGTCTTAAATGGGTTTGCAGTAGGCTCATGTATTCTGTTCTTGCTATATTTATAACTGCCCTAAGTTTTTGTTACATTCATTCATTCATTTTTATTATTGCTCTGACCGTCTTATTGCCTGAATTGTACAAGATTTTATATATGTACAGCCTCACATTAGAAACATTAGAGTTCCTGGATGCAAGAGCAAATTGAAAAGGTTTTTTTCTTTCACTTTTTGTTCATTCATTTTTAGGGGCGTCAATAATTTTGCCTTATAAGTTTTTATAGAGTACTATTTGGTAGAAGAAAGGTAAGTAGTAGTTTAAATGAAAAGTTTAAATCATTATATGTAAAATTTATTTAATCTTTCTTGCCTATTCACTTAAAGGGTGTCAATAATTCTGGAGTTTTAGTGAATCCATGTATAAGCTATGATACGCCATTGTAAATAATGATGATGCTGGATTCATTGGATGGTATTACTGTACCATGCATTTACAAATGAAAATCACTTGCTTACTCCATAGGATCCTTTTGATGCCATGGGATATTTCCACTTAGCCCTGGCAGCAGCTCTGGAAGATGGAGGAAGCCTTCAAGCCAGGTACATAATTTACATGAAGCTGGCAGAGATCCACGCTAACTACTTACCTGATGTGGAGCTGAGCCAGAGATATATGGACAGTGCACGGAGCCTAAAGAGGGAGCTGGCAGGACACACAGACTCCAGTGACACAGATGACGAATATATGAACCATGCTGCTACAGAGTATGCTGATACTAAGTCGATCAGTCATTCCAGTGATGGGTCAAGGAGCTCAGACTTCAGCAGTAGAAGTAGTACTCTTGTAGGCTCCTACATAATGGACACTAGCCATACAATAACTGCTCAGAAGGAGAGTGGGACAGAGGCTGTTCCTGCTGATTACATCTGCGGAGAGGATATGGACATCTGTAACCCGGAAGGGACTGACGGTGGGCTTGGACAGCATACAAATTCTGAAATAAGGCACACTAATCAAAGACTCCATACCAGCCACACAGATTCTAGCTTACTATGTACAGAATTTTGATCATCCTACCCGCACCCCGAAGGCACTTCCTTATGGATATGAAATATTTAAATATGTTAATTCATGTATCTTGTTCATGTACTTGATTCTTCCTCCAAATACAGGGGAAATGTCTATTGTTAAAGTACTCTGATTTTTTTCAGGGCAAGAGCACTTATGTATGTAAATATTCTTGTCAGTTTTTTTTTTTTGTATATTATAATTATTACATCTAATTGAAAATCTTTTCCTTTTTTTTCTACTTTTTGAAGAACTTATTTGAAGATGACTTATTAAAGTCTAATCAATCCCTAGTTCTATTTCTTATGATTTTTCCATATATACAACATATGATGTATATTGACTTCTATCACACCAAAAATTATGAATGTGTTAATTCTTTCTTGATATGAATGATCATATCTGAGTCAAGTGCAGATTTAGGAGAGTGGTAGGTTGGGCCACTGCCCCCAGATTTTTCCTACACCTCCCTAACACTTGTCTCAAGACATATTAAAGAATTATTTCCTCATTATCAAGTACATTAATTAAACAACAGCCATTCAGCCCACATAAAGTATAGTATCCCCATAGTATCCATTAGTCTATATTTTACCTCATCTAGAATTCTCACCATATTGTAGTGACTGACAATGTACAGTACTCGAAAGCTTACATCTTTAAGGCCAAAATATACCTTTTCTATCTATGCAAACCCATATGCTTTGAGCTACACAAAGTAGATTTTTATGCATTGTTGCATTTAGTAATTTAGCCATGGCAAAATAACACAACCAAGCACAAGCCGCATTCTGAGTGTTGCACCAAGGGGTGGAGGCACAGGCAGGTTTCTTCCTGTTAAATGTCATGGTAGACCAGCAGTTAATCAGCAGTAAAAAATTAATAGCTCTGAATATCTATTCTTGGTCTGAGCCCTGAGTTTCACCTGTGAAGACTGCATTTGTTGTTAAAAAGGATAAACCAATATGAAGACCAGAGAGCTGTCTGTGGGAGAAAAGCAAGCCATTTTGAAGCTGAGAAAAGAGAAATGGAAAATCTGTCAACACCATTGCACAAGCATTGTGCATAGCCAGTATAACAATTTGGAATGTGCTGAAAAAGAAGGAAATGAATGTTGTACTAATAACCAGACATCAAACAGGTCAGCAGGGGTGAAGGTATCACAATCCACCATTCGAAGAAGACTTCAAATGCAGAAATATAGAGGCCATACCAAAAGATGCAAACCACTCATCAGCAGTAAGAATCAGAAGGCCAGATTGGAATTTGCAAAGAAATATAGAGATGATCTACAAAAATTCTGGAACCAAGATTAACTTCTACCGAAGTGAGGGAATGGCCGAAGTGTGGAGGAAGAAAGGATCTGCTCATGATCCAAAACGTACAAGCTCATCGGTCAAGCACGGTCGAGGTAGTGTCATGGTTTGGGCTTGCATGGTTGCTTCTGGAATGGACTCACTAACCTTTATTCATAATGTAACTCATGATGGTAACATGCCAATTTACAGAGAAATGCTTCTGTAATTGGGACGAACTTCGTCATGCAGCAAGACAATGACCCAAAACACACTGCCAATACAACAAAGGACTCCATCATGGGAAAATGAAATTTTTTTTTTTTTTTTTACAACCAATTCAGTAGCTATCCATATTTTGTTTTGTTGTCATTTATTTTTGTCGTCAATTTTCTCATTATTTGCAATTGCAAAATATTTTCTTTACATTTTGATGATAAATACTTTGTTTGTGGATTTTCTTATTTTATCTGGAACTTTTGGCACAAAATTAAACCTTGAACCTATTTAAAACACAGGACTCAACCTTACTTAAAACCCATTCAGTGTAGCAAGACGGGTGGTGTACCAAACTGGTATGCTACAGATAAGTGGCCGGAGTAACTAGGGAAGGGCTGCATATGATACTGGTTACACTAGTTTACTTGTTTGCTCTGTAAATTACATTGCCACTGCTACCAGCCACAAGATATGGTTCTTAATTGGCAAAATAAAGCTAAAGACATCTGTTCTCTCACTATAGATCAAAACTAGAATAACATCAAATAGATTTTTTTAGGCTGTGATTTGAATGAAAAGGAACTGAAAAGACAGAGAGTTAGACATAAATTTGCCTTGGACCTTGAGTATTTAAAGGAACATGACAAATATGAAATTTGCAAGACTTTTACAACACAGGACCATAACGTTTTTAAGTGCACCATGATAATATTTTACAAAAATAATGAATCGGCCATAACATTAAAACTACTAACAGGTGAAGTGAATAACATGGATTGTCTCGTTACAATGGCACATGTCAAGGGGTGGCATATATTAAGCAGCAAGTGAACAGTCAGTTCTTGAAGTTGATGTGCTAGAAGCAGGAAAAATGGGCAAACGTAAGGATCTGAGCGACCCTGACAAAGGCCCAATTGTGATGGCTAGACAACTGGGTCAGAGCATTTCCAAAACAACGGGTATTGTGGGGGTGTTCCCGGTACGCAGTGGTTAGTACCTATCAAAAGTGGTCCAAGGAAGGACACCCGGTGAACTGGCAATGGGGTCATGGGCGCCTAAGGCTCACTGATGCGAGTGGGGAGTGAAGACTAGTCCATCTGGTTTGATCCCACAGAAGAGCTACTGTAGCACAAATTGCTGAAAAAGTTCATGCTGACCACAACAGAAAGGTGTCAGAACACACAGTGCATCGGAGCTTGCTGCGTAGCTGCAGACCGGTCAGAGTGCCCATGCTGACCCCTGTCCACTGCCAAAAGCGCCTACAATGGGCACATGAGCATCAGAACTGGACCATGGAACAATGGAAGAAGGTGGCCTGGTCTGATGAATCATGTTTTCTTTTACATCATGCGGATGACTGGGTGCATGTACGTTGCTTACGTGGGGAAGAGATGGCAGCAGGATGAACTATGGGAAGAAGGCAAGCTGGTGGAGGCAGTGTGATGCTCTGGGCAATGTTCTGCTGGGAAACCTTGGATCATGGCATTCATGTGGATGTTACTTTGACACGTACCACCTACCTAAACATTGCTGCAGACCAAGTACACTCCTCCATGGCAAAGGTATTCCCTAATGACAGTGGCCTCTTTCAGCAGTATAATGCACCCTGCCACACTACAATTGTTCAGGAATGGTTTGAGGAACAGGACAAAGAGTTCAAGGTGTTGACTTGGCCTTCAAATTCCCCAGATCTCAATCTGATCGAACATCTGTGGTATGTGCTGGACAAACAAGTCCGATCCATGGAGGCCCCACCTCACATCTTACAGGACTTAAAGAATCTGCTGCTAACACCTTGGTGCCAGATACCACAGTACACCTTCAGAGGTCTTGTGGAGTCCATGCCTCGAGTCAGAGCTGTTTTGGCGGCACGAGCGGGACCTTATTGGTGTGTGTGTGTGTGTATATATATATATATATATATATATATATATATATATATATATATGAGAGGTTGGTTTATTTTCAAAATGTTTAGTTTAATGACATGTTTTGACCTGCCTGAAGGACGCGCTAGTGGAGCTGAGTGAGCCGCAACTGCAGCAGCTGCTAACATATTAATAATAATGTAGCTTATAGTAATAAAGAATTACAACAGACTTTAAAATTGACCATTTTGAATAGTTTTTCAGTTTCAGTTTGTCGGAGATAGTATTCCTCTGAACGACAGAAGAAGGAACAGAGAACAGAGCAGTTTTCTCGGTACCATGACAAACTGCATTTTTTTCTTGGTCTCATTAACTTGAAGAGAAAGAGAAAAAGAGAGGCTGGCGAAGGGACGACTGTATAGGCCAAAGCTCAATGTAATCGCTAACAGGAACTAACGTCCTTGTAGGAAAACCTACTGGCCTAGACTTGACACTCTTTCCATAAACGTTAAATAAACGCCTTCTAACAGAGAGACAGAGAGAGAGATAACCTCGCAACCTTTTACTCCATTCGAGGACAAACTCTCCCTCCGCAAGCTGCGTTTGCAAAACAAAATTATGAAATGCCATAAAATGTACACCGATGTCGTAAAATTACACACGCGCACCGAACAGCTCTGGTAGCGTCGTAAAACATTATCAAAATGCTGCGCATGCGTGTTGCGGATCGTTGAAGAGACTTGGATTGGAGAATTACAGGCCTGCTTGACCATACACAGCGCTGCCTGCCCTCGCTGCATTTCATCTGGACGTGCATTATTTCCCACTGTGATGCATTGAGTATACTTTGAATTAATTTCTCTAAAGAACCATTTTTTTGAGTAGCTTACATAATGTTACGCTCGGCTAATGGACAGTCTTGAGCCAGCAATCCAAACTGTTCTGACGGCAAAATTATGAGTAAGAAAAACATTTCAAACTTTAAGAAACACATCTTTATTTACGATTTGCCACTCTGACTATTTACTTGTATAAATGAAATGAGCTATAATTCGGTTACTTATTAGTCCTGGTATGCGAAAACTTAGGAAACGTAACATTTCATTGAAAATGGCAATCACTTGCTCTTACAGAATCAGGATTCGCTCTCCAACAGCGCCCCCTGGGAGTCTAACTCAGAACAGCAGGACAAAAGTAAAGAGCTGATCATATGTCCATACTGTTTTTTTTTTTTTTAATTATTATTATTTTTTTATACTGCTATAAGTTAATACTCAGGCTCACAACCCAGGTCTTGGAGTATCCCCTGTCCTGTACATTTGAATGTTTTCCCTGCTTTTACACACCCACGTCAACTCAGAGGGATCCTAAATAGCTGATCATTTGAAACCCAGTGAATTATGAGTATGGAAAACACTAATGCTGCATCTCAATTCGTCTACTTCTACTATGCATTAAAAGTATGTACTGTTTTTGTGAAGAAAAAGTACTTTTGAGCATGTAGCAAAAGAGTATGCAAGTACTGGGACATAATAACACGTCATGTAATGGAAGAGAACGTTGTTGGCTAGTTAGACACACTGTCACCTCCTCATTTTCTTCCTTCATTATTCTTTATATAATTTATGCTATATAAAGTAATTTACCATTCTCTCGATTTATTTTTCCACATTTCATTTACACCTCTCTAAAATGTGAAAGCAAACGTCCTCCTGCCCGCAAGGAGTTGTGGGCCATATTAGCTGAAAAAGTGTCCACGGATCCACACTTTGAAAATCGGGTGCAACACATAACAGTACACAAGACTACATAAAGTGCAATACACAACAGTGTGAGACCAGTGCAGGACAATAAATATACAGAGCATGGGCTGTAAAATGTAAACTATTGGTAGGGTTGCAGCAATATGTTTAGTGTTCCATAAAGTGTCTGATCCAGCTTTGTAAAGTGTGGTGTGCAGTGCTATGTAGTCATACTGGGTTAGGTGTTACACTAGCCCGGGTGAGTTTTGGGAGGCACCGTTGCGAGTAACCAAACATTTCCTTATTTTCAGTTACCCACTGAGACCCGCTATAGCAATGAGAGAGAATCAGAGTTAGAGAAATCAAGTTAATCTAGGGATAAAGTATATGAATAGTAACCCAAGGTTGACTACAGATAAATTAATAATGACAAACTAAAGATGACTCAGTCAGTGTTTTTTGAATAGTTACCATGGTGAGTTCATTTCGGGCTGATGGGCCTTTATATGCTCTAGAGTCTCCTGCTGGGCAGGCCACAACACACGTCCTTCAAGAAAACAACCAGTCAGCACATAGAATGTACTAGAAACACATCAAAAGTGATTAGACTGTCCAGAAGAACAATGTTTAAACTCTTGTATTGCCATATATCTACACATTTAATATCTTGCCAGCTGGCAGTGCCTTGCATAAGTACTTGCCTAACTTGAACATTTCCACATTTTATAGTGTTACAACCTGAAATGAAAATGGACTTAAGTGGGATTAAATGTAATAATATACACAACAAATCCCATAATATTCAAGCATTCATTTTACTTGGAAGATTTATTTTTTTAATAAAAAAATGTATTAAATCTTCAAATGTTAATGAATACTACTCTGCTTGTAAATTGTTGTAATCAAACTGCATTGTTTTGAAGAGATCCAGTGTCAGGGCTCCAGGCTGGCTTTTTTTAAAAAAACGTCCTAGACCCATCCCTAAACTTTGTGTCAGCCATCCTGAACTGAAAACTGACTGTCCCAAATATTCAATTTAATTAGTTTACAATAGTGTTAGATTTATTTCTCGGTTTAATTTCTTGTAATGGTATAACAACATCAGTAATCACCTGCTTTTGGATTATCCTGATTATATATTTCATATAATTATGACTAAATAAGCATGAGCACTGGAAAGAACATTACCATTTACACAGACAGGAACAAGTATACTGTATTATCTGAAAATGTATTTTCCAAACACCTAATGCAGTTATAGACTAATTTGCATATTAATTTATACGTCATGATCATTGGCATATCAAATTACAAATTAGGGTACATGAAGAAGAAAGATTTTCGAAGTTTTATCAGAGCAAAAAATAATAGATTATAATTTATTTCTTTAAATGTAGCCCTGGAATATTGGGGACCAGTAGGGTTGTGATAACTGCCATGTGCGTCCAGATAGAGGAAGTCACAGCACAATGAACCATATGTAATAAGAACAAGAACAGCAACCCAAACGACACTGATTTCACACAACCCTCACAAACAGACCATAGTAAAAGATAGGCAATGATCTATTTCATAGCATGGGATCTGGCTATCTATTGTGTGTGGACTATTTTGCAAAGTATCCAGAAATTATGTGACTGTCTGACACATTATTTCTGGAGTGTGTGTGAAATCAGTGTCGTTTGGGTCGCTGTTCTTGTTCTTATTACATATGGTTCATTGCGCTGCGACTTCCTCTATCCGGACACACATGCCTGGCCAATAAAGAACATCCCTGACTCTTTGTTTGCATTCTATTAAGCCCTGGTGGGACTTATTTTGCTGAGCATTTGTGATTTCAGACTTTGTGGGACAATGAGCTTGTCTGCTTTGAACAACAGACCTGATGAGAAACTGATTTCTTCTCTGAATGTCTAGAAAGGTTGTAATTTCTGCTGGCACTACAGACTTGTCTTTTGGCCATCCGTTCATTACTATGTTCTTTAGGCTCTGCATCAGTAGGTCCTCTGTTGTTGGTTTTCTGAACATCTGCAACTTTTCCTCTGAGAGCAATTGTGGTATTAGCCAGTTCACCTCCTGCTCCTCCTCTTTAGTCCATCTGCACTGAGGATATGGCCTATGTATTTGACCTCTGTCATCCTGATTTCACATTTGTTATTTTTAAGTTTTAGGCCACATTTGCTCTCACTCTAACACTTTCACCATTCTCTGGTCATGCTCCTCAACTGAGTCACCTCAGACTAGCATGTCACCACTGATTCTAACAACACCTTCTAGTCCCTCTATCATCTGACTTACTGCTCTCTGGAATACCTTGCTAGCTGATGACATTCCAAATGGCAGCTGAAGAAAATGGTATCTTCCTATAGGTGTCTTTAATGTACACAACTTAGAGCTTTTTCATCAAGTTTTATCTGAGAGGAACCTTGATTGGTGTCTAACACTGACAAGTATTTAGCATTTGGCATGAGTGATACCACTTCTTCCACTGTGAGCAGTGGAAAGTGTTCTTTTCTGATTGTCATGTTCAGGTTTTTTGGGTCCTTACAAATCCTCCGCTTTTTTGGAGTAATCATGGTCACCATGCCATTTACCCACTGAGTTGGAGCTGACTGTTTTGCTATGACCCCTAACTGCTCCATTCTACGTAGCTCTTCAGTTACTCTGTCTCTGAGAGCTGCTGGGATCCTCCTAGGTGCATGGATCACTGGCTTAACTGTGGGGTCAAGCTGTATGCTGTGCATTCATGGTAAACATCCTAGTCCTCAAAATAAATCGCAAAAATCTACTATGACATCTAGAATGTCATTTCCTTTTGGATTTCATAAAGTCTTTTCACAATTTTTAACCTTTAACATGCTTCTGTCCCTAGCATCCTGCATCCTGCTGTATTATCTCAAATCTACTTTGTAACTTTGTCCCTTATACTCACGTCAGCGACCCTTTGCCCAATGGCACCATCTTGTGGCCTGAATATGTAACTAGCTTGCAGTTGGACAAGTGGAGCCTTCCTCTGATATTTACTGCTTGATAGGTTTTGGCTGACAATACATCACATTCTACACTCATGTCAAGTTTAAATGACAACTGCTTTTTGTTTATTATCAGGTCCTCAATCCATTTTTGTTCACCACTTTCTGCCTCTTTTCAATGGTTTGCGACACCCTTTTCAAGTGTATCAATAGTTCCAAAATGTCATTACTATCCTGATGCCACCAAGTTGCATACATTCTACTGTGTAGAATATTTGCTGGCTCTGTGATTTGGACATTTTCACAAATGATTTGCACATCTGGCCAAAGCGTGGACATTTTCTATATCCATAGTGCAACTATCCATACTCACAGTGTCTCATTTTTTCAGGTCTTTGATGTAGGGCTCTATTATCTCTGATGGACCTAGTGCTCCAGTGAAGAACAAATGTCTCTTATACTGTAAGTTTTTTCTTGGTTCACAGTAGTCCTGGAAGTTTTGTTTTAACACCGTTATCTTGTCCCTCTTTCCCTCTCCAAATTCAAAGGTGTTACTCACATTTATGGATTCCTCGTCTGTGACATGCAAGAATGTTGCACACTGCACCTTTTCTAACTTTTCCGCCACTCTGTTAGGTGTGCAGAAAAGTTTTAACCTTTGTAACTCGGTCCTCCAATTCTCAGAGAGATCACCTTGTAGGGACAAATTTGGTGGTGGCTCATACTGTGCCATGCTCCTCACTGTTAGTTTTATTTTAGTTTTCTTCTGACATGTTATGTCTTGTGGTGATTTATAATAAATGTCAGGACACGTGGACCCTAACTGGTAACTTTATTCAGCTAGCTGCCTTACAAAACTGATTACCTCTTCTTTTTTTTTTTTTTTGGCTTTATTAGTAGATCAAATGTGTAGTACAGTACGGTAATACAGTATGGTGGACCAGTACACAAAGTTAGAACATAAAAAGATAATTAAAACAAAAAAGGAACAATAAAGAACAATGTAGGGACTTAAGTTACAAGAGCAATAAATTAAATTCTTTACAAATATTGACAGTCTTTTTGGCTTTGGAGTTATTAGAGCAGTATATAGTTTGGGGCTATTGTTGCAGTTCGTTTTCAAAAATAATAAACATAAGTGTTCTATTACCATATTTACTTTTATGTATGTGAAATTTTGCCAGAATTATGAGAAGATTTATAAGATAGATTCTTTCTGTTTAGAGTGACAGACATAAAATCCAAACAATACATCTTTAAATAAAAGAGAAAGGTTTTTACATATATTTGTGCGTACAAATCAGACAAATCTTTCCAAAATGCTGTAACAAAAGGGCAGTTCCAGAACAGATGTAAGGCTTTTTCAACATGGGTATCACAGAGCAGTTTGTCTCAAAGTCTTTCTTTAACTTCTGTAAGTAGAGTTTGGCTGGGTAACATCTATGTAGCAATTTATAACAGACATCTCTAGATTTATTAGAAACGACATATTTCATTGACAAAGACCAACCTTTTCTCCACAAAATATTTTGAACAACGCCGTCCCCAATAGGAAATGGCATTTGGTATAGCGACTATGTTTTCTTGAAACAAAGATCTAATTGTTCTGTTATGGGATGAAGGTCTGGATAAAAAGCTACTCCTTCAGCTACTCCTTTAAACAGCATAATGACAGCCTTGGGAATCGCATCTATTACAATAGCAACTTCTCTAGGAGTAACAGGGATTGAATAAGAGGATTAAAAACTCACTATAGGCCATAAGGAAATCATCAGAATTGATTAACTATTTCACAAAGATAAAGTTGTTGTCAAACCTGTTATAAAAAAATAAAGATTTGTTTTTGAATAATGGTTATTTGTTTTTAATAATGGTTATAATGTCATAGTTATTCCAGATGAGATACCTGTGTGGAGAGAAGTTGTGTTTGAAGATAAGAGACCAAGATAGTAACATCTGTCTGTGAAAGTTTGCCAATTTCAGAGGTAATTTATCATTTAGGGCTATCCAGAAACTACATAACACTCTATAAGCGCAGTGTTATGTGGTTTACTTTTCTTTGATGGAAGCCTGTCCAAGTTGTTGTCCAACACTAAATTGAAATCCCCTCCCACAACTAAAAGAGAATCGGGATGTTCTGTAAAATAAAACAATAGTGTTTCTCCTATTACATAAAAATAAACTTTCATTATCCCTATAAGCATTATAGCCATAAATGTTCAGTATAATCACAGTAATCTGGCTGAAAGATAGCACCATTAAAATAAAGTGACCCTGTGGATCATTATGAGAGCTAATGATTTCTCCAGCAAAATTGTCTTTCAGTATAGTATTAGTAGCTGTATTTTCACAATCATGAGCTGCCTGTATATTTTTCCCCCACTGAGATCTCCAAAGTGAAACATCATCACTGGTCAAGTGAGTCTCTTGTAAAAAAAAAACAGAAAACCCTTTTGAATCTTCTGATAAACAAAAAAACTTTTTGTAAAACTTTTTCATAAAACCGCTTTGCCTTTTTAAAAAAATTCTTAAGCCCCTGACATTAACAGAAATTTAAGATAAAGTCATGAACAAATATTAGAGTGAAATACACTAATAAGAAATAAAGATGTGAACCTTGATTTGAAGCAAAGCTCTGCAAAAAAAAATGACAACCTTGTAACAGCAAACTGAGAGGTAAATAAAGGCTGTACAAGGTTTAGTGAGTAAATCTTTAACCTGTAAACAAATGTAAAAAACATTTTAACAGGCTTCATTAATGTAGATAGCGTTAAACTGTCCCAGAAATTGGATGGAATGCAGTGAGAAAGAAGTCTCTCTCACAGGTGGCAGGACAACTTCCACGCCTTTAACAAAGGCACAGGCACCAATGTAATATGCCGAATTCCCCATGGTGCAGACCTCCTTAACTGCTGGCCAGAGAAGTCGTCTCTTTTCTCTGTGAGCTGGAGTGAAATCCTCCACATCTCTCCTCAGGGCCGTAGCCCTCCCAGTCGATGAGGCCATGCTGTATTCTGAGAGTTGGAGTTCGATACTGATTCTGGTGTTGCCATGACAGTAGCCTAATGGCAATTGTCAGGAATAAGGAATGGTAATGGTAAAACAGCAAAGGGCAATTAAAAAAAATGTAGTCAAAAACATGCAAAATGTCAGGTGATCAGCAAACAGACTGAACTGAAAGGCAAAACCAGAAACTAAAAGATGCAAAAATGAACAAGGTCAATACAGACTAGCAATCCGAGACAAAAGGCTTAGAATTGCTGTTAGGGTTAAGATAAGAGTGAGACTTCGCCATGAATGTAAGAAAAAGTTCAGGATTTGTAGGGAGTGTGTGATTAGAAGTAGGTCAGAAGTAAGTAAGTTTGGAAGTCGGTCAAGTGACTGACCATGTGAGGAGTTTTTAGTGGGTTGTACTGCTGGGAAATGGAGTTCAATGCGGGTGTCTGTCTGTGCCATGGAATTCTGGGAGTTGTTACGAAAGCAGGTGAAGAGTCATTGTTCAGTTGCTATTAGGAAATATTTTGGGGTCTTGTCAGTGTTAAATCAATTAAAAGTGATGCAGGTACGTTTTAACTAACTTTTAGCTAAATTCAACTTGGATCTGAGTTATGTCTAAATTATGTTAGCTAAGGTTTGGCCCTGATGAAGTTATTGCTTAGGGCCCCCAAATGTTCAAAAACAGCCCTGTGCCCTGGTGAACAATGCCCACCAGACATTTCTGACTGCACCCCAAATCAAGACAGACAAATCCAGCCCTGGTCAAGTGTCTGTTGTTTATCTTGTGTACATGCACAATATATATTACAGATATCATTCCAGATATTCTAGAACAGAACTGAGGCCTCATTTATCATAGTTTTGTGTATAAACCATGCATATGCACATTTGATAAATACCAATTTTCTTGTGGGTCTTACACACAAATGTAATACTTGTACAGTTGAAGACTGGAAGAAAGACCAGGTGATTTTTTTTCTAATCTTCAGTTGTCCAGTTTGGTTGAGCCTGTGCCCATAATAGCCTCAGATTCCTGTTCTTGGCTGACAGGAGTAGAGCTTAATGCGGTCTTCTGCTGTTAGAGCCCATCCACCTCAAGGTTCAATGTTTTGTGCATGCAAAGGTGCTTTTCTGCTCACCACAGTTGTGAGAGTATTTATGTGAGTTACTATATCCTTCCTGGAGGGCATCTGGCGTAAAAACTGTGCCAAATCAAATACGCAGACTAATGATCTGCTGTGGCAACCCCTAATGGGAGCAGCCGGAAGAGGAACAACAACTATATCCTTCCTGGGCGCTCAAACCAATCTGGCCATTTTCCTCTGACCTCTCTTATCAAAAAGGCATTTCCACCCACAGAATGGTTGCTCACTCAATGTTTTTTGTTTTTTGCACCTTTCTATGTAAATTCTAGAGACTGTTGTTCGTGGAAAATCCCAGGAGATCAGGAGTATCTGAAATACCCAAACAAGCCCATTTGGCACCAACAACCATACCATGATTAAAGTCACAGAGATCACACTTTTGACCCATTCTGAAGTTTGATGTGAACATTAACTGAAGCTCTTGACCTATGTCTGCATGATTTTATGTATTATGCTGCTGCCACATGATTGGCTGACTGGATAACTGCATAAATGAGCAGGTGTACAGGTGTTCCTATTAAAGTGGAAGGTGAGTGTATATTTCCCCCATGAAATAATGCATTCATGGGTTGAGTTCTGCAGGAATGAACTTATAAATTGAAGAGAGCATCAACCTTAGTGGACCCCAGACTGTATTTTAAGGAGAAGATAAATCTGACTAAAAAAAAAAAAAAGCCCACCCAGCTTGTCTTGGATTTATTGTTTGTCTGTGCAATGATGCATGAGCACTGGGAAGTGATGCTGAGCTTCCACCAGCTAGTTAAGCCACTCTTCAAATGCTAATGTAATGGCAAACAACTCCCTGTTTACCCTGTTTCCCTGTTTATCCTCTCTTAATTGTTGCTTTGGCATCTGGAAAACACAAAGGTGGGGGAACCTGTATCTACATCAACAACCATGGTGCCCTTTCATCTGCAGGCCCTTTCATCTGTCAAGGGAGTTTACTGCTGTATTTTTCCTGGCCGTTTCCATCCTGCCACATGCAAACTCCTCGGCGGCGCTTACAATATAAACGCACAAGAAACTACACGTACAGACGCTGTGCTCATCGTTGCAGGTGACTTCAACCACTGCAAATTCAGTAGTTCAGTAGTAATCAGTTACACAAGCACCTGCATTGACAACATTGTGCTCTCTAAATGGATCTGGACATACCCCAACCAAAGGTTGTGGATAAACTGTGAGGTTTGCTCCATGCCTGCTTTGAGGCCCTCAGCACCGAGCCACTGGGGAGTAAGCTGGTTAGTGTGAGCAGACAGAATCCACCATTCACAATCGCATCTGCAGATCTGGCAAAGACCTTTGGGAAAATAACAGCTGGCCCAGACAACATCCCTGGATGACCCCTCAGAACCTGCTCATCGATGCTAGCAGATGTCTTTCGCAGTTATATTCAACTTGTTCCTCGCACAAGCCTCCATTCCCACCTTCTTGAAGAGGACCACCATCGTGCCACTGCCAAAAAATAAAAAAATAAAGCAACCCATCTCAACAACTACCAGCCCATTGCACTGACTCCAATAGTGAAGAAGTTCTTCGAGAGAATCATCATGAGTCACATCCAGACCATGACAATGGACACCCTGGACCTTCTCCAGTTCACGTATAGACCAAACAGGTCCACAGAGGACGCGATCAGCACAACAATACCCACTGCCTTCACACACCTAGAGAACAAGGGCAGCTATGTTTTGGCATAGCTCAATATTCAAAACGGTGATGCCATCTAAGCTCATCAACAAGTTTTCCAACCTTGGTGTGCCACACACTCTCTGCAACTGGGTTCTGTACTTTCTAACGGTCAGACACCAGTCTGTTAGAATAGCGAACCACACATCAAGGACTATAACTATAAACACAGGAATTCCACAGGGCTGCGTGCTGAGCCCCATGCTCTACATGCCCTTCATCCATGACTGTGTGGCCTCCCAGAACAACACCAGCATCATCAAATTTGCTGATGATACACCAGGCATTGGACTGATAACTGGGGGTGACGAGTCGGCATACAGGAGGGAAGTGGCTGACCTAGTGAAGTGGTGTCTGGACAACAATTTCTTCCTAAATGTTAATAAAACAAAAGAGATGATTGTTGATCCATGGAGGAGGATGGAGCAGCACTCAGCACTGCACACTGACAAAGGTGGAGAAAGTGAGCACTTTCCAATTCCTTGGTATTCACATCCTTGAGGATCTAACCTCGTCTCACAACACTACACACCTGGTGAAGAAATCTCAACAGCATCTGTACTTCTTGAGAAGGCTGAGGAAATTCAGCATGCCAAGCAGAATCCTCAGCAGCTTCTACAGGTGTACAATCAAGAGCATCCTCACCCACTCCTCACACAGTCTTGTTTGGAGGCTGCACAGGTCTGGACAGTAAGACTCTGCAACGGGTAGTGAGAGCTGTCCAAACCATCTCTGGAACAGCCTTACCAATGCTGGAGAGCCAGGGTCATCAGGAGGGTCCACAACATCACTAAGGACAACACAGCCTATTCACACTTACTACCATCAGGCAGATGCTACAGGAGTGTAAAAGCAAGAACAACAAGCCTAAAAAACATTTTTTACCCACAGGCCATAAGGCATGTGAACCACTCTCATCACCTCTCTGATTACTCTCATCACCTATCATCACCCGCCCCCCCCCTACAAACACATATATTTACAAATGAGAACATCTTTGCACATGAACGTCCTCCATGTTTACATTGTACATGTTACCAGCCTGAGACCTAGTGGATATCTGGGTCGGCAACTAAGGACACACAGCCCGTTAAGCACTGTGTACCTGTGAAACTGTGAAACTCATTTTGTCTGTCTCTTTATTGTGTCGTTCCCTTGGCGCGTCAATTTACTTCTGAGATCACGCCCGGGAGAAAACTAGTCTCTATTGTGCTTCACAGGAGCGCTCAAGTGCCATCTACTGATGTGGCGGTGTTCTAATACACACATACGCATGTGCATGGATAACTCCATTGGTAATGTTCCTATTTTAAAATTAGGGGGGGGTGTCTCTTTTCCATTAAAAATGTAATGTACCATTCATTAACCCTTTACACACATATAGATGCATATATGTATATGTGTGTGTATATATATATATATATATATATATATATATATGCATACACAGTACTGTGAAAAAGTCTTAGGCACCCTATTTTTTTAGTACGAACTTTATTATAGATTTTTATTTTATGACTTCTACATTATCGAGTCACTACAAAAACATTTTAGATTTCCAAACATTGGTTTTCCAGCAAAAAAATTAAATGTTACATAAAAAATGTTTGTATGTCAGTAAAGAAAGCAGCATATTACATAAGAGACACTTTTTTAGACAAAAAACATAATGAAGGCTGCTGGGTTTTGCTGCAAAAATAAGAAGCAAGTGCGACAGTCAAAGTCTCCAGAAGAACTGTGGCTACTTCTGCAAGATGCTCAGTAACACTTACAGCTCATTTCCTTATAAAACTGCACAAATTGTACCTGAGACAATTTTTTTAAAGCAAAAGGTCATCACACCAAATATTGATTTTGTTTAAATTTTTACTGTTTACTGCTCTTTACAGTATTTTTATTGTAGAAACATTTAAGTTCATTATTTTTGAAGGCATCTTTCGTGTACAGCATTTATATATATATTTGCACTATTTGTAATATATTTTTGAGTTTTTCTTATGTCCTGTTTAAATTATGTCAGAGGTTGCTGAGAGTAAGAATTTCATTGTACTGTGTAACAGTACATATGACAATAATCTCTTGAATTTTGAAATTACAGTCTCCACTCTTCTGAGAAGGCTTTGCACTAGATTTTGGAATGTGGCTGTAGGGATTTTTGCCCATTTAGCCACAAGAGCATTAGTGAGGTCGGGCACTGATGTTGAATGAGAAGGCATGATGCACAGTCAGCATTCCAATTAATCCCAAAAGTATTCACTGGGGTTGAGGTCAGGGCTCTCAAGTTCTTCCTCACCAAACTTGGCAAACCATGTCTTTTTAGACCATGTTTTGTGCACAGGGGCATTGTCATGCTGGAAAAGGTTTCAGCTAGGCCACTTAGAGTTCAGTAAAAGAAAATCTTAATGCTACAGCATAAACTTTGCAGCAACAGTTTGGAGAAGGTCCACATATGGTTGTGATGGTCAGGTTTCCACATACTTATGGCTATATAGACGGTCAGGTGTACACATACCTTTGGCTATATAGTGTAAGTGTTTATCATGTGAACTGTTTTTCAGTTATCATTTTTCCCCCTCAACCTTATCCCTGGTGCCAGTATTTCTTTTTAAAACAAAAGCTAAACAGAACTATACTGAAAACAGTCTCTGAAATGCCATTTTAGAGGCAGTGCACTTACTGCATAAACTCATAAACTGGATAGAATTTTGATATGTTAACAAATAGTGCATCCTAAATTCTGTAGCGATTTATTGTCTGGAAACTGTAGTAGAATTGTAGTAGAATTCTAAGATAAATTGAATTCTGGGTGACATATAGAACACATGCTTCTCATAACTAAAGCTTTTTTTAAAGTGGAAGGAAAAAGCCTAGATTTTTTTTTCTGTTGTAATTTTTTTTGTGTCATTGTAGAAGCCATTTTATCATGACTATTCTCACATCACCACCTGATGCCTTCTATTTTGTTCACCTTAGAGAGACAGAGTGTGTGTAGGGCTAACAAGGTACTTGTAAAACAATTTCATTTATTGGTCACAAATATGGTGAAACAGATAAACAAACCTTTGCCAAGTGCGCATAGAAATCACAAATATCATCCAAGCACTGAGCCCATAAAAACAATAAAAACACAATTTGCTAGAGCTAGTTATACTCAGGTGGGCCTCTTACCACCACCAGGAGGTTGCTCCTTGATTGTAATTCATGCTTTAATAGATGCTGCAATTTAATGCTATGAAATAAATGAAGGACTGATCCTTTGTAAAGCAAGGATTACACCTCAAAATAGGGAATTCAACATCTCGCATGGACACTTTGGAGTTGATGAAAACTGGTCTTGAACGTAACTGTGGTTACATATGCTACGAATAGATGACTGCCAGAAGATGGTTTATCCTAAGTGGGAGGAAAACTGGACAACCCAGAGGAAACCCATGCAGATACTGGGACAATATGCAAAACTGCACACATACAGTAACCCAAGCTCAGGATCAAACCAGAGATCCTGGAGCTGTGAAGCAGCAATGGCTTACGATCTTCTGATTGATTGAGTCAGGTGATTTACATTATGAAGAAGGTGTTGGGAGTATATGTATCATCCCATCAGTTTGCATATAACAGCCTTATTGACTGTGGTTCTAGAATTGTAAATGGTTTTCCTGACTGTGCCACACAGCTTGCTCCCCTCAGAAGTCCCCAGTTAAAGTCACAGGGCTAATTTGATGTGCCCTATCATAATGAATTATGTTGAATATCATTAATACACTGCCTGAACAAATAATGACATGGTGTCCTTTTAGCTTTGGCAGGAATTGGCTTAAGGATGGATAAGTTGTATGCTGTCTTGAGAATACAGAGCGATTACAGGAACTGTAGTATATTCTGCTTTATGGAGACATGGGTTAATTCCAACATTATTGATTAGGACATTTCTGCGGATGGGTATTCAATCATTCATGCAGAAAGGAATGACAAAAACAAAAAAGGATACTAATTATTCAGTGGTGCAATAATCAATACATTACAGTGAAGAAACTTCCCTGCACCCCACACACAGAAATAATGGTAGGGGCACTTTAAATGTTTCATTTCCATTCACAGAATGGTATGATGCAATGCTGGAGGCTATGTGTAATGAGCCCAATGCTGTAGATTCAAACTGTAGATCATCAGTAATAGTCATGTCAGGTGATTACATAGAGTAACAGATTTGAGCCTAGATGTGACCTCCATAATAGCATCTGTTATATGCCATCAGCATCTGTGCTAAGGACTCAGTTGTGGGTGTAATGAACATGAACAAAGTACATTATTTATCATCCTTTTTATCACTAAAATGCATCTGGCAGAGAACCTAAAGTAGACAGATACCACAGTTTCATAGACTCAAATTTTATACATAGCTCAGTTTTGCATGTTCTCTCCATGTTCACATGGGTTTCTTCCAGGTTCTCTGGGGTTCCTGTTACTGTCCAAAAACATATAGATAGTGTGTGTATGTGTTATTGGTACCCTGTGATGGACTTGTGTCCCATTCATGGTGAATTGTCTCATCTTGTGCTCTTGTGGAGAGGCCCAGGGAACAGAAACATACACAAGGTACTTCACAGGAGGTCTGGAGGGGATTGAACAAATTTATATGCTACAGATAAATTAGTCCTACAAGTTAAGGGAATCTGCAGAAGGAATATAATCTCAGATGGCTTTTAACAGGTTTGACAAGTCGTCTCTGCATTACCATCTACCTCTACCTTACATGAGATGATAGTGTTTTCAGTTCATGGGTGGTCCTGAATGTGGTGAGGTGTGTTAAGATGGGGGGGTTAATGGGGGGGTGAAATGGGGTGGGATGAGGTGGGGGTCTGATGGCCCCCCCATTAAAATGTAACTGGCCACTTCCGTACCCCTCTTCCCTATTTCCAGGCACCATTTTCATCAACAACAGCAACTACAACAACCAAAAAGCCTTTCACGAGTGCACTTTAACAGCAACTAAATAGGAAGAGAATATGTTTAAGCAAGACAGATTTAATTAAAGACAATTAATCGAGTGTTTCAGAATGACGGACAGTTTTTTTTTTTTTTTTTTTTTTTTTATGGATGGTACCCGAGTGAATCTACAACTGGCTCTGAGAATGCAGCATAAGCAGAGAGAAGACACCGGTGATAAACAAACCCAAATTCCTATTAGCTTTTAAAACATTGTTGATATATGGAGTAAATTATCTCTTTAAAATACAACACTGGGTTGTATTTTTATTTGTTATAAATCTCTTTAAAGTCATATCATACCGGCTTTGTTTAACTTGATGTTGTTAAGAGACAGTCATGCAATAAGGGGTGCTCCCTCCCACATAGTCAGTCTATCATGTACAGCACTGCAGTAGTAGCAACCAGGAAGATGTGAAGTTGAATTGCCAAGACTTGTTGTTCTATTCTGTCTAGTGCTTAATAAAGTATAAGACTAAAAACTATGGCATGTAAGTGATCAGTGGAACAGATGCCTGTATATTGCTGTATATTAATTGTGTAAGATAATATATATTCTTAATTATGTAAACGGTTGCTTTTTCTGAAATTTATAGGAGCTTAACACCCACATGCATATCCTCACCTTTGTTGGCCATCCTGTTAATACTTTTGGCTTCCCATGAAAAAAAAAAAAATCCTAGAACCTCTTCTTTGAGTGTTTCGGCTGATGAGGAATTGCCCTAACAAACAGCTGTGCTGGATGGTATAAGTCACTGTGTTCTTAAAGCCAGTGAACATGAACTGTACTCTGTGCTTGCTTGTTTATTTAACCCCTCTCTTAGCCTTCATACAGTGAGTTCCACATACAGTGTATAAGGATGTATAATCATGTTGAATGTGCATAATCATGTTGAATGTTTTACGACACCTGACAGCCCACGTGGGACAATACTGTAACCCCTTCCAGTCTGCATGTTGAAAAGAAGCTGATGTGATTTTAGTTATAGTTTGCATGGATATTATCCACCTCAACTGTGAAACCTAATCCCAATTCCTCCATCCCATTTCCAGGAAATGATGTCATTTTGTTTGAGGAAGTCACGTGAATGAAAAATAATTTCAATTTGACCAAATATGTACCTTGTGGAAATTTTTAACGAGCCATCTTAAGTAAATACAGCATGTGCAATGGATCTGAAATACAATAAACACTTAATTACATGTATGCTGTATGTGTAGATTTAATACAGTCTGATAGTAAAAGTATAGCACATTTACATATTTATTTGCAGGAATACCCAAATGGGTATTCTTTACTATACTATAGCTAGTATAGCTGCTTTACTAGTAGCTGTAGGCTGGGAACTATAGCTAGCTGTATATCCGCTCAACCATTCTCTGTATATTAATGAGCTTTGATTGGGATTTGATTAGAAAATATATTTTATTGTTTTCATTTGTTTGATATTTGTGGTATTGATCTAAAACTACCTGTTAGATTGAGAAACTATCTGGTTGCCTTTATTTCAGGGAAAAAAATTTGTGTCCTACTCATGTTCCTGAGTGTGTGTCAATGCATATGCATAAGAAGACTAACTAATATAAATCTCACTTGAACAGCTTCAACTCGTAAATCCCGAGTTATGTATATATACACTTTTAAATAGTTTGTGTATTTGTAGTCGCACACACAAATTTAATGAGACACAGTTTTCTGAAACCCAGTCATTTCATATTAAAGGTATTAACTGAAGTATTATTAAATATGAAAAAAAAGTCAAGAAAGCAAGCCAACATAAATCCCTAAATTATCCATAAAATTATTATTATAAATTAAATAACACCAGTCATTGATTAAAAATGTCACTGTATAAAAGGAGGGCTCCTTTGCCGGAAGTCAGTTCCATTTGCAGTGGCATCTTCTTTTAATGCTGTGCAACAGTGACTGATAAATGACTGATCTGCTCTGTCTCAAGCTGCAATGTGTCATATTCTCCCTAGTGTGCTATGGACTGTTCACCTTCTGTGGGCACATGCTCTGCTGATTTTCTAACAGTGTTTCAGGAAGGGCGCCCCGGATTTCTGACCAAGAGTTTCCAAGACATTCACTATGAATAAAAAGAAAAAAACAATTAAACATAGCAGTTTCTTTCTGTGCTTGGTGTCAACCATCACCTGGGTAGATATTTTTTTTCTCTGTTTTCATTTCACTTAATTCACTTAATTCTCAGGCTTCAGGAGTGCAGATCGGGAATGATAACCTGTGGCACCATTCCTCTTTACGTTGTAAGGACTTTAGCTACAACAGTGGGTCTTGCCATATTCAGAAGGTTTCAAGCAATACCAATACAGAGGATTATATCAGCAAGGGAGAGTAAAAGGAGTACCATGGATTAATTAAGGATGTATTAGGGATTTTGAAACCACCTGCAATTCAACATTGAGAAAACTATGGAACTGAATAATAATGTAATGCTTTTAATAATGTTTTGAGATGATTTTGTTGTTTGTTTTGATGAATTTGATTCTGATGATAAATTCATAGAATTTAAATTTTTTTTGTAAAACCTGATATATGCTGTATATAAAATAATAATTTACAGAAAATACAAAGAAATTAAGTTTAATATTTACAGGTATTTACATTTTCAAAATGTGTTATACTTTATAGGGGGATTTTGGACAGCATTGATATTAATACTTCAGTTTCACATTCATGTCTCTTTGCTTTGTCCCCAATGCCAAGGTTTCCACATCCCATTTTTCCATATCATTTTTTTGTGCATTGAAATTATGTAAAAGTTTCCATCTTTAAAGTGCATATGAGAACAAATGACTTGGAACAAGATGATCCAAAAACACAGTTGTCAAATACAGAAGGCAAAAGGTGAGGTACACAAGAATATCAGGCAGAATAACAAGGTCCAGAACTTACACAGATGCTCGGGTTGTCAAGATACGCTAATCAAACAGGGCTTATATACCATGAAACCAGGAAGTAAAATTAGGAAGCCTAGTACAGAAAATGTGCTGCTAAGTATTCCTGAGATTGAGATATCTGCTGGTGGAAATATGCTGGTGTAACATTCAGAAATTTCACATAATAACCCTGTGTCAAAAATGGAGAAAATTCAGCCCACCTGATTTTAGCCACAATATTCCAGTGTGTGCCTCATCCAACATTTCTCAGGACATGAAAGAATATATGTGGCTTCTATGGCAGTGAATCTTTGGAATGTATTTATTTTTGCATAGGTTTTAAAAGAATGTCAGAACCCCTGGGCATGTAGCTGTGAGGTACACACAAAGAAGAAGGAAGATCTGAGAGAGAGAGACAGACAGACAGAGACAATCTTCTTCAATTGAAGTGAAAGGAATACCTACAAAACAGGTCTCACATACAGCTTTTTTTTTTTTAATTCCCATTGTATTAAACACATGATTAAAAAACATTGAATTAAACACATACAATGGTTTTACATTCACTGATTTTATCAAATTTGGAGAATCTCATATCAATAAACATGGTAGTGAACACTACCTTGTTATATATCTAAGGATGAATCACTTGGAAATTAAAATGCAACAAGATAACCATCCACATAAGTCAGATGCAAAACATTTCCCCCAGACACATTGTTTGATTGTAATGTAGTACCTTTAACTAAGAAAATCTCATGACCTCATGACTAAACTAATCCAAAATTCATCCAAAAATCATTCACAATTCATAACGGCTTTCCAAACTGTTGCTGCCAAGTTATACAATTTGCCCAATATAAGAATAATGGAATAGAACCTGCACAGATTAAACAAACCAAGAATTGTCCTTTCAAAAATATGAATAATATACTATATTATTACAAAATAAATGTGAATAGGCCCAACTTAGTCTATGGCAGGTAAATTTTGTAGACTCTAATTAGGGAGGTAGTCAATTGCAGTATGTGATTCAGATCTCATATTTGTCTCGTTTTCATTCAGATGCATTTCAAGGCATTGATTTCTGGAGTTTTCAGTAGTGCCATCTGTGAAGCAGGTTTTTATGTTTTCCATCAATAAGACAAAAAAGTAGTTAATATGTGACAAATTTGATCAAAGTAACAGTCTCTCTGTAACTAATTTGATATCCTCAAACAAAAGATGGGCAAAGTTAATGCAAGTCATTTATTATTAAACCCGCAGATGGGGGCCTTTATTGATTTTTTTAAAGGATTCCTCTTGAATACTTCATGGCTCCTGAAATGAATGTGAGTGATGACTTCTCGGTCTTAGCTGGTTGAGAATATGAAAAGCACATGGCACACAGCATGTTCTAAAGGCAGAAAATAAGACACAAAATTACGCTAATGTCAAAAAAAATCTTTAGGAACCTAGAGGAGACCCTGCACTCTTACCTTGAGAAAATGAGAGCAATTATGTCTTTTGATAAAGTCTCTGCAGTGTTCCCTTTGGTTGGCTTTGGTTGTTGTTGTTGTTTTTTTGTTTTTCTATGTGAGTGTTCAGACACATCAAGTTGCTTGTCTTACATTTAGAAATTCTTTGGTTACTATATGTTGCTTCCTCCACATACTTTCCAAAGCATGTTCCTGTGCATCTTTGAGTACTGCTTTTAAATGCAATATTTCTTATTAACAGCCTATATATATAAATAAAATAAGCTATGCCCCATCCAGGCTGTATTCCACCGCATGTCCAGTGTTCTTGGGATAGGTTAGAGATCCACTGCAATCCTGACCAGGATAAACTGGTTACTGAAGATGAATGAACAAAAGAATGCATAGGCTGTGCAGAGCATACTACATACTATATATCTAACACAAAACAGGAGACAGATGTATCGAACATGGGAAAAAAACACAGTGAGCTGTGGGGGGATTTTGAATATATGTATTTTTTGGATCTTCAAGCTGAACACAAGCCAGCTCTGATGCCTTGCTGTTTTAACCCTAGGGCAGGGGATCAGTTTTTTTTACTGTTTTGGCCTGAGATAGTCCCTCTGGGCCTAGCCCTGCTAGCAGACAGTGTGGTGCCTTGGTGAGGTTTGTCCCTCTCTTTTTCCTGGAGGATGGGTGGTTGATCTGTTTTCATTTTCAAAAGAACTTTATTGACATGACCAAAGATAAAGTATTGTCAAGATACAATATTTCTATAGCATAAATGTTAACATGTATTTAAATATATGCATATATTATTTTCTTATTGTGAAGTAGCTTTTTGTAAAGCAGGCTGTGCTAGAACTTTGACAAGAGCCATAGGAAATCAGTGACAAAACATTCATTTGGTATTAATGGTATTAGTTTGGTATTAATAAATGCTATTTGCATTCTGCTATACAATAATGTACAGTCTATTAATCTCTCAGTCTATTAATAATCTCATTGACAATGCACAGATATTACACTGCTTTTAAGTGAGTTGCTGCAGCAATTTAAAGTATTTTATTAACTGTCAGTAATGTGCTGGTTAGAGCATAGCAGGAGTGCCAGGATAATTGCGTTAAATGATCAAATAAGGGCTAAGACATAACAAACATTTGTTGCTAAAAAGTCTAATAAGTGCACCTTATTCTTCTGTAGCAGTAAGAAGAAATAAGGAGCTCCTTATTTAAACCATTAGGGTGGGAGCTGTGGCTGAGCTGTGTTTACTTAATGACTTGGAACTGAGCACAGGTTAATGGATTGGTGACACACATGCATACGTGCCAGTTACTCATTAAGTGGGTGTTACGTGATTATTATCATATGATCAACTAAGTGACCAAATATAAACAGCTAAATATGGCTTTTAAGACTGTTCCTCAGGCTTAAAGGTATTTTGTGTTCCTTCTTTTCAAAATTTTGTTTGCTTTAAGAATTTCAGGGCTTCTGTCAGGCTTCTGACTACAGCCTGGTAATTATGAAAGGCATGAGCCATACAATCCTAGCTCTTCCTCCTAATCTTCAGTTTAGGAGGATAATACAGTGCTCTTGTTCTTAATCTCTTCTGTTAACAGTAAATGTTACACTATTGTTAGTTTTAAAGTAAACAAGCCTTGGGCTAAGCTGGTAGAGATGATATCCTATTCTCAGCAATGGTAGTCCCATAGGACCAGGTCATGCCCATTGATTCTATCACAGCTTCATTCATTCATTCATTCATTCATTCATTCATTCATTCATCTTCAGTCACCATTTTATCCACCATTTTTTAACAGTACAGCTCCAAAGAGAGAACATATTATTCCATATGTGCTTATCCTACATTGGTCACACAAGTCAGAATACAAGCGGAGACTCTGGCAGGTCTAGCCATGACAGAATAACTAAAGCGGAGAGCCAGAAGGTAATGCTGGCATGAGGGTACTGTGGAACATCAGCGTTCGTCAAGCCACCACTAACAATTCTGAAGGATCTTGTGAGAGGGAGGGCAACAACATTCAAACATCCAGTTTACTATAGATTTTTTAGGTCCATGAACACCAAAATCAGCACCTTTACCTAAGAGCAAGCCTATTTAACAAAATATCAGACTAAAACAAGTAGGCATTCAACCTAGACTTAAATATGAGACCGTGTCCAAGTCTTAAACACTAATTGGACTATCTTCCTGAAATTTCAGTGAGAGACTGAAGTAATAAATACAGCAAGGTCTTTTCCCATTGCACATGATGTAACTGAAAGGCCATCAGGATTTACTACATACAGAAAATTTACTTCTACCTGCCTGTGTCTAGTAGACATATGTGTGTCTTGTTGGAATTAAGCAGGAGGAATTTACTTTGCATACTGTTACTAATATTTTTTTTTTTACACATGCCTCAATTTTATTAAGCTGTCATCAAGTTTGGCAGAAACCTAGCAGCTAATACTCTGCTTATAAATAATTGTACCCAGAGGTAACGTATATAGGGAAAAGTCAGTGGTGCAAAAAAAAAAAAAAAAAAACCGGCCTTGTGGAACAACTGATAATGGTCAGATAAGACCTAAGAGAAACAATTGTTAACTTAACTCCTAGAATATGATGATCTATGAAAACGAAAGCTGCTCTGTGATCAAGCAATCCTGATTAAGGGCACATAGTAAGCCACTGACTACTTTAAGCAGCACTATTCCAGTATATTTCATGTATAACTATGATTCCTATATGAGCAAATATGAGCTTCGCTGCTGAGCAACAAAGTTTTAGAGGATTGTCATATATTTTGACAGCTGACAAGAGGTAAGATCAGGTTTTTAATCACTGGTTTGATAACTGTAAGGGAGGATTTTATTATTTTTAACAGAGTTTTGATTGTTTGTGGTCATATTTGTTTAAGAATTGAATTGAATTCTATGCAAATTGAATAAGAATATAAATGGATCTGATCTATTACACGACTTGATTTCAGTACATAAATCATACATACACATACAATATGCATGCAACCATTTAAAAAAAGGCTATGGCAATAAAAGTATGTTCTGAGCTTTGATTTAAAAAAGGACACAAAAAAGTCTTGAGGCAGTATGAGGGGGAAGGACTTCTGTTTAATTTATTCAGATTGTTAGATTGGGGTGAAGCATTCTATATTTATTCATAAAGTTCCTAAAATGCATAAAGTCATTGCTACTACATACTGTTGGTATTTGTACTTCAGGGCTTATTCCTAGTCAATGTTGCTACTGTACTGAATCTAGGATTATTTTGGTTATTTTCTTTTAGGGTGGAAGATCCAGCAGATGGTCCAGCAGCAATGAGAGGTTTTCTAGAGTTAAAAAGGCTCTCCGTCCATGCAATTTGGAATACTACCTAGTTAGTTTGATTCCATTTACATCTTTCAAATGGCCTGTTTTAAAGTGTGAGTAGGATCATTGTACCAGGATACTAGTATTTTGCCTTATTTATTTTTCTTTTAAACAGGACAACATTATCTAGCATGTAGAGAAATTTAAGCTTTAAGGATTCAGTCACTTGTTTGTGTTCTATGGGGTCAGAGGGTAAACCAAGTTGATAAATATGGAAGATTTTTAACAAAACTGGGTATAGTAGATGTACATGATTATATGTTTAATGCTGTAGGAGGCAAAGTACATATAGGTGCATTTTAATTGAAATGTAGTAGTGATCAGCGATAAATTCAGACTTTAGTTTTCTGTATTCATACCAAATGTACGTATTAACTCAAGGGTGTGTCTGTTGTAATCAGTGGTTCCTGTTATGTTCTGATTGACCACTTCAGAGTTTAAAATAGACACAAATGCTGCTCTCAGAGGGTCTTGTGCATTAGTAAATGAGTATTGAAGTCTCTGATAATTGTCTGCCACAATGAAAGTCTACAAATTCCTGTAGAAATTCAGAACAGGGCCCTGTTGGCTTGTAAAGTCTAATTAGTGGAAATTTTAATGGTTTAGATGCTTTCAGTTTATTTTTTAGCTTTACATGCTTGTCAAATTATTTTAATTCAGATACATTTTCTGTTTGTATTAATGCTGAAAATCCTCTTAGTGAGTTTTATTGTATGTATTGTGTTTTTGTAATTGTGTCATTTATATCCTATTCAATTTAATGATATGTTATCATGCAGATATTTTAGTCAGTTAAGGTGAAAGAATACTTGCACTAATCCAGATAAGGTCATGAATTACTGTTTTAGTCTTTGCCATCATGGAATCAAGCAGCCTTTTTCCTGGTAAAATCAGAAAATTCTCATGAAAAAGTCTTTTTGTTGTGGCTTGTACCTATCCTCTACACATTTTTGGCATCTAATTATACGAGTCCAGACTGCAGCAGAAATAAAAGGTATATAAGATGGACTCCATAACGGAAGTAATGTTCGTCTTGCAGTCTTTGAAACATTTCATAATATATAATTATGTTTCATGGTTCAGGCTCCTTTTCTCATACTGAAATAGATACGACTCAAGTAGAGCACTGGACATTAATGGTGAAAGCCTAGTCTTTGCTCATGAGCAGCAATAGGCTCCCTTTTGACACAGAACAGACTTTTGATACAGAAAATTAGTAGCATGTCCCATGAGGAATGATAATGCCACTTAAATAATTTATAGTAATAGGACACTGACTGTCTCGTAAATTCTCAGTATTTACTCCAGAAATATATTTGAAGAAGTTGTGGATGTGCTAAGAAAACACTCTCACTGAAAATGCTCCACAAGCTCCATTTTGTTTTCTGTGCTGTAACAAGTAGTAGGATTTCTGCGCATGATTTTCATTATCGCAAATAGCCTTGGTAAGCTTTAATTTAAACAAGGATTTATCAGTTTGTCTATCCACACAAGAGATTTACCCCATGGAATGCATTAAATATCATTTATTATTGACTACAAATGCCATAACACATACTATAACACTTGTATATAATAAATATCACTGGACGATGTTTTAGAACATCATTAGCTTAATAAAACAGTAATAAATCTTTTGCAAAAGTATAAAAAAATAAACATAAGTAAACATTAAACTGGCATAAATTTACACACGCTACAGTATGTCAACAGATCTGCCAACAGCCCTGGAAATTGTGTCGAGCATAAAGGGTGCATAAAGAGTCTAAACGTGTCTATGTTAATAACGTAAATATCTCTATACCAATAGAATACCAACAGAATAATCAAGTAGAAGATATCTGAGAATAATATCAGTAATTGCGTGTGCATATAACTTTTCTAGTTCTTGATCTTCTTAGAATGCTGTTCTTATATTCCTGGTCATTTAGAAAATCTTTCTGATATGAGGAAATTAAAATGCCTTGGTGGTTGTATTGATATTTCAGTCATCTTGGTAATTACATTCTGTAGTATTAGTAATCAAAGCAAAGGTAGAAAATTTTATAATAGTGAGGACATTTCACAACTCATCTAAAGGGTGTCATGAGCAATCTGTAAAGAGTAAGGTTGGTGGTATACTTCAAATGACAAAAAAAGCCCTGTTAGGGGGTGCAGAAAATTGATGAGACATTGCAGGAATTGGCATTTATGAGTTTTCCTTTGAATGTTTGCTCTGCTACTTCCACAAATACAAGCCTACCCACAAATAGTGGACCCAGAAATCCAACTACTTTGTGCAAGCATGTGATATTTAAACCAGTACTAGACCAGAAGGCAGTCTCAGAAGAAAAGACATGGTGGTTAGGAGTTGTGTTTGGAAGCTTGTACACACAACAGTGTATGAACTGAAACCACCATGTCTTTATCATTCAAAAGATGCTTTTGCTTCAGAACGTTTTTCATCTGAAGTATACCACCAGCTTAACTTTACCAGAAGGGTGGAGTGCAAGCTGTTTGATTTATTCTCTGCAAATATCACATGTGCATTATCTACAGTGCAGTCACTATAGTCATGGCAAATTCATAATGCATATCTGTTCAATATATACAAAACATTCCATTATAAAATTGTGATTGCAGATAATGTTGGCACTTTTTTTCAGAATTACATATCAGTGAAGACAAGGCAACATTTTCAAATATGAACCATTATCACACAAACAAGCCACAGACCACAAACAAGCCACAATACAGTGCACAAGATATTTGAAAAGAGCAACATTCACAGTTTCAACACCACTTGCTGGCTTTGCATCAAAAGATATAGCAATGTGCACAGTTCAGCTCACAAATAGGCATTTTAAATGGCTCTAAAAATACTCACACACATTCTCTCTCTCTCTCTCTCTCTCTCTCTCTCGTTGTATTGAACATTCAGTTATACATCTTCAAAAATTAGTTTGGCAACATTGGACATTTTTCAGTGCTCTATCTGCATGCATTAAATCCATTATCACCTGCAGATTCAGAATTCATTTACTGTACAGACTGTGTTTTGGCAGTCACATCATACACAGATAAACACAAATAAATAGACAGCACCTGAGCAGTTTTATGTAGTAGTAACTAGGAACAATACATACAGCACAGGACAAATAGTTCAACAGTGACAATTTCTGTTGTTTTGCCTTGGTCTGTAGCTCTTGTAATTACTGACTATGAGGTAAAAGTCAGCTTCAATTTGAAAGCATCAATGTCCATATCAGGTCAACTACATAGGAATACACACTGTTTAAACCTAATCAGCACCAAAGCTAATTAGACAATTGGTTATTTAGTTTAAATGACATAACAAATTTAGTTTAATCGCAAGACAGCCCACAAAATATCCAGGTGCAGGTTCTAGACAGATTATTTGCATCTGGAGTATGTTGCTACTGGAGGACTCATGAAGTTTCAATTCCAATAAAGCAGAGCAACTCTACAGCTGTAAAATGCACTATAAAGCTGATCCTAAGCAGCTATAACATTCAGCCATGTCCATCATATTTGCTTACTGAACACAAGATGGGACACATAAGACTCATAATTGTAGGCTCATCCAAATAAAGTGAATAAGTAAGTAATTAATATTTAATTAAATCATGCTTTTACACATTCATAAAGACACTGGGATTCACCTGATGAAGAACTGATTTTTGTGAATTTCTTAACCAAGATGGTATGACAGCAATAACCTTGTCCTGTCTTTCACTGTGGTAGTAGCGGCTACACTTCTAAGTATAATAGTCAAACCCAAGACAAAAGATGAGAACCGGATGTAAAAAGTTCTGGCATGATCTTTTTATAAAAAAAAAAACTGGTTGTTGAAAAATAAAACTTGTGTTAGACAAATCAAAAAATTACAATCAAACTGTTACAGTCTGTATGATATATTAATAGTATGATGTACTATTAATAGAAAGTGCACTACCCAAGTGGTATGTGTGAATGGCAAGGCACTATGGAATTACAATTACCTCTGTGGCCAAATAACAGCAGATAAATTAAAGTAATAAGTCCCCAACAGAGTCAGGTGAAGAGACACCCAAGGAAATCATTGGTAACTTTCCTGCTTAACAAATCTATTTAATTTTGTTTTGGTTTGCATCAAAATTGATCAAAAAGGGACAAGATGCTAAAGAACCAAGAAAAGTACCAGTCTTTGGTGGTTCTCTACAGTTGGGTGGTTCATTCAGGAACTGGGTGGTTCACCCAGTTGATTGTAACCAATAATATGTTTGACCACCTAACAACAAAATTATTGCCAATAGTTTAAATTCTTTATCCTTACTTTCCACATTTGGACAAGACACTTGCCTTTTTCCATCTTTTCTTTTTCAAATACAAGTGGTTTTATAGGTTTTCTCTTTGTGAAGAGTGAATTAATATGGATATTAGAAATAAAAGGGAGGAGAGAGATAGTGAGGTAGACAAGACAAAAGTAAAAAATCAAATCTGTCTTAAAATTATATATATATATATATATATATATATATATATATATATATATATATATATATATATATATATATATATAAATAAAAGCTGTCCCCACCCATGACCCTGGTTCTGATTAATTTCTTTGCCATTACAGTGATAGTGGAATGTGTTGGGACTTGACTAATGTGAGGTTTTTATTACAAATGCAATTAGAGTCATTCCTATCTGCAATCCTCTTTCTCAGAGCCCCCTTCAGCTGGGTCACTGTCCTCTGAGCTACACTTGCTCCGTCCCTGATGCTCACTCTGCCAGCTCTGTCCACTATATTTGTATCCATTGGATGGTCTTAGGTTGGGATAATGAGACCTCTTCATGCACAAGATCTGCCTAAAGGCATATCGGAACTCTGGACTCCTGCAGTAGATTAGGGGGTTGAAGGCTGAGTTTGCATACCCGATCCAGTTTAATATTCTGAATGGTACCTTGATGTTGTCCACTTCATGGACACTCACCACCACGTTAAGCACAAAGAATGGAAGCCAACACAGTGTAAAGATGCCCATAATAATACCTAGAGTTTTTAGAGCCTTGTGTTCCTTCAGGCAGACCTTAGGCTTTTTGATGGCCCTAGCTTCTCTGCCAACTCCTTTGTCACTGTATTCCTGCTGACCTCCACTTTGGCGGAAACGGCCTTCACTCTTGACTATTTTTTTTAGCTGTTTCCTAGCCTCTTGAAAGACACGACTGTAGACAAACACCATGATCACAAGAGGGATGTAGAAGGAGATAATAGAAGAGATAATAGCATAGCTTCGGTTGGTGTGAAACTCACAGCAAAGGGTGTTGTTCATGCAGTGCATGGCCTCTTCAGTGCTGGAAATCCACCACTTCAAATGGATTGGCAGATAGGAAATGAGGCCACCAATGATCCACACAATCATAACCACAATGCAAGCCTTGCACTTGGTCAGCATGGAATGGTAGCGGAACGGGGAGGTGATGGCGAGGTAGCGATCCAGGGCAATGACACAGAGAGTCTCAATGCTAGCTGTTACACAAAGCACATCAGTGGCTGTCCAGAACTCACACCAGAACCTTCCAAAGTGCCATGTGTTGAGGATGATGTAGATGGCCCCAAAGGGCACCACCACAAGTCCCATGACCAAGTCAGCACAGGCTAGTGACATGATAAAGCAGTTAGTGACATTCTGGAGTCTCTGGAACCGGGCAATGGCTGTGATCACTAGCAGGTTGCCAAGAACAATAGCCAGGACCAGTAGGAACATGGCTAATCCAAGCAGCACCATTTGTAGCTCAGTATAAATAGGGGAGGCAGTCTTATTGTTCAGTGTGGCAGAATAGTTCAAAGAGACAGGGGGCTGTTGGCTTCCCATGATCTAAGACAGAGTGAGAAAGAAAGAAAGAAAGAAAGAAAGAAAGATGGGCAACATATTACAAAAATCAAACAAAAATAAGTATAATCAAGGCTAAAAAGAAAGTTAATAATTCACAGACCTTTATATATAGATGTCCAACTGTGTCTCCTTCCATGAAAATGAAAAAAAAAATCTCTGCAGAGTTGTACAAGTCCTTAGATTCCTCGCTCATATGATATTTCTTCTATGTGCACTCTCTTTCAATCATTCAGAAGCTTTGTTAATCCTGCTTGATCTTTTCCCCACCCTCTTGCAAACCCTCTGGTGGGCTGTGCTCTACTGAATGTGACTGCTAGGCTATTTGCACAGCACTCTTATAATGTTCTGTGATGACATCATAGCTGTAGGGAGCCAGTGAGTTGCCTTTCAGCAAATTTTGATTATTTTGTAAAATTTCTTTTTTCTTCTTTTTGTAAATTCATGTTTGCCATTCCTGTTGCCAGATTTTTATATATAATATTGGCATTTCAGATTTTTTTTAATCACTTGATATTTTATATTTTGCCATCATAAAAAAAGGTTTTATTGTTTATATCCACACCAAAATAAATCCAATAGTTTAATTCAACTAAGTGCCAAGGTCCATAAAAATAGTAACTTAGTAAAAAAAAATAATTTTATGTTTTATATTTATTATATTTTAATTTATATCTTAATAGCATTAATAAATTACAACTATTGTACTGCAAGTGGTTTATGTTTGTCTCAGCAATACTTTCTTTTAATATAAGTATAGGGTCCAATTTAAAGTATTTCAGTATTTGGAAGGAAAACATAAAATAAGATAGACGATGCATGGTGAAATCTGACCATTATCAGTTATTTTTGAGATTTCTGAATCTCACATTCGATCTCTGTGAACTCAGAGTGGAAAAGTTCTCACTTAAAACACAACACATATCAATAGATAAATTAACACTAGAGTCATTAAACACATAATCAATATGTACATATTTCTGTGTTTGTATTTATGTGTTTCAGGGTGGACTTTTCCTTTAAGATTTTTCATTTTGCATATTAACCTTTAAATTATGTTAACATAAGCATTAGACAAAGTACAAACGGGTAGCATCCCAGGAAAATCCTTTCAAGTATGCTACTAAGTATCATGGAGTTCGTGGAGTATAAGGGGCAACAGGCTTCCTCTTTGGTAGACTGACAAGGACTTTAATGGAAGTACTAACATACTTAACCACAATGACACAAAATGTTCCAATGTTCCAATTGAATATCATTCAAAGTAGTTTAGAGGTGAAAGATAATCAAATAGTTAAGAGCCTGGTAATGGAAAAGATCTCAATTCTTTTGGTCTTGGAGAGATCAGAGTGACTAAATATACCCAAAGAGCCTCTTTGCTCTGCTTCATCAATGAAACAGCTGCATGCATGTTGTAGCTATGCTGTGTGCGGGTGTTTTGGCCAGCAAGTCTCTTTTTGTTATCAGAGCTGGCTGTGCATCAAACCGGTGCCATGCTTGCTCAACAACCTTTATCCACTGAAGCATGTGTGTTGGAGTTATTGTCGCCTCATTACTGCCTTTTGTATGTGGATGGGACCATTAGAAAGGTGTGTTTATTAGCACCTTATCTCTGTTCCAGCCTAAAATACATTTTCACACTTGGTCGATTTGGCTAAAGACAACAGGCACAACATGGAAAAATAGAAGACTGTGTATATCCAGAACGGACACAGGGTCAGCAGGCAGTGTCAGAGGAACAGATGACATGTTGTGTGTGAGTAATTGGTTTGGTAGCAGAGTTTGTGTTGGCTTATTTTCCCAGGGATAGCGTGCTTGGCTGTAAAAGCTCTAGGTAATAGAAATGTGGATGCAAAACATTTACAGGACTTGGAAAGCAGAGAGCAAGAGCACATCTTCTCTTGCACTTGAAATCTCTCTCTTCCTCTGTCTTTCTCACTGTGAAATGTAGATATATCCCAGGAGAATGTATAATGTATCAGCAGACAGACTGGAAGACACCCAGAGTACCAACTGTGTTCCATTGTACTCCAGTATCAGTTTGAGATTTATCATTACTTGCCATCACTTTACATGCTAGTTCATCCATCCATCTATCCATCCATCTATCCATTCATTCATTCATCTTCAGTAACTGATACGTATACTGGTCAGGGTCACAGTGTACCTGGAAGCTATAATGGAAACACTGGGCGCAAGGCAGGAATACACCCTGGGTGGGACACTAGTCCATTGCGGGGCACCATACACACACACTCACACAATCCACCTTCCAAAATGTTTTCGGGAGGTGGGAGGAAACTGGGTAACCAGGAGGAAACCCACATGGACACAGGGACAACATGTGAAACTCTACACTGTAAAAGATTGAGGTCCCTGGAGCCTGTGCCACCATGCCACCATGCTAAAGAATCTAATTCCTACTATAACAGATTATAAATCCCTGGTTCAGTCCTGAGCTTGTAGAACTGTCTGTGCAGAGAGTCACGTTCTCCCTGTGTCCTCCCACCTCTCAAAAACATGGTGTATTTGCTATGCATCAGGCTATGCAACAGCTGAATAATGCAACCAACCAGAAAAATACACTGTTCCTGGAAAACTTTTTTTTTACACAATTATTATTTATTGATATAACAAAGTGGTTTCTCTGACAAGTTTAGCATGCTCCAAAGGGGTTTACGGGTCATTTCATTGCCACCAGTCATCTGTAAAATTCTGGCAGTCACTTCTGTCTAAATGCCTTTGCAGAATTAGTTCATTAGTTCGCTTCCCTGCTTCCAATCTGATCACACTGAAAATCACTGAGGAGGCTTTGCCAGTAAGGCCTACAATAGTTTCCAAGCATAACGGAACAATGTAACCAGACCACCTCCCTTCAGATTTCCCACAGAGGCTTGCAGACATGCACTCAAAGTACAGTGTTTATTTCAGTACTATAGCACATATACATTATTAGTTGTGATTTCAGTAAAATAAATTTTTACTGATTTTCATTATCCAAATGATTGCTTCAGTAGCAGCTATACATATCTGGTAGGAGAATGTGTACAAACGTGATGTCAGCAATAGCATGAAGCTAGCTTGCTGGAGCAGCAGATGGTCAAGCAATTTCCTTCTGCAGTCACTCAGGATACCTGGGACATATTTTCTTGTAATCTATATCCTGAATTCAGAACCCTTATTCAGTGTTTTCACACCCACTCCCAAGTACTTGCTTGTGACTCACCATGGTTCAATCCAACTGTTTTAAAAATTTCTTTAAATAGACCACATAGGATGTTTGCTTAATTGCTTTACAAGTTACTTTGTGTATCTGTAGTAAACACAACTGTAGCTAGAAAACTCCATACATAGTTAAACACACAGTGTTTCCGTAATTAATATTTTAACAGAGAAATGTAAATAAAAGGTAGATAATGAGCACAGTAGAATGCTAGCAAACATTAGCTGTATAAACAGTGGCACTGTTATGTAGTGGAGGGCATTTTGCTGGCAACATTTTGATTTACTTGTCCCTTTAGAGGGAAGAGTCACTGCAAATTAATACAAAGTTAGTCTGACTGATCACCTTTATCCTATGATGATACATTTCTATCTTGAAGGGAGTAGTCTTTTCTAGGGCTCACTGAATGGTTTGATAAAGATGAAAATGGGTAGCTAAACTAAAGCCGAACTACCCATTTGATAAAGTTGGGTAAGTACAGGGTATGCCACAAGAGAGATTTTGCTTGTCTACTTGTAAACCTCTCTTAGTAAGAAAGAAAGTAAGCATTTAACATTATGTAACTGTAAAAGAACAATCATAAAAAAAATAAGGTACAAGGAGCACACTCTTGGTTCAGTTTGTTTCTGGAATTATCTAGCTAGCTAATTAGCATTAATCGGTGTATGGTATTCCATATAACATAAAATAAAATTAAATAGCTATGTTTAGGCATTTGCTACAATATGACTAATAACACTCGTCATCATTAGCATCATTAGTGATTAGCACTATTGCCTTGCACCTCTGGAAAAGTGGGGTTCGAATCCCACCTCCGCCCTGTTTGTATGGAGTTTGCATGTTCTTCTCGTGCTTCGGGGGATTCCTCTGGGTGCTCTGGTTTCCTCCCCGAGTCCAAAGATATGCGTTGTAGGATGAATGGCCTAAATTGTCCCAAATTGTCTGCAGTGTGTGTGATTGTGCCCTGCAATGGTCTGCCCCTCTGTCCAAGGGGTCCCCTGCCTTATGGCCCAAGTTGCCTGGGATAGGCTCCAGGCTCCACCTGTGTAGGATAAGCGGTACAGAAAATCAATGGATGCTTCATTGCATTAATTGAACAGAAAATACTAACTCCTGATGCTATCACCCTGTTAACCAGCTAGGCAATTAACAGCGATAAAATCAAATGATGAGCTCCCCACCTTATATCTTTAAATTGGTGCTTAGTTTTGGATGTTGATATTTTGTCATTTGTCATTTTTCATTTTGCATGGATTACAAACGAACATGTATCCATTGCAGCATGTATCTTTCATGGCCGTGGATAGTCTTGCTTTCATCACCTGTAAAATGCATCCATTGTAGCTGTAGCATGATCCTGTTATTCTCCACGCAGCTCTGTGCAAGAGGCACACTAATTAGGCATATTAAACTTGGTTTGATTTAATAATCGAACTATGAACATTATGTTAGAAGGGAAAAAGTAGCTGTAGAATGTGACACTTTTCTTCATGCTTGTTACTAGAAAAGCTACATTGTTTTGAAAATAGCTCAGCTACTGCCAAACTAGCACAAACTGTAGTTAAGCTAATAGCATCACTACTTGTGGGGGAAATGTACATTTATAATTGTTTTAAATTTTAGGTTTTTTTTTTTGTTTTTTTTTTTGCATCCTGCACTGGGGCTCTCAAACCACAAGGGGCTCCCTGCTGTACATGCCTTGTTGCCCTTTCCCTACGCCAATGGTGACAATATCCAGTGACATTTACTGCGATTACATTACATTACCAGACCTGCTACACTGTATGTATTTTGCATATGAGCTCTGACTGAAGTATACCAGTTATACCAGTTATATGCCAAAAGAACAGCCTTTTTCTCCCCAATAAAATGGGAGAGGAGCCAGATGGCATATGAATCTGCATTGATTTTCGCAGGTGTTTTGAACTATCTGAGGTTAAATAACACCACCTAGAAGCCCTGCCCTTCCCCCATCTCACATGCTCTAGACTGGACTCGTGTGGTGCCCTTGCTTTCTATCAAGGTAAATGGAGAAAGTTTTCTCCATAAATTTGATCAATATATGTTTGACTTAGCTAACCTTAAACAAGTATATAGTTAACATCAATTAACTATATTTACTAGGGATGTCACTGAAGATTTTCAGATGAACATGGTCAAAAACAGTCAAAAGAATAAAAGAAAAAAGACCTAAAAAGAGTAAATAGGCCTACAACAAAGTGTCATATCTAACACTTTAACACAAATAATGTTAATGATGATGATTAATTAGAAAGAGTTTAAATGCACTGTTTTTCCATCCTGCATTCAGTGCTCAAACAATCAAACAACTGAGCAGCAGATCAACAGTGAAAAATATTGGGCATGTGTAAATCAGTTTGTAAAAGGATTATATTAAAAATGTACTGTTTTTGTACTGTTAACTGCATTACTGATTGACTGTAGAATCACCTAAGATCCTTCGTCTGTCTGAATTTTCATGACTGCTGCCGGCAAGCAGTCCCCAACTGCGCAGCCGATATTATTTTTATGCCCTCTTCTACTCTCTTTAACTGGAAATGGTTGAAATGTTCACAAATATTTTAGAAATTCACAAATAAAAATTTTGTTCACAAATATTTTTGGAAACACACAACCACACTTGCCCTGTTATTTATTTGTGGAATCGGCTGCATTTATTCATAGGTTGCTCTTTGTGCATTTGCGTGTCACGAGGCAAAAGGCTGTGAGTACACTTTTAACTGTGAGTACAATTTTAAAGGACGCAGTTCAGTTAAGGGCTGTCTCTACCCTTTCTTTTCGTACTAAGTTTCCTACAGTGCCAGTCTTAATTTTCACTTGCTGCTCCTTAAGTTTGTGCTCCACAATTAAACCCCGAATTTAATGGAAACTAGTAATTACTGTAGATTTAGTACCACAGTTTAGGGAAGCAGAAGTCGATTTCTATATCGTGCTCCTTAATTCAATACAATTATGTTCTATTTTTATTTATATAGTGCTTTTGACAATTGAAATGACACAAAGCAGCTTTACACATATCCAGACATAAATATTTATCCCAAATGAGCAAGCCAGAGGCAACAATGGCAAGGAAAAACTCCCTTAGACGACATGAAGAAGAAACCTTGAGAGGAAACAGACTCAAAAAGGAACCCATCATCTTTTGGGTGATACTGGACAATGCTATTACAAGTCATTACTCTTCCAGAACTGCATACTAAACTCACCGTCCACTTTATTAGTAACACCTGTACACCTGCACATTCATGCAGCTATCATGCCAATCATGTGGCAGCAACACAATGCAAACAAATGCAGACACAGGTCAAGAGCTTCAGATAATGTTTATATCAAACATGAAGAATGTTTGAAATGAAGAAAAAGTGTGATCTCTGTGACTTTGATTGTGGCATAGATGTTGGTACCAGAAGGGCTGGTTTGAGTAAACTGCTGATCTCCTGGGATTTTCACACACAACAGTCACTAGAGTTTACACAGAATGGGGTGATAACCAAAAAACATAGAATGAGAGATAGTTCTGTGGGTGGAAATACCTTGCAGATAAGAGGGGTCAGAGGAAAATGGTCAGACTGGTTTGAGCTACCAGGAAGGATATAGTAACTCAAATATGCAACTCTTTAGAACCGTGGTGAGCAGAAAAGCATCTCCGCATGCACAAAACATAGAACCTTGAGGTGGATTGGCTACAACAGCAGAAGACCACATTGGGTTCCACTCCTGTCAGCCAAGAACAGGAATCTGAGGCTATCATGGCACAGGCTGTTTTAGGAAGTGCAATCATTAGGCTGTCCAAGTGAGACCATCCACAGCCATCTTTAGGGTATCCATGTGCTACGATTGACAGCAGTCTCACTGCAAACTTTAGGCTAGCCAAGGAGGCTACAAGCAGAATCAGGGTGGCTGGAGACAGGCTTAATTAAACAAATAGGTGTTCAACCCTTCTAGTATGGTATCAAACAATGCACTAAGGTCAAGCAACACAATCAAGAAGACATCTTATGGTAGGGTATGATTTTGTCCCTTGTCTTAGGGTAGGGTTTGATTTTGGCTGGTGGGAATGTGCTTCCTTTGTCTGAAATGAGCAACATTCCAGAGATTGGATGCAAGAGTTTCCTGCATGTGTAGTGATGCATGCTCAGGTACTCGGATGCAAGCTCCGATACTTTTATGACAGTGACTTCAAATCTACAAATTCTTTAAATTCTTTAAACATTTATTTGAGTTAAATATTCCTTCTTATGCCTCAAAAACACTGAATGAAGTGCAAGAAATATCTCTAAAAGTGGGTAGAGAGCAGGAGTAGACATTTTCTAAGATTGCTGATAATAACCTGACTTGGTTCCCCTCACTAGGATGGAGAACTATATTGATAAGGTAGGATCAGCTTGGCTTGTTTAAGGGGTACTAGCACATTCCTGTAACACCATGTGCCTCAGAAATTCTGCACTCATGACTCCAGACAACTTCTTGCAGTACCTATTTCTACATATTTCATTGTTTTGTGGATCACTGCAACACAGAACATTCATTAATAGAATTCCCCACAGATGTGCATTCCTTACCACTCACCTTCTCAGTCCTCCATTCACAAACCCGCGCTCGAGCACACACCCGCTTCCACAGTTTTCTTTCTAATATTCATTCGGTATCTCACTATAGGAACGCCTCAGGCGTGACCAGTTGCAGACGCACCAAAGACACCATGTCTGCCGACATGGCAGACCAATTGCTGCAGTGATCAGGGAGTCCCATCTCCCTGAATATAAACCGCAGCTGCCTGCCATTTCTTCATTCTCACTCTTTTCCCCGTGGAAAATTTTGGAAACTGTCCTCAGCAGTCTCATAGTGGGAATTATTGCTTAACAGCTTGCAGATGAAGCTTCATGGTAATGTCCTGAATGCAATATATTCGTTCCTTGTGTCTGTTGAGTGATTTTTGCTTAGAGTGAAGAAGACCCTGCAGTGCCTTTACCACCTTAGACGCTTAAGAAACTTTAAACTGCTCTCTAAGGTGCTAAGGAACTTTTACACCTGCACCATCGAGAGCATCCTGACAGGAAGCATCACAGCCTGGTAAAGGAACAGCAACAAGCAGGATAGGCGGGCTCGCCTGACCTACAGTCTATCTACAGCAAGCGGTACTGGACCAAGGCCAGGAAGATAGTGGTCTTTACCTTAGTCATCCGAGCAATGGACTCTTCTGTTGAGCTCAGGCAAGCACTTCCATTCCCTGAAGGCCAACACAGATAGAATGAGAAGGAGCTTCTTCCCAACAGCCATTTGGGCCCTGAACCAGGACAACACCAAGGAAAAGCTTGGACTCGCTTTCACAACACCCACACCACCTACATTCCTTAAAACATCTATTCATTCATCTTCAGTAGCCATTTTATCCTGTATTACAGTTTATCCTGTATTTATAAATATTTATTATATATGTGGGCAACTTCATACAACTACCTCAGCTTAATGTTGCACAGAATTATATTGCACAAAACAACTGCACAAATCTGCATTTTATCAGACTGTTGCTACCACCCATCTTTAAATCAACAATTTGAATCAACAATTTTAAATTCTTAAAGAATATACCAAATTGTTGATTTGTCCGCTCCTAAAGTTTCTGCTATCAGAGAGGTAGCAGAAACTTTAGGAGTGGACAAATAAACAATTTGGTACACTCTTAAGAAGAAGGAATGCAAAAGAAGGAAGTGAGCTCAGCAACACCAAAAGGCCTGGAAGACCATGGAAGACAACTAAAGTAGATTATCACAGAATCCTTTCCTTGGTGAAGAAAAACCCCTTCACGACATCTACCCAAGTCAAGAATGCTCTTGAGGAGGTAGGCATATCATTGTCCACAATCAAGAGAAGCCTTCTTGAATGTAAATACAGACAGTTTACCTCAAATCAAACTGTTAACATTCAAGAACAGAAAGGCCAGGTTAGACTTTGCTAAAAAAAAAAAAAAAAAAAAAACTTAAAAAAGACCGACCAGTTCTGATGCAAGATTAACTTGTACCACAATGATGGGAAGAGAAGAGTGTGGAGAAGGAAAGGAAGGGCTCATGATCCAAAGCATACTACATCATCTATCAAAGATGTAGAAGCATGGCAAGGCATGGCATGGGCATGTATGGCTGCCAATGGAACTAGGTCACTGGTGTTTATTAATGATGTGACTGCAGATAGAAGTAGCAAGATGAATTCTGGTGTATACAGCTATACTTTCTCTCAGCCAAATGGTGCAAAACTGATAGGACAGTGCTTCCCAGTACATATGGATAATGACCCAAAACAAGAGCAACCCAAGAGTTTCTTAAGGCAAAGAAATGGAATGTTCTTAAATTGTAGAGTCAGTCACCTGACCTCAACCCAATTGAGCATGTGTTTCACTTACTGAAGACAAAACTGAAGGCAGAAAGACCCACAAACAAGCAGCAAGTGAAGGTGGCCTCGGTAAAGGCCTGGCAAAGCATCTCAAGGGAGGAAACTCAGCATTTGGTTATGTCCATGGGCTCCAAGAAATGGTTGTAATTCCTAAACTGTTAATGCAATATTTTTGTTAAACCCCTTGACTTAAAGCTGAAAACTCACATCTTGATTGCTTCATTTCAAATCCATTGTGGTGGTATACAGAGGCAAAATTATGAAAATTGTGTCACTGTCCAAATACTTATAGACCTGTCTGTAATTTTCTAATCAAAGGGCTTAAGAAATTAAATGTATTGTGCCATAGTGTTAGTCTATGGTCCCTCTGTTATCACTTGTGAGTTTTTGTGTCTATTTACCTCAGTATCAACAAGGCTTTGATACACATGCCATACCCAAAGCCTGTTGGCGGGCAAGGCTGTTTCTGGCTTTCTGAAGAAAAAAGAGGAAATACTGCACCGGCGTGACTTTTGATCTATGAAAGCTGCTGAATAAAAGACAGAGAGGGACCTCTCCTACCAGGTTGGTATGCTGTTATGGCTTATAGAGATGTCATACAGACAGTACAATGTCTTTGTCAGTTCTGACTTTGTTATTGTCAGTTGATTAGACTGGCAACATTCATTTCATGCTTGTCTGACTTGTGAAAGAGAGGTGAGTTTGCCTGTTTTTTTTTTTATTTCACTTTCTCTCTGTTTGGTATGTATCTGTGTGTGTGTGCACAAGTGACTGCAGTTAAGTCTTGATTTTTGTCACGCTGTGGGTTCAATGACATCTGATGATGTTATTCATCAGGAGACAAATAATGTCTGAAGACTGAAAACTATAATTATGTTTCCCCTGTTCAAGTCTGTCACTCATATCACATTGACCACAGAATTCTCTTCTCCTCATTCAGGTTAGTGGACAAAAGTATCTTGCCAGGATGGAACATACAGCCTGCTGGAACCTTTAGTATCAACCTTCTAAATCCAATAAAGTGTCATCCATCACAAAGACTATTGATTGGTCCTCAGAAATACCAACTGCCCTGTTAATGTCTTCTCATTTACAGCAAAGGAGAACTTTTGTTTCATATGGTTGACCTTCAATTAGCTTTTTCTAAATGTCAGACCACCTGGATGTAATTGAATGCATGTTTGGTTGATTTCTCATTGCTCTTTATACAGCACCCACAGGCTTAAAAGACCTGATCAATTACTTTCAATTACTAATCACCTTTTACTGTCATTTATGCTGTTCCGTTGTTAATGCATAAATTACAGTGAGTAGTTTAAAGTACTGTTCATTTCAGTTTAAACTATTTATAAGGGCTGGTGCAGAATTTTTCTCTGTAAGTAAATCTGGTGTGCTCGTTTCTTGGTAAATAAATAAATAAATAAATAAATAACACATTGTCCAGGGATTGCAAACATTTAGAGGTTTAAAGCATCCTTACACACCCCAGACTTCTTGAGTAATTGTATGATACATCTTTAATAAACACTTTAGACTTTCAGTGTTCACTATACACTTTGGACATTTCCTCTTCAGTGGTGGACATACAGTATATGTTCATTCAAGACTTGGTAATTTAAATATTTTCTGAGGAAAAGGATGTCTAAGCAATACAGAAGTGTTATGGGAATAGCTTCACTGGGGCCTCAATCTTGTGTATGGTCAAAGTATTTTTATTTCTCTGTTAACACAATAATACTACTATTTTTATGTAGAGTTGTTATATCTATCCTGTAATTTGCAACAGACTCCACTTCCCATACTGCAATGAGGCCTACAAACATGGCTGCTCCGGACTACAGCTCCCAGTTGTCACACTCCAGCTCCCCCCAGTTCTGATTGAACACACCGGATTCCAGTCACTACCCATGCGGTAAAAACACCCATGCTCCAAACTCACAACAACCACAAAGTATCGTTCATGGAACCTTTCTCCTGATGTGCCAAGTCTTTTATTGTTACTGCTAGTTTAGTTTTGAAGTTGATCTCATCTTCTGTTTTTGTGATTCTTGTTCGTCTTCTGGTTTTGCGATTCTTGATCCGCTCCAGCACCTCCAGCTGCACCAGCGAATCTCACTCTCCCACTCATCACCCGTCTGGAAAAATATGCTGGCAAACCAGCCTTTGAAGAAGTGGTGCAATACTCCCTGTAATTCTCAGAGCAAGAGGGTAGTTTTGCAAATTGCTCAGTTCATTAACCTGCTCTCAGATAAAGCACTCACCTGGGCAACTGCAGTCTGGAGGGTGGGGGTGGGAGTATTATCACTCGTCACACTGAACCTGCAAATCAATGCCTTGCTCCAAGAGCATATCTCCCTCCTTGTCACCACAACCAAGAAATACCCCATCATGGATGCAACTGCACAAACCGCTACTGGACAGAAAGGTGGATCATCCATTGGTTATGGAAAATCAGGTTATGGACGAGTACCTAGAGGAGGCGCTGAAGCAAGGCTACATTTGACCCTCCACATCCTCTGCATTGGCAGTGTTCTTCTTTGTGGAGAAAAAAAAGAGTGGACTTAGACGATGCATTAACTATAGAGAACTGAACCCATCTGCCCCATATGGTCTCACCTGCCTGAACTCCTCTGCCCTCAAACAACTTAGAAATGCCCGTATCTTCACCAAACTAGACTTCAGAAGCACATACAACCTGATCTGCATCTGAGGGGGTGACAAAGCGGCCTTTAGCACCACCTCTGATGACTTCGAATATATTGTGTAATTCTGCATATCCTCTCTTGTGTGCCCTCTGTCTTTCAGTGCCTGATTAATGACGTCCTCTGTGACATGCTGACAGAATTTGTTATTGCATACATAGACAACATTTTAATCTATTTCCAGTCATTAGAGACTCATGTGGACCATGTTAAAAGGGTGTTGGCTCGGCTGCCACAGAATCAGCTGTATTTTAAAAGAGACAAATGTGAGTTTCACCAGTCTCAGTTTTCATTCCTGGGCTATGTTTTCAGTGACAAGGGTCCTCATGGATTTCAACAAGATCATCACCGTCAAAGAATGGCCCACACCTATCACCCAGATCCCACCAAACCATTCGTTGTTCGAACCAGATTTTAACTTAAAGTGGGCTGAGGGCCTTGAGTTGTCAGAAACTTTAGTAACAGTTTGAAGAAGTAGCTGTCCAAACATTACTGTTGATGTGTAGAATAGGACTGAGCATGACATTGTGTTAGATGGCAAAACTGTTCTTCGTACAGTACTCTTGGCAAAGTCTATGTTCCCTGTCACTGTACAAGAAAGTAGTGCCACTGTCACCACAGTTCAGTGTGAAACAAAGGGAGCCAGTGGAGAGCATGAGGATAATATCTGGGATCCCCCAGTAATTATTATAGTAATTAGTGAGGGGGCAGTCGTGGCCTAATGGATAGAGAGTCGGACTTGCAACCCGAAGGTGAACCTGAAGGTTGTGGGTTTGATTCTCAGGTCCGGCAGGGATTGTAGGTGGGGGGGGAGTGAATGAGCAGCGCTCTCTCCTACCCTCAATACCACGACTGAGGTGAGACCCTTGAGCAAGGCACCGAACCCCCAACTGCTCCCCGGGCGCCGCAGCAAAAAAGGCTGCCCACTGCTCCGGGTGTGTGTTCACGGTGTGTGTGTGTTCACTACTGTGAGTGTGCACTTGGATGGGTTAAATGGAGAGCACAAATTCCTAGTATGGGTCACCATACTTGGCCACAAGTCACTTCACTTCACTTTACTTCACTAATGTAAGTCACAAATGGGCATAGACAACAGAGTACAAAGCAGATGCTATGAGAAGAATACTAGTCCTTCTCAAAGTCACATAATGACTTTGGGTGCATTGAAAATCTCCAGCTGAGTATATCTCTAAAGGACCAAGGACATGTCACACTTACATATCAGTCCCAGAATTGAAAGATTACCTGCATAACTTAGTACCACAGAGCTGGGTGAAGAAAGCTAGTTCCTCTTATGCTTCAACAATTATATGTGTGAGGAAAAAAAAGTTGGTACCCTGCAGCTATATACTGATTATTGGGAGTTTAATAGGAAAACACTACCTTACCACCAAACCATTCCTACGGTACAGGATATTATGGGCAGTCTTGGTGGTAATGCGTGGTTCACTTCTTGATCAAGGAAAGAATGAAAGAATGTCTTGAGGGGTTAAGTGATGAAATTTGTGTGCCTTACCTGGATGATATCCCAGTATTTACAAAAACCTTTAATGAACATGTGAACACCTTGAGGAAGGTGATTCAGCATTTGCGAATAAATTAAGTGAAGCTCAAACCTCAAAGCGAAAATGTTTAAGATAATTTAAGAAGTTCATTACCTTGAGAGAATTGTTCTCAGTAGAGGGAAGTTGCATGGATCAAGTCGACAGCAGTCACTTCTGAACTTATAAGGATATTGAGCGTTCTGAGTTATCAGAAGTACATTAAAGATTTCTCATGTATCCCCAACCCTCTTTATGACCTTTTGAAATTTGTACCAACAGCCACACAAACCAGAATCAGGGACACAAATAATGGAACAGGAACATCAATAATAGGGGTGTGCCCTCTGACAAGTTGATTCATTTAACTGATGAGCATCAATAAGTGCTGGAGAAGTTAATTGACTCCTTTGTCCAGCCATCTATTCTCAAGGTTCCAGATTTCTCGCAGCCATTTATACTGCACACAGATGCTAACAGGGTTTAGGTGCAGTATTGTGTCAAAATCAACATTAAAAATTAGGAGTAATCACCTATGGCTCACAGAGTTTGACTGCTTCTCAGAAGAGCTCTCAGAACTGCTTATCATCTGCACAGAGGAAAGTTAGAATTCTTTGCTCTCAAGTGGCCAATTACAGAACAGATTAGGGATTACCTCTATTATGTCCTGAGAAAGCATAGATATAAATCTCTAGATGCTGCATTGGCTTGGCTACAATGTGTTTAGCAAGTTAGCATCGGTATCGCAGTGGGACGGTATACAGTGAGATTTGCAGACCCAGCAGCAAAACATTACAGTGCACAAGTAGGTGTTTTATTTTAGTTATTTCCATTCTTGTTGATCGTGACTGTCTGTGATATACAGTCATGGGAAAAAGAAAGTACATCCTCCTTCAATTCTATGGCTTGTATTTATCATGGCCTAAAAAAAACAGTTGTGTAGTTGTGTAGTGTACCTCCTATAAACAAATAACCTCAGATGACAAAAGAAAGACAACAGATTTCAATATGTAGTATTTTCTGCCCAAAAGTTAAACCAACATTCAGAAACCAGGTGGGAATAAATAAGTATCCCCTATAATTCAGTAATATGTAGAACCACTTTTAGTAACAATAACTTGAAGTAAATTTTTTGTAGGAGTTTCAGTCTCTCACGTTGTTTTGGAGAAATTTTGCCCCACTTTTCTTTACAACATTGCTTCAGTTCATTGGTGCTTGAGGGCATTTGTTTATACACAGATCCTGCCACAGCATCTCAATGGAGTGGTCTCATCAATCCAAAGGATATTGTTCCGGAACTTTTGTTGTTTGCTGATTTTGCAAACCTAAGTCATGCTGCCATATTCTTTTTGGAGAGAAAGTCTTTTTTACTAGTCACCCTTCCATGAAATCCATACTTGTTCTGTCTTTTTCTGATTGTGCTGTCATGAACATAAACATGCAGTGTGCTTATGGAGACCTGCAGGTCACAAGATGTAACTTGGGTTTTTCTTTATATCTCTGAGCATTAAACGGTCTGACCATGGACTGAATTTGCTGGGATAGCCACTCCTGGGAAGACTGGCAACTGTCTTGAAGGTTCTCTATTTGTAAACAATCCTTCTCATTGTAGAATGCTGAATTTCAAATTGTTTAGACATGGCCCTGTAGCCCTTCCCAGATTGATGAGCAGCAACAATTGCTTCTCTGAGGTCATGGTTGAAGTCCTTTCTTCTTGGCATGATGTTGACACACACCTGAGTGCTCTTGAACACTAAACTGCCAAAAGTTCTGCTTTTGTAGAGGTAGTCACACCTCTTAATGATGACCTAATCTTGTGCATTTCATTTGTTTCATTTGGCTCCTAATTACTCTCTTAATGATTGTGGAAGTAGGAAGGGTGTACCTATTTTTTCGCACCTAGTTTCTGACTGTTGGTTTACTTCTTGGGAAAAAAATTCTACATATTGAAATTTGTTGTGTTTTTTTTTGTTGTCACCTGAGGTTTGTTTATAGAAGTTGGTGAGGACCACACAATTGTTATTTATGCCCTGATAAATAAAAACATAGAATTGAAGAAGGATGTACTTTCTTTTTCCATGACTGTAGCCAGCTGCAGAAAAGATAAAGACTGAGTAAAATTCACAGTCCAAACATCTGTAAGGACAAAAGAGTATGTGTGTATACCAGGGGTGAAATAGAACAACATAAAGAGACCCTGCTGTGAGACCTGTCTATTATAGAGTTCTCTCTTTTTGTTATGAGTGTGCCTGCAGGGAAAACACAGAAAAACATTAATTCAAATTCTTTATTCTCATGACTAACTTGGGTCTGCAGTACTGAGCTTGCAAAACAGAGCCTTCTTTTTATAGTTGTCACCTAAATTTACAGAAACTATTCAAGGTATGAATTAGTGCATGGTATTTATATTTATACCTAGAGCCTATGTATCACATACACCAGTTCCAAACCATATTTGGGATAGAGTGCGTCTTCAGATGTTATTAATAGACATCTCACATCAAATACTCTTCACTACACAGTGATGAACAACAAGAGACCCAGTCTAATAGAGCAATGGAACTTGAATCTGAGACTAAAAGCGTTTGCCAGGCAGTTTAAGTGCCTCAGGCTACAAAAGAGAGTCTTATTCAGGACCATTCATGACCTGCAAGATGAAGAGGAAACCTGCTGGTTAGTTGTACCTGAGACATTGCAGTACTGAGTGTATGGAAGTCAGCAAAAACACAGAGGCCATTTCAGAGAAAGGAGCACTCTTGAGCTCATGAGTCTAAGCTACATTGAGAACATTCCCCGAGCAAAGAAAGGGAATTGAAAAGAACAATTGACAGTTCTAGACACAGGTCTAGGGAACACTTAGAACTGACATGGACTGCCAAGGTCTTGAGTGCATCCAACCTGCCACATTTGCACTTAAGACATATGCATTTGCACTTACATTTGCCCTTACAAGGCATATAGGCAGGAAAAGGATATAAGTATTGGTGATCATGAGGGGGATGACATTTCTAACGATGAGCTGTTAGAGTCAGTAAATACAGGGGATCACATGCAGAAACTGAAAGTGAAAATATTCCTGAACCTAGACGAACATCAAAGAACCGGTAGAGGATGTAGGACACAGAAGTCTAGAGTGTAGTTTCCAGAAATCTGAAGGTTTGCTACGGGTAAAGAAAAAAATACCTATTGCAAATAACTCAATGTTACCAGTACTTGTAAAGACAGGAAATACATATTGTTGAATACATATTGTTGTGAATACATACTGTATAAACAATGTCTAAACACAATGATTTCCCCATTGTTTATATATATAAAAAAAAACATTATCAGTCATCACGAGCCAAAAATGCTTACAATCCTTAAAATTATACTCACTCTTATCCTGCCATAGGCAATGTGCTCTAAAGATCAACGAGGCCATTGTCAGCTGCTCTTCAACCAATGTACCAATTTCCTAGCCTGAATCACACACTAATTTTTTGGGAAGAGAATATATATTGACAATTAATTGTATTAGGGTGTTGACTGACACTGATCAGAGTACTAGCTATTTTCTTTTCATGTTTGTTCTACTTTAATCATGATCGATGAATTGTTTGAAGCATTCTGTTGAAGTCATTGCTTTGCCTCTGAAGTAAAAAAAAAACGCACAACCCAGTAAAATATACATATCAAACATTACTTTTACTTTGTGGGAAATGATGCACGCAATGTTTATAAATGAGTCGTATAAAACCAAAACATACTATTTACTATTATATTACATACTCTTAATACTATACTATTACTAGGCTAAACTGACAGTTTCATTTCTTTGTTCATGTAATTAAGCTTGGTAGCGTGCAAACACACTAAAAAGCTGACTTTTTGCATTGCAAGCTAGCTATTTAACAGACAACCTGACCAAGCGCTGATAGTACACCAAACCTCTAAGATCAAATAAACTATCATGCACTATAATGTAAAATAAACTTTCTCAAGTTTTTTTCTTCTTTTCTTTGATTTTCTTCTCCTTTTTTGCTTGCCAAAGAATAAATGTTAAATTTCCTGCTGGCACAGTCCGGCCATTCCATGTGTTAATTTCACATACCATATGATGAAATGATAGGGATTGCGGGGGTTTAGCGCAATCATAATTCACAACTACAAAATAAAGGTTAAAAAAAGGTGAAAAGGTCATCAGTTTTCAAGTGTTATTTTTCCCTCTTAGCCTAAATATTTTTTATATTAGGTTCGGTGTGTTATTACACAGCCTCTGTTTAAATAACCTTTTCTCGTGGCCACTGTGTGCTGATCTGTAGAAGAGTCCTGGCAGGAAATGGTCTGCTCCTCTCTTCACACAAGATGCCCTCTAATTTTACTGGATCTTGAGGGTTCAGTAATAAAGACCATTCATAAAGACCATTCATCATCCATTATGATTAACAATGATAGAAATTTAGGTCCTTTTGTGAATGGAAATGTTTTCTCAGTATACATAAGAAGGCTATGTTTAATTTGATAAATTATGTCTCTAGATAAATTCAGTAGTAATGAACTTTGAGCTTTTAAATGCTATTAAATAGATGGATGAACCACTGGGATGAAAGAATTGTGCTCTCTCTCACTCAACTCTCAAGCAGCACTGCACACACAATGCCACTCTTGGCATACAGAGGGGCAAGTAGATACTAACAAGCAGCAGGTTGAATCTAATGACAAAGGTCCATATAGATTTATTAAATGTGGCTTTGTTCTGTATAGTTTCACCACAGTGCTTGAAACAAGTCTCTGAGCAGAGAGATGCACATCAAGACAGTCAAAACCATTGTTCCTTGCAGATGTCCACTCCACATGCAGCTCCATGGTTCAGTCTGGGTCAGTAGACTAGCCAGAGGTCAGAGCACAGCTATCATTTTGTTTATAATTAAACTCCCACTTGACCGGAACAACACTTAACTCCACTACATTCTAATCACATGACTGATGCATGCAGCAGTCCCCAAATACTATGACATATTTTCCATATGTATACAAAAACTGAATGATTAAACCATCAGTACATAATATTCAGAGATTTGAAGACCTTTCTTTGTAGATTAGTCTAAAATAATCTTTGTTTTAGTTCCATTACTTTGTGAACTGTGAAGACATCGTGAGTGATCGAATACGGCCAGAACTCACTACGCCACTCAGCCACGCTATTGACACCCTTCCAGCGCATAAATGATTATCAGCCACCCCTATTTTCCTAGAATGCTAACCCTACAGATTCACCCACAGTAGATGAATGGTTTAGGTGGAGTGAACAAGTGTGGGAGAACATTAGAGCAGGTGGCTCAGAGAAACAAGGAATTTGCTGACCGACATCAAGGAGAAACCCCACAGTTCCAACCTGGAACTTTGTAAACCCCACAGTTCCAACCTGGAAACTCCATTTTCCAGAACACTCCGCAGCCTACAAACATGGCCACCATGGACTACAATCCCAAGCATATCACTCCGCCAGCACGTCCACAGTCAACTGAATTCTAATCATGCACACCTGTTCCAAACCACACTCACACCCTATATAAACAGACTTTGGAAGCTCACCTAGTTGTGAAGTGATGCTCGGTGTTCCTTAACCTGACTCTTGCAATTTTGTCTTGACCTTGCTTTGTTACTTAGTTGCTTTGCTTTTTAGATTTGCCCACATTGTGCTGTTTGCTGATTGCCTGATTTTCTGCCTGTTCTAGTTTAGGGTTCTTGCTTCACATTTTGGAATTGTTTGGAAGTGTCTTTTTAAATAAATGCTAATCTGCACTTGCATCTATCTCCAATTCTGTCACATGACACTAGCGTAATGTAGCCAACAGGTGATGATTATGGATGGGCTTAAGTGCTTACAAGATCATCTCCTTAAGCAGCTAGGTAATATTCTGTCACCAGGAATTAGTCATTGCTAGATCACAGCAATGGAGAACAAAGAGAAACAAAACCAAGGAAAAGGTAAGAAAGGTGTTTATTAAGAAATGTAGACATTAAAATGAAAAAACAACCAGTGAATATAGACAAAGGAACAATAAAGTGCTGTAGAAAGGGGTGTGTGTGTGTGTGTGTGTGTGTTTACTTACCAAAAAGATTCACTGATACAATCAGTTGTTTACTTGGTAAGTGTTCTTCCTTATTACTATTATTTCGTAGTGGTAAATATACTGTTATAAACAGTTATAAAACAGATTCTTTATAACTAACCTCCAATAAAGTAACTATTTTTTTGTATGAAAATCTCAATACATCATCTATTTTCAGTAGTAAATATTGATCAAGTGCAATTACCAGCTGTTGGATTTTGAGGGGTGAGGGAAAAAAGGACTCCAAAACAAAGACTATCAGTTACACCTGATAGTCCCTTGAAAAGTAAGATGAACTGATTAATCACACACACACACACATACACACACACACACACACACAGAGCCCTGGTGGACCTTTGCACTAACTTTTAAAATTAAACAAAATAATGCAATGTTTCACAATTACATTTGAAGGTAAACAGTATTTGATACAGGAAATTAGTTTGGGTTTACAAGTTGTTACAGTAAATATATTGGGATGGGTTTGTATTGTGTGCATAAATCACTATCAAATACCAATGCTGTGAGGGCACGGAGGCTTAGTTGTTAGTATGGTTTTCTCACACCTCTGGGGTTGGGGGTTCTCACCCCTCCCTGTGTGCATGGAGCTTGCAAGTTCTCCCCATGATTCAGGGGTTTCCTCTGGGTACTCCGCTTTCCGCCCCAGTCCAAAGACATGCATCGTAGGCTGATTGGCGTCTCTAAATTGTCTGTAGTGTGTCTTCCATTTATAGTTTTTTACTGTTGCTATTTATAGTAATTTTTTTTGTAATGTAGTGTTACTGATTTTTTCCCATTCACTCAGTTATGCCAAAATTACCAAAAAACAAACAAACAAACAAACAAAAAAACAGTTACATACTGCAGCATTAAATACAAACAATATTTTTAATGTATTCAGAATTGCACAAAGCTTTTCTTACAAGCCCTTTGTTACACTTGGCCAGCAATTTTTCATTAGTGGTATCTGTGGCTTGTTGAGATTGCTTTGAGGTAAAGCAGGCAGGCAGAAGATTTGTTCTTAACATAAACTGTAACAATGATGCTAAGAAAAAACAGATGCTACTTGCACCAATGAAGTTATGAAAAATGTCTAAAATGTATTATGAAATGCATGTATGCCCTTGTGTTCTGACTAGTTCTAACACTTTAGGGGAAAGCCTTGATGTATTGCTTGAATTTACATTTTCAGCATGTACAGTAGCAGATGCCCTTATGCAGAGTGATTTTGATCTGTGCTTTGTAGTCTCTATCAAAAACACATCCTCATGCTTGCTCACTAGGTCAGGGACTAAGAATAGCATCAGTCTAAAAACCCTATTGGGGCGGTTAGCAAAACATGAAAGCACAAGACAAGGAATTATTTTTAATAATAGAAAACTAAGTGCTAATTCAAGTATTTGGTCAAAAGGTAGGTCTTTAGTCTTCATTTGAAGCCAGCCAGGGACTCAGCTGTTCAGACATCCAGGGGGAGTTCATTCAACCAACTGGTGTACCAGTACAGATGCATGTCCTCCTGTTACCTTTAGAGGCAGTGGGTCCAGTCAAGCCATGCTAGAGGCTTGGAGGGAGAATGGTGCAGAGTGGGGTGTGATATGTGCTTTAAGGTAGGTGTTAGTCAGGTGCTAGTCCGCTTTTAGCTAGTCAGGTGCTAGTCTGCTTTTAGCTTTGTAGGCAAGCATCAGTGAGTACAGAGGGAGAACAGAAGACGGACTCACTTAATTTGATGTTAATCAAATCTGTCAGATAAAAGGCAAATTATTAGTATTTTGTGTCTTGGTGATGCAAGTCGTACTGGACTGGTGCAATGTTTAATAGGATTATTATTTGAAAACATAATAATTTCTAAAATTTTAATAAGTAGTAATAATTTTCCCAAGTAACATACCATACACCACAACATTTCTACTATCTGGAGGTGAACATCCCACTACCCATATACAGTAAGCATGTAAATGGGTCAGAGATTCACTTTCAGAGGAAATTGTAGTGGGGTTCCCTTTGACAGCAGGTCTGCATGAATCAACCAATCAATTTAAAAATTTACAAATTGCATGAATCGATTTATTTTTAAAATATATTTCCTTAAATAACTTTTTCCTCCTCTAGAAAATGAGCAGAATTCTTACTGTAAGATGCAGAGGGGTAGAGGCAAAGTGAAATTTGTGGCTCATGCTTATTGGTTTGATCACCCAGCTGGGAGTTAATTTTATGTGCCAAATTGCCTAATTGTATGTGGTCTGGAGCTGGAGGTTGGTGAGGGCTGGTACACAAGAAAATATCTTGGGCAAATCTATTTCTATTTAATCTTTTTCTATTATCTATTTCTTATTATGAGATTACTATAAATGAAATAAAATATTTAGCCTGTTTTATATGCTTTTTTTCTCATTTCAAGCTTGATATAGTCTTATTCTATTGGCAGATAATTTTGCTTCTTTTTAGAAATAAATGCTTTTATATATATATATATATATATATATATATATATATATATATATATATATGCCAATAGAACAAGACTAATTCAAGCTTGAAAGCAATTAAAAAAATTTAAAAGCAATTAAAAAATAAAATAAACGTCACAGCAATCCACAAACTCCATCTCCCAGCAAGCACCAAGGCCTACAAATATGGCTGCTTCAGACTACACTACCCAGAACACACACATACACACAGACACTTAATCCACTTTGATCATGTTCATTACATCTGTGAATGTAGAGGGTGCGTCACTCCCTCTAGGCAGAGTTCAAGTGCCCCATCCTCCTCATTCTTCTTGTCATCATCTACTCAACATGAGGGCTACTGCTGGACTGAAGTCAGCCTGGCCTGTCTCCACAGCTGCACCTACAGTTCCCCTTTTCTCACTGTCAGGCAGACCAGAGAGATTGAGCCAGAGAGCACAGTCACCTACAACAGAGAGAGCCAAGGCCTGGATAGCTGGCAGGCAGGATAAAGTCATTAATCATGAACCTTAACAAGGTGAAGGAGGGGGAACCCTCCTCCAGTTGTCTTCCCATGTGCTCCAAAAGCTTAGCTTGGTAGGCTGAGACGAGGGATGGATGCTTCATACTTGGCACATACATGGAGGACAGGCATGAGCTGTTTTCTATTTTCTAGGCCCAGACCAATTGCTAAGTGTTTGCCATCGTACACATCCCTTTCCTGGTCACTGGTGCTCTGGAACAAGGAGGATAATGTGGCAATGTTTTGCATGTGGCGAAACAGTGGTAGCAGTGGTGTAGTTTTTGTGAGAGCCAAATGCATCATTATTCTCTCTGAAGCTGGGAAGTTTGCTTTTGAGAGGCCAGACATGCCCAACCTGGTCGAAAAGGTCAGCCGAACTGAGCATATGTGAGCTATGGAGAGCATCCAGAGCTGCTGTGATGTCAGAGTTTCCCTTCTCAGAGTCGTGCTGATCAGGGTTGAAGTGCTGGGAGGTAGCAATTTTTTGGTAAAGATGCTTCTCGGGAAGCGCAGCCAGGTCCTTATATGCCTGGAGGCAGGACACTTCTATGGAGGTCAGGTATTGATGTCCGTGCCATAGGTGGGTCTAGAACATGAGATGATGACACAGAACGCTTAAGTAAAATGAGCCTTTATGTATATACACAGCATTTAGGCAATAACAAGACTAATCACAGTCACACATAAAGATTCATATAGTAATAGCATACTATTTTTATAAGTACATTTCAGTTTTCTGATAGCTACACACTATGAATTGGTGTGTGACTCACTTTCAGCTCACATACAAGACCATCAGATTTTGTTTGATAGTTATAGACTTCCCTTGTGTGTCTGATCAGACGTCTTTTTGTTTTATCAAATTGAAAGTCCTTGCTTTTTGTGAAATGAGTCCCCCCATATTGTCTTAGCTTACCTTGGACATGCTCTTTGTGTCAATAGGACAATGGGAGTAGTGTGTTAGGCTAAGGGTTAATGCATCAAATGAGACCAAACAGGAACTAAAACCTTGTTCCAGGGTTTTTTTGCTGCTATCAAGTGACAGAAAGCACAAGACTGGTCACTCCAACAATAAAGCAGCTATGTAAAGCCTTTTTCATTTTTAGCAGTTGTGTCATTGTGTCAAATAAATAATAAACAAAGATAAACAGAAAGCTTCTTATAAAACATGTAAAAGTGAGCTCCTGCTTCACCAACGCAGAACAACTGTAAAGCAACTGTAACACTGCTGCCACTGACTTGATCCATTTGTCAATCTCACGCAGCCTTTTTTCACCACTGGTAAGTAAGTTTCCAAGGTACATACTTGAACTCCTCTGCCAGGGGCCCTAACCTTAAGAGAGCATCCTGCTTTTTTGGGGAGAGAACCTTGGCCATGGTGCTGATTTTCAACCCAGCTGCTTCAAACACAGCAGTGTAGAAACCTAAATGTCTTCAGTGTATAGCAAAAACAAAAGAATTGGCCTTGCCCTTCCAATACATTCTATGTATTGGAAACGGACTGTATATCAGCCATTTATTTCTTTTGAGTGACACAGTTTAAAAAAAAAAATTCACAATTTGACAGATATAATCTGCACTGATTTGGCTCGCCTTTCTGGATGTTATGAAATCTTGGGGAAGCCCAATCACTGCCCCATTTAGCTTCCATAGAGTTATTATTGCACCTAGTGTTTAAAAACAGGAACTGCCACAATCACTAATAGAGGCACATTGAGGCAGGATTTTCTCTGTACTGCAAAAAACGGAAGACGGAACAAGTGAAATACTTGTTTCCCCATGCAAAGAAAAATAACAAAAATGTCTCCATTGCCCCCAGTGCCCAATTTTTTTTATTTGGTTTTTGAGATGTAGTTGGGCTTGAAATTGTGCTGAAATCTAGCAACCCTGGAAATTACCTCAAACACAACACAAAGGTATGTCTAAAAACACTCAAATCAAACTGCTAGACTGTAAGCTGGATGACTATATTAGCTCTAGATGATATTAGCTCTTCTGTGTTCATCTTGCACACGAGAAACACAACTGCTGTTTCAGATGAAGTTGAATAAAGATGCATATAACGTCACTCAAAGCAAGCTGCTATACTGTATGCTGTATGTAAAGTGTGATAGCCTCCCGGCATAATTTTGTCTGATGCTATATTGTTATTAATGTTTTCCTGCCTCACCAAAATCTTTGATCATGAGCTACAGCTGTACATAACAGTGATAGAATTTATTTTTTCCCAAATTGTGTATTACACACTGAATAGTACGTCTACATAGTAAGGACACTATTGACTCATGCTCATCTGGCATAACTGAATCTGAAGTACAGAAATACAGAGAAACACTACACACTCATCGTAATCCTCTAAATAGCTAGCATTCTCTAGCTAGCTAATACAATTTATAACAGTTACATCACTGTGTAATGATAGCTACAGTTTCCACAACAATGGTAGGTTTGTTGATTTTCATTCACTACAAAATAGATAATTAGACAACCATTAAAATAATAATAAAATACCATACCTTAAGCTAAATCCACACTACTCTGCCACTATATTTTCACTCTTTCAATCATTTTACACTGTTATCCATTCTTTCATTTAAGGTCAGACTCTCTCACTCCCCCTGTTTGGCTTTCCCTCCACTAGCACTGATAGTGCCTTATTTCTGTCAGTTGCACTGGAAACTTCCAACAAATCCAACCCAACATCTCAGACTGTGTTGAACTATGCAACTTGCAGCAGCTCAGGAACATCATGTTTTTGTGTTTTTCCTTATGACAAAAATATTAATTTAAATAATATTTATTTAACAATAAATCATATTAAACAAAAAACTCATTTAGCATGTACTATAAATAAAGTTGTAAATCCAAGTTACATCCGGTTTGTTAAATGTGTTAGAACAATTGTCAAAATGTTTTTAAAATATCCAAACTCTCTAAAGCTGATTAAGTTCACTCAGCCTTACATCATCTCTTTTATTTTTATAGAAAATTAGGCTTGACTTTCTTGAAACCACTAAACAATTTGATTAGGTATTTATTTTCCTTAGTTATTACCTGTGTTGAAACTTCATAACCAGAACATTTGGCTCAGCTCCCAGTATGTGAAGACACTCTTAGCCATTGTGGATCACTGACCAAAGGTGGAAATGATTTAATGTTATTTGGTGGAACCATGCACTAAATGCATATATAATGTCTTGTTGCTTCATATGGCAAACATGTTGGGTTCTTCATATGCAAAAGCCTACATTAACATAAAAGAAAACAGGATGATATGTATATACCATCAACAGTTCATTTCACCTCTAGAGATTTTAATAGAAATAGCCGACCCAGTGAATGCTACAAAGCCATTGTGGAAGAAAAAATACAGTATTCCATTCATGAGCTCTTCTGATGTTGTGCTTTTTCACTGTATCACTGATCTCTTTTGAGTTTCTTTTTCTTGACTCATTAGGGGCTTATGGGGCAACACACTGAACAGAAATAGCAAAATCAATGGCGAAATCAATGCATCTCAAAATGTTTTCCATGTTTTTCAAGACAGACTATGAGCAATCAGTAGTAGTGTGAGATGTAATGAACCAGACTCAGGAAAAGCATGAGGACCCATGTGCAAAGGTTTTATTAAACACAGTGCAAAAGCATAGTCAAAAAAAAGTCATACACAGTAATCTTCAAATTTCAAAACCAGGCAGGGATCATCCAAAAGAGTAGTCAAAACAATAGCAAATAATGAATAAAAGAATAGCAAAAGGTAAGAAAAAAAAGCACAGGCAAGGCAGAATAGAATAACACAGCTCAGAACTTACATGATTAGGTAAGACCTCATGGAGACATAATAGCAACTGTATTTCTATAGTCCTTGACCAGGAGATGCTAATGAAATGGGAACAAATAGTGAACAACAGAACTAGAACTCTGGAGCTTTTGATGATGGGGAGGGGTACTGGGCATTGTGACAGCTCCCAGATGGACACTCAGACCATTTGGCCAGGTGGAGCAGAGGTTAGCAGAAGTGGAGGAGGACATTATCTGTCTGCCTGGTCCTTCTGTCTTCAAACAGCAATTTGCAATCTGGCATGCATAGCCTCCCAAGTTTATTTGCTCTGCTGTATCCAGTCATGCACTGCAGTGACGTTGGATGGTTTTCCAAACCATGGAAATATAGGGGGTTGGTAACCTAGGACACACTGGACGAGAGTGAGTAGGAATGGTGGAGGAATGAGTTAAAGATTTTTTGCATATACTCTGCCCATGGAAGATAGTGGTTCCAGCCATGCTGGTTGCTATGATAGCAGGCCTGCAGGAACCTGTGGCAGACAACTGTGATTTGGCTAAATTTCAACTACTCTGAAAGTGTTTACTTTCCTTGGGAATCCAGGATGATTCAAATATAACCTCATTAAATTAAAATCTGCATTTTTGAAATTTGAATTTCTTAAAATCTGAAATCTTTAGCAATTTCAAAATAAAGCAAAACCATACCGTCAGGTCCAAAAGTCCAAGACCACTGGTGAAAATACTTCTATTTTACATTCTTTTTCATTACAAATTATATTATTGACAACAACTTGAGTGAAAATAGAATCTTTGAAATATTTATATTTTGCTTTAATAACAATGTGCACTCGAGCTGGCATAGACTCCGCAAGTTTGTGCAAAACCTTATGATATATTTTAGATCAAATCCATTAGAGTGTCATCTGAACACATGCTTCAATAGAAGAGATTAGATGTGAGAAAAATCTGATCTTTTTTTCACAAAGCAGTTAACACTGTCGATATTGAAAGGTCTGCTTACAATAGGGACCTAGAAATAATGCAGAATCTTGAATATTAAATATTTACTTTACTTGTTTTAAATATTTAAAAATTCTAAAACCTTCTGGTTATATCCAATTTTAAATGAAAAAAAAAATCCCAGATTTTCAATGTGGTCTCAGACTTTTTGACCCCGCTGTAGATAAAATAAATATTTAATGTGACATATGTATTCAAATGTACAATATGTATATTCAAATATGTTTGACAGCTTCAAATACTTTTGACTACAGCAGTAGGGTCTATGGAACAGTGAATCAGCAAATGGAAATGGGGCCTGCACTAGTTTGGTGGCTATGAAATTAATGCACTTCAGCCAAGAGTACACCTATATAGGGATGTTCCCTTTTTAAAACCTAATTCTACTGTGCATTCAGAATCCATAATAGAAAGAGTGATGGTGGTATTGGATGAAGAGCAGTTGTTAGGGAGAAATAAGGTTCACATTTGTTTGCATATAGTGTCTTCTTATGAACGGTGTGGCATATGTGCTGTAGCAGATCCCAAATCACTTACTTTACACAAGAAATGAGGACATGTATATTAATTTCCCCCTAATTTTAATTAGTCCTATAGGTTGCAGAGCAATACATATTATTTGCAAATATTGTTTATTACTTTCCTGAAGTGCGAACATTGAAGGTACAGTAGCTTATCACAACCTTATTAAAAATTAAGGAACACTCATGGGCATTCAGGGCACTACTGGACACTGAAAAGTCCAGTAGAAATCGGAAAGGTCAGAGCTGTCAAGATATCACAAATGGTCCTGTTTCTTAGGTGGTTTGTACCTAAATGCCATAAGTAAAATAAGAATAAAATGCAAAATCTGAAAAATTTAATGTCATCATTTTTTTGTTGTTGTTGTTGTTTCTTGTTAACCATACTGCTTGCTCAGTCTTTGGCCTGTTGTGCTGATTTTACCTGAACTATGTTAATTAAACCTATAAAACATCTCATGTTCCTGGCCACAAAATTGATGATGAGTAACCTGACCCTCTGAATGTCCCTCTAAGTATGAGCTTTTATCAGGCAGGCAGTTGTCAAAATATATCTCTATGTGCAGTCTTTAGAAAAGAGTAGGAAAAGTACAGATACTGAATATATTACTATTATATTATATATACTAAGTTTTAAACTCAGTAACTAATTGGAGTCTCTCAAGCAGTTGTATTCAGCCTGGCAATGTGTGATGCATCATTTTGAGCACTCCCAGCTGTACATAGCCTCACACCTAGTTGTTAACATCCTCCAATTTCAAGGACCAATCATCCAAATAAGCAGCACAACCTATCAACCCAGACAGCACTATGTTCATTAAATGCTGAAAGGTAGCAGGGGCATTGCATAACTCAAAAGGCATGACAGTAAGAAAACAATCCCCCCAGATGTAATAAAAACAGAAATTTCTCTGGCCCTTAATGACAATGGCACTTGCCAGTAACCTTTCAAAAACCTTTCAACTTGGTTACAAATGTGGCACTCCCCACCTGATCAATGCAGTGCTCCATACGAGGCATTGGATAACATTCAGGCTTAGTAACAGATATGACTTTTCTATAATCTGTACAAAACCTGTCTGACCCATCAGGTTTAGTTAGCAACAAACAAGGGGAGGCCCAGTCCGAAAATGTTGGTTCAGTGAGACCATTTTCTAACTTCCTAGTCTAGTCAACTTCTTTGTCTATTCGTTTGTGCTCCTCCCCAGAAACATGATAGAATCTCTATTTAAAACGTTTCACATCGCCGACTTCTATGTCATGCTCAATCAAATGGGTGCGTGATGGTATATCTGACAACAGAGAAAGATGAGAATTAATCAGTTTAACTAAATCTGAACTTTGTCCGACAAGTGCCTTAATTGATATTCTAAAATTTTCAAATAGGAGGAATTATCCAATCTCCCTGTAAGAAGAGGTGCTGATGGAAATTTAACATCATAGGACACCACAGCACTTTCAACAGTTGTGATAGACATTACAATCTTTCTATTAGAAGAATCCACTTCTGAATTACTGTCAACATCCCTTCCCAAAACATGAGAGTGAAGAGGGAAGTAAGGTTTTAAAAGGTATATATGACACCATTGTATTCTCCCCTTGTCTATCAGGTGTATGAATCAAATTGTCATGAATCAAATTGGCTTTTTACAACATAAGGCCCACTAAACTTGGCTTGGAAAGGAGAGCCAACAATAGGTAATGAAACTAAAACTTGATCACCTTTTTGAAACTGACAATTTTTGGCCTTACGATCAAAGAAATTTTTCATCTTTTCTTGTGCAGTCCCAAGATTCTTAAGAACACCTGCACAGATATGATGCAAACGATGCCGAAAATCATTAACATAATTTAGAACATTGGCTGGAGGTTCATCAGTGTCCTACTGGTCCCTGAGGACAGCTAATGGACCACGAACTGTGTGTCCAAAAACCAGTTCATTTGGTGTAAACCCTTTGCTACCTTGAACCACCTCATGTATGGAAAGCAATAGCCATGGCAAACCCTCTTCCCAATCATGTGAGAGGCAAGGGCAGTAAGAGTGCAACAGATCTCCCTGAGGGTGATAAACACTAGAAATGTTATTGTGAGGAGGGAGGGGCCAGGCTGTGGGGACAGCTAATCAGTGGAAGAGAGGGATATAGGATCCTGCCTCCTCCTTGCCATTCTTGACGCAATGTAACAAACATCAACATAACTCCATAGACTGTTCAAAAGATAAGTTCCTAGTTGTAAATGGTGTACTATCAGGAGAAACAAGAACATGAGCTGCCTCTAAAATTTGGTTAGATACAGCTAGGTCTTCAACAGTTTTCCTCAACATAATGCCAACTACGCAAAGGCCACTGCAAAAAATTCGGCTACCATAGGATTTTTATGGTTTTCCTCCATAATAAAGTGAGAACCCACAAATTCAGACCCAATAAAAGTGTACTGCCAATCAAATCAACTTAATAATAATAATAATAATAATAATAATAATCAACTATGCGTTATTGCCAGAAGGAGTTCCCCCCAACCTATCAAACCAAAACTAACTAACTCAACCCTAGTCTTCATGTGGAGAGGTGTTCAGTCTTATCTGGAAAGGGCTGGTGTGGGTGCAGGTTTTCATTCCAACCAAGCAGAAGCCACACCTGAGTATATTGAAGGCCAAGAGCAACAGATTAAACAGGTGGAATCAGGGGTGACCCCTGCATGATTGAAGTGAAAATCTGCACCCACACTGGCCCTTTGTGTATAAGATTGGACATCTCTGTTCATGTGTGTGCTGGTGGTTAGTACATATGCACTCAGAATCCGATTGCACTTGGGAGGGCCTATTGTCCCCACCAATGCAAGGGAAGTGCTCCTGAGACAACTGCTCTATCCATGCACATAAATAATAAAAGAGCCCTTCAAACAAACAAACAAAAAAGAAAAACACCAATACCTCCTTCTGAGGAATTGAGGCTACAGCCTAACCGGGGTAAAATAAATAAATAGTCCAATTAAATAGCAGCGGTGGCAAAATTAGCAAACCACACCTATTCATATAGTGTTACACTATATGAGAAACACTTACCATACACCATTAGTTTTCTCCATGGCAGCTTTGTCAGAACGTTGGAGGCCTAGTCTTCCACAGTCAAATCTACAGATTGCCAACATGATTGTAGTCACTGCCGGCATCCAAAGACACATGGCCTACACAGGAAAAGTACGCCATTTAAACAACAAACAGTTGGGTCATGTATCAGTTTTGATTCAAAATAAAATAGATGAGCCCCCACTTGTTGCAGTCTGTTGCAAAGTTGCAAAGGTGTTTTTTTCTAATCTTCAACTGTCCAGTTTTCATGAACCTGTGCTCATTGTACCCACTGTAGCCTCAGATTCCTGTTCTTGACTGACAGGAGTGGAACCATATGTGGTCTTCTGCTGTTGTAGCCCACCTCAAGGTTCGATATTTTGTGCATACTGAGATGCTCTTCTGCTCACCATAGTTGTAAAGAGTGATTACTTGAGTTACTATAGACTTCCTGTGAGCTCAGACTAGTCTCGTCAATCTCCTCTGATCTCTCTCATCAACAAGGTGTTTAAGCCTGCAAACCCTGCGTTCACAGCATGTTTTTTTTTTGGTTTGTTTGTTTTTCGCACCATTCTGCGTAAACACTAAAGACTGTTATGTGTGAAAATCCCAGGAGATCATCAGTTTCTGAAATACTCAAACCAGCCCTTCTGGTAACAATATCCATACTATGATCAAAGTCACAGAGATCACACCTTTTCTTCATTGTTTGATTCAAACATTACCCGAAGCTCTTGACCTGTATCTGCACGATTTTTTGCATTGTGCTGCTGCCACATGATTGGCTGATTAGATAACTGCATGAAAGTGCACGTGTACAGGTGTTCCTAATAAAGTGGAGGGTGTGCATATATATACAGATCTGATGCAAGATTAACTTGTACCAGAATGATGGGAAGAGATGGAGAAAGAAAGGAAGGGCTCATGATTCAAAGCATACCACATCATCTCTCAAACATGTGGAGGCAGTGTTATGGCATGGGCAGGTATGGCTGCCAATGGAACCGGGTCACTGGTGTTTATTGATGATGTGGCTGCTGATAGAAGTAGCAGGATGAATTATGAAGTGTACAGAGATATACTTTCTATTCAGTCAAATGCAGATGGACAGATGAATAATGATCCAAAACATACCACACAAGCAACCCAAGAGCTTCTTAAGGCAAAGAAATGGAATGTTCGGGTGAAATGAAATGGCCGATTCAGTCACCTGACCTCAACCCAATAGAGCATGCTTTTCACTTACTGAAGACAAAACTGAAGGCAGAAAGACCCACAAACAAGCACTAACTGACGGCGGCCAGAGTAAAAGCCTGGCAAAGCCTTTGAAAGCCTGTGAAAATGGAGGGACTAGGAAATAATGGGTGTAATTCCTATATGGTTAATGCAATATTTTCGTTAAACCCCTTGAATTAAAGCTGAATGTCTACACTTTAAACATATCTTGATTGCTTCATTTCAAATCCATTGTGGTGGTGTACAGTGGCAAAATTATGAAAATTGTGTCACTATCCAAATACTCATGGACCTGACTGTATAAGCAAACTACAGCTCTACACTACAAAAGGAATAAGGACCTGCATGTCATGTCAAGCATTCAAGGGTGCTGTACCTGCATACACCAACAGATGGCGCTCATTCACCAGCAGTGTCATCAGTGCAGCACCTGACATGTCTGAAGGACGGGAAAGAGGCATGGTGCACATGAGTGATTTCAGAGAGCAGTTGAGCAGAGTGCAGTTTCTACTTTATTTTTAAGAACAGGATGGAAATATGGACAATTCTGGATCTACTTGCTCTGAACATGCACCACTATTGCACATTATACAAAAAGGTGTTTGGTTCATCTCAGTCGAACAGCATATTTTCATATCCCTACATACACTGCGTATACTGTGTGTAACATGAAGGGAAAAAAAAACTGCTGCGGATGGCAGTAAATGGATAGCCTAAAAATTTTGTGTGAGATTGCTGTGGATGGTACTATACAGATACCCATAAGATTGCTGTGGATGGTCTCACTTGGGTAACCTAAAGATTGCACTTATTAAAGCAGTTTATGCCCAAGTCTCATCCATTATTCAATTGGATACTATAAAGTTAATGCTAAAAAAAACTCTACTGAAAACAAAAAAGACCCTTGTACTGTACTGCTTGTACTAAAGATTTTTTCAAAACCCTCAGTACTTACTGACTTTATAGCATACATCTGTGGAAGATTTCTGACTAATAATCGCACCATCCGATGTCACCCAGAAGCGGATGGGTTCCCTTTTGAGTCTGTTTCCTCTCAACGTTTCTTCCTCATGTCATCTCAGGGAGTTTTTCCGTGCCACCATTGTCCCAGGTTTACTCATTATGAATCTAAATCTACAGTATGTCTGTATGCCTGTAAACCTGCTTTGAAACAATGTCTATACAAATAAAATTGATTTGAACTGAAATCCCTTCTCATAGAAAGTTCCTGAGATTTGCATTTCGGGGTGTGACATACAAATATCTGATTCTTCCTTTCAGGTTTTCACTGAGCCCTCGAGTGAAGTGCTCCAAAGTCCAAGTCCATGGTGCCGCTTAGGAGGAAGGGCATTCATCTGGCCGCTGACAGAGATGACTGGCTTGTAGCAGCTCAGTTGGAACAGGAGGCTTTGGAGGATTCACAGAGCATCTGAGTGGACTAGGCTTCTGTGTGAATGCATCCAAAAGTGTTCTGACTCCCTGAATTAACTATCAATCAAGGCTAGCCTGAAGGCAGAATGCGAAGGTGTGTTTTGTGCATGTCTAGCACTGACTCACTTAGTTCACTCAGTAGGAGATTCAACAGTGGGTGGCCCCCGCTCAGAGTAGCCAGTGGCACATGTTGTTTTCTGTGAGCTGCATGCTACCACTGCCTCCATGGAGACAATCAGCCTTTTTTACACAGGGATTTCCGATGGGAACCATAATGTCCAGGAAGGTGCTCAAATCTAATGCATCTTTCTGGTGATGGGGAGTCATTCATGACTGCGTGGAGTGTGGGACTCACACCTGTGGTCCGTCCATATAAATTATTTGGAAATCCCAGTTTTCCTGCCCCAACACCCAGGGGGCTACAAAAAGGAATACAAAAGGCCAACTGGCTGCAAAGAGGAGGCCCACTTCTCTCACCTGAGACCAAACTGAGAAATGTTCACATGTCTCAATGGCATAAAATTAACCAGTGCTACCCAATAGCATCACACTATATCATCACATTTTTGTCTTTCTTTTTTCATGCAAGTTTACTTTCAATTTAACAGTAAGTGGTACAGCTGCTTTCCACTATGTTGGACGGCTGGACCTCCATCAGTTATAAAGCTGACTGAACTTTTTCAGGAAGCAAACCCACAGATGGATCATCCTGCAAACTGTATGTATGCATGAAGACAAACTCAAATGTGCTGCATTGCCATTCAGCCACAATGGAATGAGTAATTGAGTCATTTAAAACTGCAGTGTGTTTTGCACAAATGTGCATGCTATCTGGGTATTTGACTTATCCAGAAAAAAAATAGGACACTATTATATTGTTATAGAATTGAGGCCAAACGTTTACAAGCATCAAGGCTAAACATTCAAATTCAATTTGTCACAGTTCCACACATTTCATGCGTCAATTGGATCAATTAGGGTATCTACTTTATTTCCATAAGAGGTCTTTTCACAATAATAGAGACACATTTATTTTAGCTGTTATTTACTATGTCAGATTTTCAGTGGGTCAGAAGTTTACATCCACTTTGTTATTATTTGGTGGAATTGCTTTTTAATTGCTTAACTTGAATCAAATGCTTGGGATAGCCTTTCACAAGCTTCTCTCAACACTTTGCTGGATGTTTTTCCCTACTCCTCCTGACAGAACTGGTGTAACTCAGTCTGGTTTGTGGGCCTCCTTACTGGGACATGCTTTCCCAGTTCAGTCCACAAATTTTCTATGGGATTCAGGTCAGGGCTTTGTGAAGGTCACTCCAATATATTCACTTTGATGTCTTTAAGCCATTTTGTTACAACTTTGGAGGTATGCTTATGATCATTGTCCTGCTGGAAGATCCAGTTGTGACCAAGTTTTAACATTCTGTCTCATGCCTTGAGGTGTTGATTCAGTATTTCTAGATAATTCTCCTTCCTCATGATCTATTTTATGAAGTGTACCAGTCCCTTTTCCAGCAGAAAAACCCTACATCATCATGCTTCCATCACCATGCTTCACAGTTCTTCAATGTTCTTCAGATTAAAAGCCTCACCTTTTTTTCTCCATACTTAGCACTGATTATTATAGCAAAACAGTTAAATTTTTGCTTCATCTCACCAAAAAACACTCCTCCGAAAAGGCTAGGTCTTTGTCCTTATAATAACCTGCAAACTTCAGTCTGGCTTTTGTTATGCCGTGTCTTGGGGTAGGGGCTTCTTCCTCGTGTGACAATCTTTCAGTGTAAGACTCTCGTAATGGTGGATGTACATACTTTGGTACCTGATGCCTCCAACTCCTTTACTAGTTCCTTCGTTGTTGTCGTGGCACCCAGTTGAACCTTTCAACCAAAGTTCGTTTATTACTGGGAGTTAATTTGTGCCTCCATCCTGAGCAGTGCAGTGTCTGTGTAGTCCCAAGACTTTTATATTTCCATACAATTGTTTGGACAGATGCCTGTGGTACCTTCAGTTGTTTAGAAATTGCTCCTAAGGAGGAACCAGACTTGTGGAGGTCCACAGTTTTTTTCTGAGTTCTTGACTGAGTTGATTGGATTTCCCCATGGTATGGTGCTTGTTGAACATCCGATTCCACATTTAGTCCCCCTTTGCTATAGTAATAACCTCCACTCTCCTAGGAAGGCTTTCTACTAGATTTTGGAGTGTGGTTGATTTCAGGCAAGGAGTATCTACATTCCAATTCATCCCAAAGGTGTTCAGTGAGGTTGAGGTCAGGGTACCCCTGAGTTCCAGTGAAGGGAATATGTTACTGCTACAGCATACAGAGACATTCTAGATAATTGTGTAATTCCAACTTTGTGGCAACACTGTGGGGAACCACTGTGGGCCCACATATGGGTGTGACGGTCAGGTGTCCACTTACTTTTGGCCATATTGTGTATGTGGACACCTGACCATCACGTACACTATATGGCCAAAGGTATGCAGATATATATATATAATATACAGATATATAGGTATATATCAGAAATGGGTAGATATGCTACACTGCCAACACACCACTGCATCAGTGCTGCCAGACTGTCAGTGCAAATATATATATATATATATATATATATATCCAATCACGTCCTACAGATGTGGTCTCCAAGGACTACAACACCCAACCTCTCTTTTAATGTCACATTCACAATCACCAGATTACTAATCACACACCTGGACTCAATTACCACTCACATATATAAGCACACTCCATATATATATATATATATATATATATATATATATATATATATATATATATATATATATATATAATCTCTAATTTGCTAGTGCAAATGTGAATAAAGTGTAGTAATAAACAGTTTATCCACCTTTGTTCTCTCTTGAGATAAAAAATTAAATCTGTTTCCATATGTCTGAGGTTTTTTCCCCTTGAATTTTGGATAGTATTTGGGAAAAAAAAAATCCCATAATAAATCCCCTGAACCAATGACATACAGTTTTCAGAAATGAAATGAGTTAGTGGGCAGCTGTAAAATAACAGACATCCCCTCAGGCTGCCATATGAGTCCCACTCTCAGTAAAAGTCTAGATTAGGTTTTCTAGCAGTCAGCCAAACCCAGCTCACATATAAACACTTTCTATGGCATGTCATATCCACACCACATGTGGCAAACACCTGTGTGTTGTTATCTGGGCCCTATAGCTCTGTTCAAGGTGATCTGAAAAAGAATTCTGAACCCTATATATTTTTCATCCAATTTGGAAGGTAACATATAGGGTTCAAATTTGGCCCAAGCCTGTGCAGCCATTCCACATTTTGTCCGAAAGTACCAGATAATAGCAATATGTGGGCCAAATATGCAAACTGTCTTTTATTGTATATTATTGAAGAGAGAGATGGGTCTTTTGATGTAGTGTTTTTTTGTAAGCAAATAAACATAAAACAAAACATATTGTATAATAAATATACTGTCATATCCCTAATATGAGGAGTATGTAGTCTATGTGTTTCTTACTTTTATCATACAATGCAGCAGGATTAATAACTTCACTTCACTTTACACCAAACTTTCCAGGCTTTTGTAATCTATCTTTTTTTTTTTATTATGTCACATGTCAATCATGTAATTCCTGACCTCTAGCCTTTAACATTCAACTACACTTTCTAAGCTTTAATGTGTCATATATTGCTTTACACTTTTACTTCCTATTCTTCCGACTATAGCATGGAGAGATTTGCTCTGTGGTCAGAAATATTTCTGTGGTCAGATGGGAGTGAGACTAGCTGTGAGAAAACATTTGTTTTCCGTGTCATACAGTGTCAGCACAACTTCCATATCTGAGGTAGCGGGTAATTATGTAGTGGGTAAATCTCCTGTCAGTGCATTGCCCTTTCACTGTGACATTAAGTTTTCACTCATGAAATAATCCTCTAATTAATCCTCATGAAATCACTCAGAGGATATCACAGCTAGCCATACTTAACCATCAGCTGCCAAAATTACAGTGAGGTAAAAATCATACTGGCAAACTGCAGCTAAATGAAACTAATGTATACAAAGTGTTTTAGGAAAGTTATAAAAATAAATAAATAAAAAATAACAGAGTGATTGTTTGAATTTTGCACAATTTGTTGGATATAGATGTTTTGGACCTTGAACTCCTAAAGACTGCTTACTCCATTATCATCCATATCCAGGAGCTTGAAAATAAGCTGCAGGTAGCATGAAATGAATTTCTTCTGCACATGGTGCTGCATTGGACAGAAATACAAAAGTAGCTGTTTTTTTTTTTGTTTTTTTTTTAATCAGATCACATCTGATCACATCACTTAATAGTTAACAATAGTTTATTGTGAATATCTTATAGCAGGGGTGCCCACACTTTTTTGCCTGAGATCTATTTTTTTCCAGTGGACAGGTCATCATGATCTACCTTAAAAAAAGTTGTGCTCATCCCTTTAGAACTTAAGAGAGATTTTTTTAAAATGCCTTTCCATAGCCTATATTGTTATTATCAGCATTGCAAAAAATCAATAGACTGAAAATCATCAGTGAGGGTAGACCAATATTTAGACTTCATTATTTTTTATGTGGGAAAAGGCTGATTCACATAAGTAGGTTGATCAAAAAATGTATGTGGCCCATTTTCTGATGTTTGGATACTTTTCCTCAGCCAGTACAAAAACTGTCCTGCAGCAGCCTTTTACATCATCTGAATGTCTGTTTGCAGGGCTAAAAATGTATCTTCCAGTGCAGATTAGTCCATGTGGAACAACGATGTGATTTTTGAAGCTAGCACTTCAGCTTCAGCTGATCCGCTAAATTGAAAGCACATGAATTTTGCAATCAGCTCAAGCGAACCAAAATCTTGAAAGCACTGTTTGAAGTCTGATAGCATGCTCTGAATTTGTTTAATCTACTACACATTATTCAATTGTGTGCAATCTGCTTTTCCAGCTCCAATGACATGTTTTGGAAGTTCAGTACGTCATGACACTGCAACTTGGAGGACAGTAACTTCAGTTTTCATTTGAAAGTGTTCATGTAGCTGATCACCACGTGTGATGTCCACCACACATTTGTCTTTGCCTTGCAGCTCTAAATTCAGCCAGTTCAACACGTTGGTTAGATCAGTCATTAATGGCAAATTTAAGAGCCACTGTTTGTTTTCCTGCTGGGTGCAATCTGTATGGTTCAACACACAAAGAAACCTTTTAATACTTTAATAAAAATGGTGCTACACGAACTGGCTACCTATCAAAACTTTCAAGCTAGCTAGTGAGACAAACTCATAGTAGTGCTCTTGGTGGGCTGTGGAGTAGCTATGGTCACAAGTAGGACATATAGTTGAGGTCATAAATTTACACATGCATTGCAGAATCTGCAAAATGTTAATAATTGTTTAAAAAAAATAAATAAGAGGGATCATAAAAATTGCATATTTAATACATATTCACCTCTGTTTAGCCTTCTGACATCTGTATGTTGCATGAGATCAGAATACTCTCCATCAGATTCTTCCATGTATGAACAAAATAGCCATCTCTGCAGAGATCTTTCACAATTTTTGTGAAACATCCAATACTTTGTGAATGTTTAACATTTTTGAGCATAGTGCCTTTTGGTGGAGTATACAGTAATAAGTAAGGAAGTCAGGGTGCTTTGTCTCCCCTGCATTTGGCAATAAACCCATTTGTGAGACCCACCATTGTGGTTGTGCTGTCAGCTAAGGCTTCTTTGACTATTTCCCCACCCTGAAATGACTTCTTGTGTTTAACTATAGCATGACTCACCCTCACCCGGAATGCTTTATGAAGATCGACTGTTGGGCAATTAATTGTGATTCAGTTCTTTCACTTTTCTCTTTCTGAATTCACTTTTTGCTGGGATTTCTTCATCACAGTTTCTGTGTATATTTTGGAAAGACGTCTTGACGTTCCCCTCCTTTGGAATTGCAATGACTACTTGGCAAATCAAGCAGATGCATTTGGAGTTTGGCATTGTAAAAAAATTCTGCATGGAAGTGTTACATTTTTGGTTTCTTGATGCTGGGTCTCTTCTTCTGACTGAGTCTCAGTGTTACATAAGGGGAAAAAAATGCAAAAATGGTGCTACACGAACTGGCTACCTATCAGTGAAAACTTTCAAGCTAGCTACTGAGGCAAACTCATAGTAGTGCTCTTGGTGGGCTGTGGAGTAGCTATGGTCACAAATACAGTTGAGGTCATAAGTTTACACATGCCTTGCAGAATCTGCAAAATGTCATAATCATAAAAATTGCATATTGTTTTTTTATTTAGTACTGTTCTGAATAAGCTATTTCACAGAGCAGATGTTTACATATAGTTCACAAGATAAAATAATAACTGAATTTACACAAATGACCCAGTTCAAAAGTTTGCATAAGCCTGATTCTTAATACTGTGCATTGTTACCTGGATGCTCAATGACTGTTTTTATGTTTTGTAAAAGTTCATGAGTCCCTTTTTTGTCCTGAACAGTTAAATTGCCCACTGTTCTTAAGAAAAGTCCTCCAGGTACTGCACATTATTTGCTTTTCCAGCATCTTCTGCATTTATGACCCCTTTCCAACAGTGGCTATAGGATGCTAAGATCCATCTTTTCCTACTGAATACAACTGAGGAATACACAACTATTTACAAAAGGTGCAAACATTCACTGATGCTCAAGAAGGCAACATTAAGAGCCAGGGGGATGTAAACTTTTGAACAGGATGATCAGTGTAAATTGTTATTATTTTGTTTAAAGATCTTATTTTTTCATTTAGTACTGCCCATTAGAAGCTACATATGATATTTACATGTTTCCCAGAAGACAAAATAATAACAATTTACACCGATCAAAATTTTACATCCCCCTGGCTCTTAATGTATCGTGTTGCCTTCTTGAGCATCAGTGAATGTTTGCACCTTGTGTAATAGTTGTGCATGAGTCCCTAAGTGTGAAAAGATGGATCTCATATGCAGAAGATGCTGGAAAAGCAAATAATGTGCAGTACCTGGAGGATTTTTCTTAAGAACTGTGGGCAGTTTAACTGCTCAGGACAAACGAGTCTAATAAAAAAACAAACATAAAAACAGTATTCGACAAATTAATTATTCATTGGTACAGAGATGACACCCACATCTAGCTCCCTTTAAAACTCAATGGTCTGTGCTCACTACAGCATCTGAGTGTGTCTACTCGGAAGACCTGGATGGCTAGTTTTTTTTTTTTCAATTAACTCAAAACAAATCAGGTCTCATTCTCTTTGGCCCATCCAAATCTGCTAACATTTTTTTTTACTTATGTTGTACTAAAAATGTACTTGTTTACTTACTTCATTTGAAGTGAAAAACAAAAAAAACTTACACAAGATATGCAAGTACTTAAAACCAAACATTCTTAACAAGGCATATAGCTCTGGTTTTATTTGATTTTAGGAGACCCAGCAAAATCACGATCTGTCATCATATCATTTTTTTTCAATGTAAACACATGAGAGTGTGAGAGCAGGGGGTGTCCACAGGGACACGGAAAGTCTTGCTCTGCGCTGTTGAAGTGGAAGTGAGACCAATGAGCTTGTCAGCAGCAATTGGACTTTTCCTGGGAGGGGAAATTCTGCATTTCTGACATTTATAAGATTTAAAAGGTTTAAACCTTCAAAAGGTTTGATCTGTACTTAACACAGAAGGAAAGTAGATGCCTGTCTCTGTTCTTTTGGGGTTTAGAGAAGAGGTAAGTATGGACATGATTATTTAAGACCAGTATCTAGCATCAACGTAATACAGTATGGTCAAAAATCCAGTACCAAGAACTGTTTTTGTTTCATCAGACAAATTATATTTCTCACAAAAGATTTTATCATTCTTCACTAATAGAAATTTAAAAAAAATGCCTAAATGCAATAGCACCCATGATGCATAATGCAAAGAAGGTACTAAGTTATATGGTATATAGAACTTAGATATATATGTAGAAAGTTTGTACTTGTTATACCTTTTCAAAAATGATGATACTAATGATATAAATTTGTGTTGTGTCATGTGAATGTGTTACTCATTAAGATACAATATACAATATGTTTTATGATACAATATTACCATTGAACGATGTTTAGGGTGTGATCAAATGAAGACAATCAGTGGACATTTCAAATATATGTATTTTTATATTTCATATAAGAACATCTTAAACCAGCAAAACATTTTTAAGTGTTTTCTTGAAGAATGGGAATAAGTTAGATTTTTAAAATACATTTACTTAAAAAATATAACTTTTAATTGTAATTTTTGTGCTGAAGACTTTGAATACAGTTACAAGTGTGATGTTAATTATAAATGTGTTCCACAAAACCTTATTAGAGTTAAAACTTGGAAACATCTCTATGTTTAATAGCTCTTGTTTTATTCACACAGATGATTTTTCTTGTGATTGGCATCCTGGTTGTTCTTCCACATGCTTCAGCAGGATCCATCAAAGTGGCAGAAAGTTATTGGACTCTTAAAGCAAATGGTTAATATGCACTGAACTGCATTTGAATAAAAACAAGACTTTTGTATAAAGTCTTAATAAACATATATATATTTTGTATAAAGTCCTAATAAGCATATATATATATATATATATATATATATATATATATATATATATATATATATATATATACATACATGTATATATATATATATATATATATATATATATATATATATATATATATATATACATGTATATATATATATATATATATATATATATATATATATATATATATATATATACATATGAATGGCCTTAGCAGAATTCACTTTCTATTTCTTATCATGTTCTTCTTGCCCCCTTACTCTATACTAGAATTGGTGGTGGATGAAGATATGGCCAAATATGGCAGTAAGGTGCTGGTTCCACTAGTGTGTGGTGAGGCTTTTGAGGGACAGAAGATCATATGGAAGCGAGAGAGCAGAGAGGAGCTCCCACTCCAGGGAAACAGAGTTTTTGTGATAGTGGAGGAGAGACAGGGAGGCACATACACCTGTTACAGCACAGAGGGTAACTACCTGAACCATACTCTGGTATTGGTGCAGTGGAGATACAGGAAGATAATTAAAGGCACACCTGAGAAAGGTATAGTACGTAATCACAGAATCATCAGAATTATTGCACTGGACTTTTCTTATTGCAGTGTATTTACTGAAATGTTTTGATTGATTGAGATGATAAGAGATGCCAGTGCATGTGTCAGGTAGGTGTGTTTTGAACAAATGGACAAATAAATGAAGTGTTAATAACAAAAGAAATGAACTCTTTCAATTTGCAGGTGAATTAAAAACAGTTGGAGTAATTTAGGCATTCCCAAGAAACAATGCGATTAAAATAAGATTAAATTTAACTACATTGTCTCTTTTTCCTTTGTTGGCAAGGTTATGTCCACTGTTCAACAAACAACTACAGTGGCTCCTTTCGGTGCTTCTGGGCCTGGGATGAAACAAGAGCTGGAAAAGTTGCATTTATTAAAATAACACGGCAAGTTCATGTGGCCACTAATGCCATACACAGTTAGAGTCAATGCAATATTAATGTTCTCACATTCTGATCACAATTTAGCATGACCCCAACCATTTCATTTGGTTTTATAGCAATGCAATAGTTCTCTGGGTCAGATGTGTTCAGAGTCGAGAAATGTCTCCAGGATTGGAATTAGGTCTCAGTGACAAATATGGGTATATACTGTTCGTGTGTCCCATTCATTTATTTCCATTACAGCTCTCACATTGTGGGAAACATTAGCTGCAGTCTGGACTCCAGTGCAGGCAGCATCACATGCCAAGATCATGCATACTGTCCCTATGCTGAGGAGATGGATCACATCGATTTGACCATTTATTTCCGAAGCAACTACGTCATTGAGACCTATTATCTGCAGTTTCGAATCTCAGATATAGGTAATGATTTAAAAAATTTTTGTGAATGAGTGTTCAGTAGTAAGCAAGTGCTATGTCAACTGTCCTGTATAAGGCAAAGTTCCAAGCACTTCACCTCCACAATTAAATTTTGTCATTATACAAATACATACAGTATGTATACAGTACAATAAAGTGCTTTTGTCAGTGCATGGTCCCTAGAGCAGTAACATAACCACTGATCTTTAACAAATCATCTGATAAAGGTAATTTGTAGAAGAGCCTTTTGGTCATAGTCATGTGTGTCTTTGACTGTAGTGAGGCCAGACATGGTTCGTATCAATAAGAAGAACAATATTCTGGAGCTTCAGTACCCAGAGAGCTGGAGCACACCCTTCTCCTACTTTCCGCTTACATTTCAGGTGAAAGAGATTCGCTGCCGGAGGAAAAGGATTTGTAACTGCTCTAACCGCAGATCAGCAAAGGTATGGCCACCTGTTCCCATACCACATCAGGAAAATTGAGTATCTATTTCAAGTGTACTTTCAGGCAGCTTTTTATATTAGTCCATTGTCAGCAGGAGCACAAATTCCTACTTTATAAATTCTTATACTTTTTTTTTAATGTTTGTGCTCAGGTTGACCTAACACAAGAGCAGCAGTGGCCACTAAAAAAAGGGGTGACAGTTTGTGTAAGAGCACAGGATGACCTGGCTAACTCCTCTTGGGGAGAATGGAGCCAGTACAAGTGAGTAATTTCTACAAGTAAGTTTCTGAAATGTATTTTGTTACAAAGTTTCATTAGTATGTAGTAGATTGAGAAAGTCTTGTGTATTATAGTCTATGCTGTGGATTGTGTAATGGAAATCTCATCATTTTATATGCAGAAAAGAGAAACACAAGAGACAAAATAAGAAAGATGGCCTGAAGTAAAAAGTAGAAAGTAGGAAAAGTAAAATGAATGAAATATGTTTTTATATTAAGAATATGCATGCCAAATTACAGTATATTAAACATTCAATGTATACTATTAATTCCACCCATATACACTATATAATGTCTAGTTTACTTTTGTAATAGCAGTAAGTTGGTGATAGAAATCTCTTAGATATCCACATCGAAAATCACAAATAAAAAAATAATTAATGTGTATTTACTTGGATTAACTGCCGTTATGTGAAGTGATGCCGTTATTCATTCATTCATTTTCAGTAACTGCATTATCCTGGTCAGGGCTGTGGCAGATCCACAATCTATCCTGGGAACACTGGGTAGGACAGCAGTCTATCACAAGGCACTATGCATATACACATGCACATTCATTAGCCAAGTTTCCAGCAACCTTTTTTGGGATGTTCTGTTATCAAGAGAAAATCCTTTAAAAAAATTTTGAGAAATTTGCTCTCTCCCACCTGTTTCCATTCAATTGGACTTTTACAGATAAAATGGTGTGTGATGACATCATCCTTAAAAAAAAAATTGTCGCCTAAGTTTTGGTGTATCGCAAAAGAAATCTGCCTTGAACTGTTTCCATACATAATTTTGGGTATATCGCGAATTGTGTATCTTTTGCGTCTCACATGTCCTCAAATCTTTGTAAAATGGAGAGAGTATTGAGACAATTAACTGAAATTGGTCAGCTTATTGTCATTTTAATTTCACAAATAATTGCAATTGTACGAAATATCAGAAGATGATGTCAGAACGGAGCAGTTGCTCATCTGATAGGGCTCCAAGTAACAGCCCTTATTCGACGAAGCCCATGGGTCTGGGAGAGACCAGGCTATAGGGCGTTCTGGGAGGGAGTGGTGGAGAAACACTTCACAGAAAGTTTCTGGCTGCAACATTTTAGAATGCCATGTCCCACGTTGGAGATGCTGTGCCAATTAATTTGTCCTGAAGTTGTGCCCATCACACCATGTTGTGAGGACACGTGATGTAAATTCTGTCATGTGACACTTTTTTGTGTGAATGCCATTTTTCTCAAAAAAAAAACAAAAAACAAAACAGTTTCCAAACTTTTTTTTTGCAACATTTGAAGTATCGACATAGGATTTATGCACTAAAGTTAAATGAAAAAAGATTATGTCGACACTTGTGAAATTTTATCAATAATTTGCATTTAGATTAGCTATATTGGTAAACATTTCAATGCGCTAAACCTTTTTTCACAAAAAAAATCCTTGGATGAAAACGTAGCTATTCACACCTATGGGCTATTTAGAGTTGGCAGTTCACCTAGTGGTATGTTTTTGGGAGGTGGAAGGAAACCCACATAGATAGAACCATGTGACACTCACATAAAACCTGAGCTCAGATTCAAACCGGTGATCCTGGAATTGTAAGGTGGCAACACTATCCAATGCACCACTGTGCTGCGCCTGATGCTTTCATGATTTTATTTATATAAATAAATCCACTCTTTTCCTATAATGCTCTTATTACGTTATTCATTTGTTAATTGTTGGCTTAAATGTGTAGGCAGTGAGTTTGAGTGTAAGCCCCCAAAATGATGTATGTCTTTTATTGTACTGCAGACTGCACAAGACAGCTCAAGACACACAGGGTTACTGCCACAGATCTCTACAGTCACACTACAGAACTCTAAGCACTGACAAAAAGAAACATATCTGTTAATAAAGATCAGTTGTTTAGGGTTATGACAAAAACAAACTATCAACAGTCCCACTGTATTGAGCATTTACTATGCCAGTATACAGTATATTTCATTCAACACATGTATCAGTGTATGACCTCTAACTCACAACTGTGAACTGTAACCAAGATGGATATTAAGGAAGCCTATACACAGAAGAACTGACTAATAGGATTTGTCAAAAATACTGAATATGCTGATGCACACATGTAAATGCAGTAAAATAAAGGCAATTTAGCAAAGCAGTCTAAGGTAAAGTTGTTTTACAGAAACCAGAAACTACTACATATGTTGACTACTTAGTGGTTAGAGAGATGGAATCTTATTGTTGGTACTGATTTTGTTGATTAAATTAAATGAATTGTGGGGCTAAAATTTAAAGGCCCAACTCTGGAAATCTCCATCTGAAAACTTATTGTACTCTTAGCACAATATTAAAAGAATGTTTGATGTTACATCTTAAGTTTATTTTTTCTTATTAAATGTTATTGTCTTTTTTCCAAACTGCATGAAAGGAAAGCATTCTTAACGATAGTAGAGCATATCTCTCCATCTTAATAGAAAATAGCAAAAATAAATCTAGATTCTTATTTAATACAGTGTTATGTCAATGCCAGAATCAGTGCTGAACTCCATCTCCCAGAACACACCACGTCCTACAGATATGGTCTCCAAGGACTACAACACCCAACCTCTCTTTTAATGTCACATTCACAATCACCAGATTACTAATCACACACCTGGACTCAATTACCACTCACATATATAAGCACATATATATATGCAGACCAGACACACACACACTCGATCTTTGTGAAGTGTCCGCTCAGCTCTGATGTACCAAGCCTTTGTATTAGTGTTCTCGTTCATGGTTTTTGATCTGGTCTGTTTTCCTGGTTTTGTGATTTTTGTGATTTCTCACCTACTTCCTGTTGTTGACCATGTTTAAGCCAAATGTTTTTTGGATTTGTTGCTGTTTGCCAACTTCAATAAAAGCATTATATGCAACTGCAGCCATCTTTGCTGCCTGACAATATACTTCACCGGTAGCCTGGAGGCAGTGGGAATGCTTGATTGTCAGCAATTACTAGCAGCATACGACTGCCTAGTCAAGGAGCAACAACAGCAGATAGCCATGACAAATGGCTCCACAATGCCTAGGCATCTGCCACTACGTACCTGCATTTATGACCACCTCGACATCCATTGAGAATCCTGACTCCTCCTGCAAAGTAATTCCTCCTGGATATCAAGGGTACCTTGAGGTGTTTAGCAAAGCGAAAGCCAGTAGTTTGCCTCCCCATCATCCCTATGATTGTGCCATGACATCATGTCTGAAACCACACTCCCTTGAAACTGCATCCTGGAAACTCCATGCAAACCACATAAAACAAGTACTATCAAGTACAAGTACATAACAGCCCTTTTGAAAAAAGGTCCATGGAGACAAATGGAAAATAAATGCACCATGGAGCATGGCCATGGTACAGCAGATGGCCAGTGATGCTCAATGTAGACTTTTCACTGTGGCACACTGAAATCCTTCATGACCAATCAGGGCTATGGTTTGCACCATCCACCCCAATTCAGGTTTCTGCCATTTAAAGGTGGTGGTAACAGCCTGTTTGGAGCCTGCCAGCACTGCACATGAGCTGGTAGAGATTCATTCAGATTTATTTCAGCATACCGCTGAATCCAGATGTACCCGGCATGGCTGCCACCAGAATGGCTTATTATGCCATTTTAAAGGTGGCAGTTACAGCCTGTTTGGCGCCTGCCAGCACTGCATGTGAGCTGGTAGAGATTCATCCAGATTTATTTCAGCATACTGCTGAATCCAGAGCTTATGCGCTGCCTGTGTACCAGACATTAGTGGCCATGACAGCCACTACCCCTCCCACTCCCCCACATTAGTGTATGAAGAATAGTATATATAACATTAGCAATATGCATTTATAAGCTTCCTGCTTACATTGCTTCTCTTACTGTGTGTCCCATTTTGGGAAACCTTTCTACCTTAAGGTATGTTTTGGGGATATAATTCCTTTTTTTACCATTTGGCTCCTTACATGCAAAATGGATTGGGTATGTTAATAGCAGATGCAGCTCTATGCACGTGCATGTTGATGTGCTTTCTGTTATAAGTGTTTTGCATCCGGTACTGAATTCAGGAGGTAAAATATAGGTATACACTATATTTTTATTGCTATGCTGTGTGATTCAGTGGATTTATTTGTAAGTGCATGTATTACTTAATTACATGTAGCAAACACTATGTTGTAACTAGGTTCTTGTATGGAATGTCACTGAGCTTCAAGACAGCATCGGAGTCAATGTAAACACACAAGTAAAGCTAGATTTCATAGCTAGATTGACTCTGATGATGAATGTGTGTACATGTTTGGTCAGATATACAAGATGGTGCACTCTTTCTCTGTCACACCTTTACTGTGCGTGTGTGTATGTGTGTATGTGTGTGGTTGCGTGTTTATAGGCACAAAAAGGCACGAGCAAGGTGAACGGCCCTTTCCTTCCAGTGAAAGGTAATCACCCAGTGGGGGATATTTCTTCCCTTTTGTCCTTATTTTAATCTGGTATTCTCCTTCCTCATTTTGAATTCTTGAACAACCAATATACTGTACATACCTGGCACTTGTTCTCTGTATGTGCTTTTTTGTGCCTTAATAATTGCAGTATATTTTGTAAGATGGATTTTTAACTTTATGTATTAATAAATGTATAAATGAATTCTTTTAATATAAACTGGATCCCATTTTGATGTGACAGTGTATGTAGTTTCAAGCTAAGCAATAAAGTTGCCCATCCAACTTAGAAACAAGTCTCTGATATCTTCCTTTGTAATTTCCCTGCAACAGGAATTTATTAATATATTCCTACTATTTTCTGGAGTGAAATTCTCCAGGTGGTGTAGTCAGTACTTATTTGGTATTGCTAGGATAGTTTGAATATCATTCATCCACCCACCCCCATTTGGCCACAACGAGTTGGTTTTCAATATCATGCTTCAACTTTCGTTTCATTGTCAGATGGGAAATGTCTCCCAGAGAAGGTGACATAATGTCCTTGTGCTCTTTGGATAAGGAGAAGGAGGGAGAATAAGATCTTGGACTATAAGGAGAACTTGTGAGCTGCATTTTCCTTCAGTTCTAGGATGAATGATTTCATGTGAGCTTCATCTGATGCCAGGTTGTCCACAAGCTGTTCGCTTTCTCATCTTCACTGGGCATTAATGTTTATAACTAGTAGGTTGTTTAGGCTGTGGCACTTGGGTCGCTGATTCAGGGTCCAAATTTGCCAGCCAGGTGCTGTATCAGCATCAGCATCACTGAGCAGTCAGTGCAGGGAACATCCAAACTGGAGATTGCTTCTCTAAGATGTTCAGTGCAGACACATAGTTGGTGTATGTCCTTTGCTTCCAGTGAAATTAGAATTCCAGTAGAGTTGTACATTAGCTGCACAAGCGCAAGTGCAGATGCTGCAGTCATTCAGGGGCAAACACTCAAACAGACTGGCAGAATGTAGCCAGAGGCCCACTTGTATTCGGATGGCAGAATCTCAAAACTGGTAAATGAACCAACAGGAGAGAATGACCCGGCAGAGAGAAGAAGGTGTTACCAGAGGAAATCCACATTCAGTCCCTCTGATAGTATTGGAATGGCAAGGCCAATTCTTTTGTTTTTGCTGTACATTGAAGACAATGGGTTTGAGATTAAAAGATGAACATGAGAGAATACATCAGAATTTCAGAGTTCACTTCCTGATGTTTACATCTGTATGCGTTAAACAACTTATGGTACCTTTTATTTGAATCCACCCATTTTTCAAGTGATCAAAAGAATTGGAAAATGTGACTAACAGCTGTTTCTTGTTGACCAGGAAGTGTAGGTAGTATCATGATCTGGGCTTGCATGGCTGCTTCTGGAATGGGCTCTGTAATCTTTATTGATGATGTAACACATGATGGTAGCAGCAGAATGAATACAGAAATCTACAGAAACATTCTGTCTGCCAATCTAAATAGAAATGCATCCAATCTGATTAGGTGGAATTTCATCATGCAGCAAGACAATGACCCAAAACACACTGCCAACACAGCAAAGGACTTCATCAGGGGGAAAAATAAGAGGTTTTAGACTGGCCAATTCAATCACCAGACCTTAACCCAGTTGAGCATGCATTTCACCTCCTGAAGAGGAGACTGGAGGGAGAAATCCCCCAAAACAAACAACAACTGAAAGAATGTGAAAGAAATCACAACTCGACAAGGATATTGTCTCTTACCGCGCTCTCCTGTCGAAATTCTCATCTGATGTGACTTTTGCTAAGACTACCTTCTACAAGGAAAAGCTGTAAGCTTCTGCACAAGATCTTTTCTTCACTTCTTAACCTTCGTCACTCCTCCTGCTCTGTCCTCTAAAGACTTTGCCACCTTTTATGATGGGAAAAAATCTGCCAGACCTTCACTCCTACCCCAACTCCTACACTACACATTCAGGATTCCCCTTCTCTTTTGCTGGCACATTTTTCTCATCTAGCAACAGAAGAGATCCTGCAAGTCATCTTGTCCTGCAATCCTACCACCTGCCCATTGGATCCAATCCCTTCCACAATGCTCCAGACCATCTCACAAGACCTCCTCCCCTTCATCACTACTATCATTAATGGTTCCATGGTCATGTACCAAGTGCATGCAAAGGTTATTCCCAACCTGGAGAAATCCACTCTGTCTGTGTCGCACAAGGCTTAGTACTTGGTTCTCTTCTGTTCTCTCTCTATATACTTAATCTCTTGGTAAGGTCATATCCTCACATGGGTTTTCATACCACTGCTATGTGAAGGACAGTTTATTTATCCTCTCCATTCCTCACTCTCATTCTCATGTTTCTGCTCAAATTTCAGCGGGTCTGGCAAACATCTTATCATGGATGGCATGATAAGATCAGCTGACACTTAACCCCAGCAAAACTGAACTTCTGTTCATTCCAGGTGATTCAACCCTACATCAGGTTCTTGTGATCTCTCTGGACAACTCTCAGATCTCACCTTCAGTCACTGCACTCATTGTGATTTCTCCTTTACAACCTCAGAAGGATTTGTCCATTTCTATCCAGACATGCCACTCAGGTGCTTGTTCAGTCATTTGTCATTTCAAGACTGTACTACTGCAACTCGCTCCTGGCAGGTCTGCCTCTTTGCTCCATTTGACCTCTGCAACTGATCCAGAATGCAGCTGCAAGAGTTGTTTTCAACCTTTCTAAGTTCCCCCACACCACCCCATTGCTACACTCCACTGGCTTCCTGTTGCTGCCCGCATCATATTTAAAACACTGATGCTTGCCTACAAATCCAAAAACAGACCAGCACACACCTACTTTAAAGCACTTATGACACCCCACACTGCACCACTCTCCCTCTGATCCTCTAGCACTGCTTGACTGGTCCCACCATCTCTCAGAGTACAAGGAAGGCATGCATCAAGGCTCTTCTTTGTTCTGGCACCTAGGTGGTTTTGTTTGAGGAGTTGATAACCAAGTCATTGTAAGTTTTTTCTTTTTCATTTCCCTAAAACATTTCTATTTGTTTTTCCACTTTTGTTCATTTCAGTTTCATTGTTTCAGTTTCAAACCTGCAATTTTAACAGGGGTGTGCAGACTTTTTATATCCTCTGAAGATGGAATCGAGTTAGCCACGTTTAGTCAGGAGGTTGCAGGGGCTCTGTGACTGAGCATGCATGGTAGTGGAGACTATACAGTATGATGATGGAGAACCACTCACACACACTAGCAGTACATGTTCACTGATGGTGGGAAAGAGCACAAAGGAGTGAGAGGTGAATGTTATAATGAGCAGCAGTATAGTTTGCGGCTAACTTGAGGACAGTGTGGGAGTAATAAATAACAAGGCAAGCAATGAGGAAAACCATCTCAATCTAGTTGCCACAGAGTTCCAAATGACTCCAAAAAGTATGCAATACACTTACTGCAGCCATGTAGCAATGAGAGAAGTTGAGAGAAGTCTATGACCTGCTTTGGAGAATAGGTTTGTGACTGTAGCCACAAGCTGTTATGCAGTTTCACTTCAGATGTGTGAGGCCATACAACAGCAGTATCAGTAACTTTATGATTTTGTTGAAGGCTAGAGCTTACAGGGCAAAACAAGGTGCATTTATGAGTACTTTACTATTTACTATTACTCTAACATTTTTGTACAAACTGGCCTAACATATGAAAAGAAATATGCTTTTAGTTTTAGTAGAGTGGCTCTGTATCTCAAAAAGTGTATGCATTGTGCACAGGGCAACATATGTCTGCTGGGTCACAAGAAAATAATCATTTAATTGATTTAAAAAAATATTAACTTGTACATTCTTTGCATACTATGGATATAAAAAGTCTACACACCCCAGTTAAAATGACAAGTTTTTGTGAAATAAAAGAATGACAATAAGATAAATCATGTCAGATCTTTTCTTACCTTTAATGGGCAACTGCAAAGTATACAAATAAAGTGTAAAGCAATCAGAAACCACTATAGGAAAAAAAATAAAAATAAAAAACTTACAATAACCTGGTTGCATTAGTGTGCATACCCCTAAACTAATACTTTGTTGATGCACCTTTTGATTTTATTACACCACTCAGTCTTTTTGGGTAAGAGTCTATCAGCTGGCATATCTGGACTTGGCAATATTGTCCCAGTCTTTGTTGTAAACATATTCTAGATCCATCAAATTGTGAGGGCATTTCTTGTGCACAGCCCACTTCAGGTCACCCCACAGATTTTCAGTTGAATTCAGGTCTGGGCTCTGGCTAGATCATTCAAAAAAATTGATATTCTTTTGGTTAAGCCATTCCGCTGTTGATTTGGATGCATGCTTTGGGTCACTGTCATATTGAAAGGAATAAATTCCTTTTCATCTTCAGCTTACTAGCAGACACCTGAATGTTTTGCACTAAAATCAGCTGGTATTTATAGCTATTCATGATTCTCTCCACCTTGATAAAACCTGAAGTTCTGGCACAAAAAAAGCAGTTCTAAAGTATAATGATGCCACCTTCATGCTTCACCGTGGGTATGGGTTCCTTTTGTTGATATGCTTTTTTTGTGCCAAACATACCTTTTGGAATTATGGCATTATTATACCTTTTGGAATTGGTCTCATCAGACCATAATGCATTTTGACACATGGTCTGGGGTGATGTAGTTGGGCTTAGATGTTTTTTTGTGAGAAAGGGCTTCCATCTACCCACCCTACCCCATAGGCCAGACATGTGAACAATAGCGAGATTGTTCTCTCATGTAGAGAGTAATCAGTACTTGTTAGATATTCCTGCAGAGACTTTGGTCTCTAGGCAGCCTCTCTAGTAAGTTTTTGTCTTGTCTAAAATTTAATTGATGATAGCTGTATGATAATTTTTGTCCTAAAATTTAATTGATGATAGCTCAATAAAAAAAAAATTTTTGTCCTAAAATTTAATTGATGATAGCTGTATGATAATTACTTTTCAACATGAGACTGAATGTGAATGGTTCATTCTGAACACAGCCACATCCCCGATTATAAAAAAGGTGTGCACACTTAATCAATGTATGGATATTATCCAATATTATGGATAAAGTCTGTATCCCATGAATAAACCATTTACAAGTGTCTAATTTGCATTTTACTGAGCAGAGAACAAGACTGTAATTAACCCCTATACTGCATGTTTTCCTTAAAATAAAGTGTTACCAAAATATATAATTTGCATGGTACAGACTGCCTGTTAATGGAACAATGAATTATTTATTAATAGTGAATAATTATTATTCACTATTCACTGAGGCCCTGGACTACAGAGACTCATATAAAAGATTTTAATAATGGAGCCTATTGTGTAAAACGCTGAGCACAAAATATATATTTTACACTGTATTAGAGAGCCTCCTAGTGGAAGATAGAGTAAAGGTGGAGTTAGTGGGGGCCAGTGAGCACATTTTTATAACTCCACCTGCACATGGTCCACACAGTCTATGCGCTGCTCTTTAAATAACAGTTGACCAATATGTATTCACTAAGGACTGTTTTATACTTCTGCTTTGAAGCACCTTTGCATTTGTGCGTTATGAAGCAGAGAGGGGCTTTATGGGTAAATGTGGAGTGCAGATATACACCGATCCACCCATATGCATTTTTTTGATCAGTTAATAGTTGATACTATCTATGATCAAAGAAGCTGGCCTCAGGCAAGTGCTGAAAATAATCCTGGACCGCCAGATCCCAACCTCAATACTAGAAAAACTGAACTGGACCCCAGATGCTACAAACACAAGCAGGTGTGCTGCTTAAACAAACACCCAGACAAAGATCTCAAGCAAACGGTGCTATAGATCTGCACTGCTAATCCAACTAGAAGGACTCCTACTGATGCTAGAATCAGTGGAAGAAATGAAAGCCATGAATACAGATATTATTGCTGAAGCTGATAATAAGGAAATGTCACAAAAGGTGGTAAATGAAGATGAAGACAGTGATCCTCCAAAAACAAAGACAAGACAAAAAGAATGAAGGATAAGAAGAAGATATCAGAATCAGAGCTGAAAACAGGCCGAATGAAAGAATGGCAGATGATGTCACCTGTGACACGACAGATGAAGTGCAGACAGAATGGAGATGGAGAATCTGGGAAGGGTGAGATCAGATAGAATCAAATAGAAAAAGAAGAGTAGAGAAGAAGGCAAGTAAAACTGATGATGATGACAGAAATTATGGAGGATGATTGCACTGGAAATAGAGGACAAGATAAGGAGTGTGAGGTGAGGAAGAAGAAAAAGATGCTTTTGCTCCAGACAGTACAAATGGAGATGAGAGCTGGATGCAAGCTGCTTGGAACACAGGCCAACCTCACCATCACCCAGCAAGAAGGATGATAAAACTCAGTGTTGTGGGGAACAAGGCACCTCACACTGTTGTCTCACTGGCTGAAAGACGACGAAACCACAACTTCGCAAGCAGGTTCCAGTCCCCAGGAGGACCTGAACCTGACTCCCTTTGTTGATGTCTCTGGCTACTGCCCAAAGGGGGAAGAGAGAATTACTGGTTGGGCAGTGGACAACAAGGGAAAATCAGCCAGACGTGGAGCAAGCAAAAAGACAGGAACACAAATAGCAGAGATCCTCACCCTAACAGCAACTAAGAAGTATTCCAAAGGTAAAATGGCCAACATCACTGAATCCAGATATTAGGACTCCATGACTTTGGACCCTTATGGAATTCCTGGAGCCTACTAACAACATCTGGGAAGGCATTACTGCACCAAAAAAATCACAATTGAAAAGCCCAAAGAAGTAGCTGGCATAACAATATCAGCCCACATCAAATCCACTCCAGATGTAGAGAGAGGAAAAATTCAATGCCAAGAAGGAAAAGAGTGTGAAAACAAGGAATAAACCTCAATGTCTGACCTGGAGACCAACTTCGCTACAATGAAGCCTTAAATATGGACCTCTGGGCCTCTGGACTGAGATGGCTGGAACCCAGATCTGGACGTGGGTGCCCAATAAAGATGAAAGGCCACCAAACACAGAACAGCTGATTATAATGGCTGTAAATACTTTGTACCTGACAGTCTGCAAACCTCTGACCTGAAGACTGGAGGTACTGACTGCAGGCATGAGAGACTGTGGACAAAAGAGGGTCACTGGAGAGCTAAGGGAGGGATCTTCCTGTTTGATCCCAAGCCTCATTTATTACTCTCCCTTACCTCTGAGGTATTGGGATGCAAAGAGTCAGAGAGGTGGATACTTGCAGATATAACCCAATCTTGCAGTAAAGAGGAGGGTCAGTATCAAATGGAAGTGAAGAGTCAATGCCAATTCAAGCATAGATACATACCAAAGATCATGCTGACCCCCAAGCCTAAATCAGCTTCTTATTCATTTTCTTTTGGTGAAAAGACCATCCCTTGCACCAAAGGTATGTCAGTGACTCTAGGGGAAGTCACAAGGTACGGGCTGAAGGACAATGTGTGAACTGCATACAAATAATGTGTACAAATACTGTGTCCTATGATCAGCCAGGAGATCCGCTGTTTCAGAATGATCATTCAAACACGTTATCGGTTATACTGTAATTCACAGGGAATTATATGATGGATTCTACACATAATCTAAGACTAATAATAAACACAGCCAAGCAATTTGACTGTACCAAGACAGCTAAAACGACCTTACTGGCTTCCTGCCATATGAATTAAAATCTTGGCCTTTGGGACATAGTTCCTGTTTTCAAATCATTTGCCGGATTTTTCTTGTCAGCATTAAAACTATTTGATTAAAACTGAGAGACCTGACAGAGCTCTGGTTATAGGAGACTCTATCTTAAGGCATATGAAATTAGCTAGGCCTTAGCTAGGCACCAGCAGCTTTAGTTAGGTGTATAACGGGAGCCAGGGCACCGGATATAGCAGGTAAACTTAGGGTCTTAGGCAAAAATAGGGTTTCAAAGGTAGCACATAGGACCTAAAGATATACACCCTTTTTAGTCAGAGGTTACCAAGAATAACATTGTAGAGGTGTGTAAATTATCGAAGGCGATGTCTGATGTGGTAATATGCTCTGGCCCCATCCCAATGTGGCATGGAGATGTAGCTTACAGCTGAACTGCTGGATGTCCAGGTGGTGCTCTGAAAACAATGTAGGTTTTACTGATAATTGGAGTAGTTTTGAGGGCAAGGTATCCAGCACCTTTGATCTGAAGCTAAGACTGTTTAATATTAGATCTCTTACATCTAAAGCACTTATTGTTAATGAACCTATTGCTGGATCAGGATTTTAATGTACTGTGTTTAACAGAAACGTGGATGAAACCAAATGAGCATGTAGCATTAAATGAAACTAGTCCTCCTGGATATAGGATACAGTCCCTGATAAGTCTACTCAGCCGAATCCACTAATTATTGTTTTCAGACCCCAGGGCCGTATTCTGAATTTCTTTCTGGTTGTTACTTTAGACAAAGCATTAATTGTTGAAGACTTTAATATTCATCTTGATACTCCACAAGACTGACTGAGAACAGTGGGTGTGTCCATTCTAGATTCAGTAGGGGTTAATCAGAACATAATAGCACTCACTCATAATGGTGGTCTTGATCTAATACTAATATTTGGATAAAATATAGAAAATATAGTCACACTTCCACAGTCTGAAACTATCTCAGATCATTACCTCATCTCATTTAAAATGTGTCTTAGTCATAATATATGCACTTTGCCACACAAAAATACATTCATGTCAGCTACTGAACATAGTTTTATCAATAATTTCCCAGAGTTATCAATTTTTATTGGATCACCGTCTGTACCCACAGAACTGAATGCTAAGTCAACGGTCCACTAAACTCTAGATAATGTAGCTCCACTTAAAAGAAAAATAATTAGAGAGAAAAAACTAGCACTCAAGTATAATCATCACACATGCAGACCACCTTTTAAAACAGACCACTCAAAATATATATATATATATATGTATATATATATATATATATATATAAAACATAAATGGCACCTAACTAAATTGACAGTATTTCAAACAGCATGGAAGAGCCTCCTGAGCTATAGAAAAGCTATTAGTGCTGCTAGATCAACTTATCTCTCCACCCTCATAGAAGATAACAAAAATAATCCTAGATTTTTATTTAATACTGTGGCAAAGTTAAGCAAAGACCACGACAGAAGCATGTATGCCATCAATAGGTAGTAGGAATGACTTCATGTATTTTTTCATTGACAAAATTGAACATATCAGGCAGAAAATTCAGACTATTAATTTAAAGCCAGACAATTTGATAACTAACCAAGCAGACGTCAATATGACCTTATCAGATCAGTGATAAGAACGTTTAAATCCCCTTCGAGGGACCGAACAAATTTCACCAATTTTCTCATCAAATTCATTGACTTGTGTACTAGTTCCCTTATCTACACGTTTCTTCAAACAGATACTACCAGAATCAATCAAACCTCTTTAAAAAATAATCAACTCTTACCTTAGTTATAAGAATGGTTATGTACCTAAATCCTTTAAACTAGCAGTTATCAAATCCCTGATTAAAAAACCTGACCTTGACCCCTGTCAGCTGTTCATTTATAGGAGAATATCAAACATCCCCTTTATTTCCAAAGTCCTAGAAAAGGCCATGCTCATACATACATAGGAATAGCATTCATGAAATCTATCAGTCAGGATTTAGGCCTCATCACAGAGATAGCGCTGGTTGATGATGATAGTGAAGTGGTAAATGACCTACTACTGGCCTCTGACCAGGGTTGTGTCTCTTTGCTTGTATTGCTTGACCTTAGTACAGCTTTTGACACCACTGATCATAATATTCTCCTCGATAGACTAGAAAATTGAAGTTGTTGGAGTTAAGGGAACAGCCCTCTCCTGGCTCAGGTCTTATTTGACTGATCGTTATCAGTTTGTAGATGTAAATGGTGATTTCTCTATGCCTACTAAGGTAAAATTTGGTATTCCACAAGGTTCTGTTTTAGGCTGACTGCTTTTTTCTCTATGTATGTGAGGCAGCAGGGGTTGAGAGAGAGAGAGATAGCTGGCGGAGCTCACGAGACATGCACACACACACCCATACACATGCCAAGGAGTGTGAACTTGAACTTGACGGAGTGAATGCTGTGAGCCTGTGACAGACCCTTTTTCTGTCAAGCTGTTCTGGTTTGTTTTTGAAAGTGCACTGAAAAGCACGGACTGAATAAACGTAAGCTCGGAGCTTAGCTAAAATTCTGTCTTCCTCCAGATGCTTCCTTCCAGCGTCAAGATGGCATCCCTCTGCAAGATGGCAGCCATTGGCCGGACACCTGAGGAGCACCACTGACGCCTCCAGTTGCTGCATCTCCTCGAATTCGGCCACCCCTTTGCTTATGCGCAGCAGCTGAAGGACTCCTGTGGCCAGTGGTTGATAGCAGAGGAGTGTGATGTGGAACAGATCATCAAGCTGGTGATATTGGAGCAATTCACTGGTCAACTCCCGACAGGAAAGGCGGAGTGGGCCCAGTGCTACTGACCCACATCACTGGACGAAGCCATTCAGCTGGCGGAGGATCATGTGATGGCAATCACTGGTCCAGGGGTCTCCCTTTTTCCTCCCTCTCTCTCTCTCTCTCTCTCTCTCCTACTCCTCCCAGGGTCCCAGCTCCCTGGAACCCAAGGTGCAGGAGCCCCAAAACTGGCTCCCTGAACCCTGTTTCCTTCCCGCTTTCCCCCTTCTCCTTCACCTCTGATGTCTCCCCCAACTCCCACTCTCTCTATACAAGTAGAACCTTGTTTGTCCACCAGGACTGGGGCAAAGCCCAGGTAGGTATGCAGACATGGCAGGAAAGCCAGGCATTTCCAGGATCAACGTTCCCTCATGGAAGAGGGAACGCTGATCTGGATCTCTGACAAGGGACAAGGGACAAGGGAGTACACATCAGGCCTTGGCTGGACTCAGGATGTAACCAGACCACGGTCCATCAAAGCCTGATTCAGTGTGGGGCATAGGGAAATGCACGAATGGTGAAGGTGAGGTGTGCTCATAGGGATGTTCAGGAGTATCCGCTGGTGCCAGTCATAAAATTAAATCATTAAATTCTGGGGGGTAAAAGCATAAAGTGGAGGTGGCGGTTAGTCCTTTCCTCTCCCATCCACTAATTCTTGGGACAAACTGGCCGGGGTTTCAGGCATTAGTAAGGGAAATATTTGTGGATGGGTCCTGCAGTAGCAAGGCAGGTGTGGAATGTGCACAGCAGTGGCTGGGGAGGCGGTGCTGGGGCCATCGACGACAGCTCTGCGTCAGGGGGACACAAAGTGTGGGGAGGGCTTCACTCCTCCACCCTTTGCAGGGATTCTCTTCGGGAATTTCCCCTTGGAGCAGTCACGCGACGAGACCCTGAAGCTTGAACCTTGAACCTTGAAGCACGCCTTTGACCTAGTGAGAGTAATTGATGGTCAGAAAATTCAGCCCAATGTTGTGCTAATCCCATGGCTGGGCATTTTGGGCAGGACAAACCCTAATTTGTCTAATGGCTCATTTTTATATATGTAGGTACAAATCAGTACCTAAATAATTTTGGTAATTTACAGTAGCCTGTCTTCCCACTCAGAAACAATTATACTATAGGTTACACAACAATAGTAGCTTGTTTCTGTTTTTCACTGTACTGTCCATGTAAAAGTTATAATATTTCACAATATACAGCAATTCCTATTAACATACTTACTATGAAGAGTAGTCATTCTGTGTGAATATTATCACACTAGAATGTATTGGGTGTATTTGTGCACTAATATTTTAAGCTAATTATTTGACCAAACATTGGTATAGAATTTTAGAACGTACATGGGGCAAAGTAAAATTCTTGTGTTAAGGTGTCAAGGTGTTATTCTGGGTGGTTGTGATTACTGGACCTGAATTTCTAAATGTTTGACGCACAGTACCAGACAAAGGTTTGGACACAGTCAAAATGATATTATATTTTAGATTCTTCAAAAGTACTCTTCAAAGTTGTTGACAGCTTTGTACACAAACAGTGTCATGCCATGCCTCTGAGACTGGGAAAACATGTCTCTGACTCCCGGACCATCAGTACTGGTTCCCCCCAAGGCTGTGTTCTTTCTCCTCTACTCTTCTCCTTGTACACCAACAGCTGCACCTCCAGTCATCAGTCCGTCAAACTATTGAAGTTTGCGGATGACACCACCCTCACTGGGCCCATCTCTGAGGGGGATGAGTCTGCCTACAGGTGGGAGATTGACCATCTGGTGACCTGGTGCAGTTAGAACAACCTGGAGCTCAATGCTATTAAAACAATGGAGATGGTGGTAGACTTCAGGAAGAACCCAGCCCCACCGGCCCCCATCATCCTGTGTGACTTCCCAGTGGATACTGTGGACTCCTTCTGCTTCCTGGGAACCATCATCACCCAGGACCTCAAGTGGGTGCTGAACATCAACTCTCTGATCAAAAAAGCACACCAGCGGATGTACTTCCTGCGGCAGCTAAAGAAGTTCAACTAACCAAAGACAATAATGGTACACTTCTCACCTCCTCCATCACCATTTGGTACGCTGCTGCCACTGCTAAGGACAAAAGCACTGCCACCTCTTCAGGACCTGTACACTTCCAGAACCCTGAAGCAGGCAGTTAAGATTGTGGCTGACCCCTCTCACCCTGGACACAACCTTTTCGATGCACTCCCCTCCAGCACAAGGCTGCGGTCCATCAAGACTAAAAGCTCACGCCACAAAAACAGTTTCTAGCCATCAGCAACTGGCCTCATCAACAATACCCAGGACCCACCATGGTCTCTTACCTGCCTCCATGGACATTACACATTACATTAACGAAAAACCCCACTTTTCTGTTTCATGTGCGTTACATTAACGCACACAACTCAGACTACTATACTGCACCTTCTTACTTCGAACTGTGAGCATTTGCACTGGCCCACATTTGCACATTCTGCACTAATGTACAGTTAATGTTTCTATTTATTTTTTTTTCCCTAAATTTTTATACTTCAGTATTTATGCTCATAGTGGTTTACCTTATTAAAACTCTTTTTATTTCTTGTATTTTACTGTTACTGTACTAAGCACCAGTACACCAAGACAAATTCCTTGTACATGTAAACCCATGGTACTTGGCAATAAAAGTGATTCTGATTCTGGCAGTCTTACAGAGTTTCCTTTTGCTGAGCACTTGGCTGCTTTTGGGGCATTTAAGAAAATTTTCCAAAATAATCATATATCAATTTCACGATTTATATTTTCCTTAGAAATCAATTATACAGCCCCTGAGATCACAGTGTCTTTAAGATTCAAATATGCAACAGATATAACCTTTATCTATTATTACCTACACCCGTATACACTAGCCAGCTCTTCTAATGTCCCGTATTTTCCATCGAGTTCCTCATTCTTCTGACTGCCCTTTCTTCTCACCTATAACATTCATTCATTCATTCTTTCTCTCTCTCTCTCTCTCTCTCTCTCTCTCGCGCGCGCGCGCTCTATCTCCCCTCCCCCTCCCCTCACGTCTCGCTCCCCACCCCCACCCCCACCCCCGCTGTAATCCTCTTTCGCGGTAGCGCGCATGCTCAGTAGCGCCCCCAATTCCTCTACTCCTCTCTTTAATGGCTGCGGGATGAAGCGAATAGAGTCGAGGTCTGCGTGTCTTTTTTCGCTATGGATGCCGCTTCCCTGAGTCTGCTACGCGCTGTATTGCCCTTCAAGCATGGCTGACATTCGACCGGAGAAACGTCGCGAATCGTAGCCTAGAGGAGTTGCGGTGGTTACTGGTTCTGTAAGTGGACTATGTTTTTGGTTCTGCAGAAACGGTTGATTCAGCAGGGACTAGCAGTGCTCCCATGTTTGGCTTTGTTACACGACTGGGTTACTAGAGTTCATCTGAGCATCTCTACAGAAGACGCATTATAACGTTATCAGAGCACCATAGACCAGTCTGAACGTTATTAGACCATTCTGTTGCAATCTTGGTTGTGCTAAATATGACTTGGGACGTACTGATAATAGAGAAGTACTCTGTATTACTCTCATTTAGGTCTTCATTGCTCACGCTAGGTCTAAGCGGTAAACGTCACCACAGAGAGCACACTAGTTTGTCTTTCTCTGCGTTTAGCACAAAATGCGTTTAGCCTATTGCACCCTGGTTTTATTATTATTATTTTTTTTTACAAGGATTGCCGTTATGCACACGCTGTTTATTTAAAATACTGCAACAGGCGTATTCTGCTTCAGATTCCCATCTAATTGGACGGTCGCACCTCATGAATTTTTAATGAGTGCTCGGTTACTGGAGTTCATTGGCATTTTCTGACTATGGCGCCCAAGGCAGCAGGTAAGGAGCAATAATACTCCGGGAAATCCCCAGCGATAAAGCTCTCCAGTGTGGCATTAGCACATAATCTTGATTTAACATCCTAAGTGTTTATAAATGATCACTGAAGGTGGTAACAAGACTCATCAGACCTATTAATTAACAAACACAGCATTGTTTATGTTATGTCTACAGTGTTGGTGCATTGTGTTAACTACACTTCTGTAATACTGAGCAACTATAAAACCCAGCTATAGACAGCATGCAAAACACGGAAGGGCAGTGGTCACTCAGTGGTGGAAACACTGTACTACTGATGGGGAGGTTGAGATTTCAAATCCAGCAAATCCCCACTCTCGCGGCCTCGAGCAGGGCCTTTAACCTTGTTTCCTCTTCAGGAATAGTGCTATGGCCCTGAGCCCAGGCTCTTTCTAAGCTGGAGTATATTCTCTTTATTGTGTGTAGAAATTAAATATATTTGGTATTTATTGTTAACTTTGTATCTTTAATCAGAGGCTAAACAATATGATTCGTAAGTTTGTTCACAAGGATGTGGGATATTAGGATAAGTGGCTTGAGCCCCTGTTATTTGTATTAAAAAAAAAAAAAATCTTGCGTCAGGGTTCCAAATGGACGTTATGAATTTTTCTGCAAACCCAAAGCTTAACCACCATACATTTTTTAAAAATTTCACATTTATAATATATGACTACTCTGTTATTTGAACATTTATTTTCAGTAACATATGTATGATGTAAGTGACTGAAAACCAAAGGCACTGACGTACCAGTTTAGTGGAAAGTGTTTTGCTGTTACAGGAAAATAATTCACACCCGGGTGGTGTGATACGGCCAGACACGAAGCAGAGGAGCCTGGTTTATAGTAGGCACAAGACTTTGTATGCACATGCAGAAGCAGCGGCAACGTGACATTGCTCACATCCTCGCTGCATCAAATGTACATCCACAAGATTTAAATGTGACATTCACTAAATGACATGTCAGAGCCAAAACATCCCTGTCCATCAGGTTTCAAACTGGAACTTAGTGTTCAGTGATTTTATGCACAGTGACGTTAAACACACTGACGAGCTTTGTCTCTCATTAAAAAAAAAAAAACTTTCCGCTGCTGTCATGAGCCCCATCTCAAATCAAAAACTCTGACCTTACATTCAAAAGTATTTACTAATATGGAAAATCCAGAAGTCACAAAACAGACCTTTTGGTAGTTTTGAAGTCTACACGAGAGGTTTTTAGAATTCAAATGCCTCTCTGAATTGTAGAACAAAACTAGAATTCATGATATCCTGATGCTGTCAAACTGCCACTCAAACATTGACAAGCACGGAAAGATCAGCTTTTCACAAATCTGCCTAATCTGATCTTGTTTGTCTAAATGGACTATTTTTAGTTCATGATGGGTTGTTATTATGCTACCACAGATACACATTCACAGGTTTAGTTAGGTAGGATTATCCTTTGGAGTTACATTTCTCCATCACTGTTCAATCATTGTACTCAGTTATTCATAGTTTCAGATGGTGATCATGATCACTCATTGTTTTTGGTATCAGGATCACATATCATCAGACATTGGTGAGCTGTTGTTTGAAGTTATTTGATCCTCTTCCTGGAACAGGATTTCACTGATGGGCTGTGAACACGATTTTTTCCCGGCCTGTCTCTGTCCAATGGCTGAAGGACATAACTATAATCATGATTGTAAATCTAGTGTTATCATGATCACTGGCAGAATTGTGCAGCATGTTGAATCTCTCGTATAAGGAAATAAAAAATGTACTGTCACTGACAGGGACTGTGAAAATGAAGGAGGTCAGGAAACATTTTGCTGCCACTATTTGAAACAGTTGAAGTTGCAAAATGTCGCCAGCAAAGAAAACAGAATAAAATACATTGAGAAATAACAGTTAAGTCAAAACTTGATGCAAAACCCTGCATCATTTAAAATGTGTTTAGGTCATCTGTACAGTTTTTTTTTTTTTTTTTTTTTTTTTTAAGATCAGATCTTTGTTATTTAAAGTAATATAAAATTGCAAAGAAAGGATGTTTGTTTCTGCTTCTCCATATTTGGAGATACAAGGTTTTCTTGTGTTTGTTTGTGTGTGTGTTTTTAACTGGACTAATTTGTTAATTATTACAAAAGTAGCCAAAAATATTGCCATTTTTTTCTTGCTACAAGCTTACAAAATAAATCCAAAGCATTGTTTCATAGGTAAGAGAAACAGATTTTTAGTGACTGTTTTTTCATACAGTGGTCATCATTGAGGATGCTCACTATATTAAATGTCTTCATCCAGTAGGTCTATTTCATGTGAATAATTTTTTTACTAGGTAGATAACAATGTACATAAAATTTTCTAATAAGATACTCAAGTCAACAAAGTTAAAGGTAAAAGGTAAGATGGTGCTAGTGTTCATTTTGTTTGCTCAAAAAGAATCAGAAACTGTCAGATGACAAAAATGACAACGTATGCTGAAAATTTGTAGTCTGGCCAAAAAAATTTTAGTACTTTAAATTTAAGTCAGAAAAGTATAGAAAATTACTTTTCCTTGATATCAGTGTTTGAAACAGCATAAGTAGCAGACAGGTGTCAAACTGGAGGTCTGCCACCATGTTTCGTTCAGTCGATGCAAGAAAGAACACAATATATTTACCCTTGAGCAATGTTAACTAGACTTCACACTGGATACAGCACGTAAGCTTATAGTGGCCACTCATTTACATTGTATATGGTCCGTCCACAAACTTCCATATAACATGCAAACTTCCAACAGTGTTTGTGAAACATGAGGGATGGGCCAACTGTATTTACAATTCAGTTCTTTTAAATGTGGTGGGACAGTGAGACAGTGAATAAACATGTACATGTAGTATTATTATTTCTTACTCAACATCAGGAATTGCAAAAGAATGATGACAGAAAGCATAGGTTGTTTTTAAAGATGCAACATGATGGTTGTTGGTGCCAGAGAGGCTGAGTATTTCAGAGTCTGTGCCCGTGATAGCCTCAGATTCTTGTTCTTGGCTGACAGGAGTGGAACGTGATGTGGTCCTCTGCTGTTGTAGCTCATCCACCTCAAGGTTTGATGTGTAGTACTTTCTGAGATGCTTTTCTGCTCAGCTTGGTTGTAAAGAGTGCTTATTTGAGTTACTATAGACCTCCTGTCAGCTAAAACTAGTCTCATCATTCTCCTCTGACCTCTCTCATCAGTAAGGTGTTTCAGCCCGCAGACCAGGTGATTTTTGTTTTTCCGTTCTGTGTAAACTATAGAGACTGTTGTGTGTGAAATTTCCAGGAGATCAGCAGTTTCTAAAATACTCAGACCAGCCCATCTGGTACCAACAACCATGCCATGGTTAAAGTCACAGAGATCACACTTTTTCTTCATTCTGAAGTTTTATATCAATATTAACTGAGTGTGCAGAACCAGTAAAAAAAAATGTACAGAATACTGTCACCTGGTGTTACTTTGTGTGTCAGAAGCACTTGATAATATTCTCGTGCTGTGACAGTTACATGCCATGGCTGATTAATGCCAGTAATATTCTGTTGTAGTTAGTGACATGTTATTTGTTAAAAGTTCTGAAGTAGTGTTAATTGCTGGAAATGCTGCAAATAAATATATTTTAAATCAATATTTTGGTATTTAATATGTTTTAAAAAATGATAGATTAATCGATTACCAAAATAATCATTGCAGCCCTAATTTAGACCCCTAATGAGCAAGCCAACAATGGCAAGGAATTGCATACTATAAAGTCAAACATGCTAAGTGTATTGAAAGTATGTTCAATATGAACATCAGGGTCTTTTGATTATAGCAGCAGGTACAAGTCTACAGTGTCCAGGTGAGATTATCCAAAGAAGAAAGGACGAAATTTGGGCATAAACTGTTATTGGGAGCAAATCTTTCGGGTATCCATGTGGCCACATCCACAGAAGCACAAAGTGAATCACAAGTGCAGAAGTATGATCAGGTTGAATCAGGCAGGTCCAAAGAGAATGCACAATACTAGAACTGTGTCAGGATCAGGCCCTGGCATCACATCAGCAAGCAGGTATGCATGTACAGTTCAACAGAGAAGTTGCTGGAGACCGAAGACAACAGAGGTTGTCGACTGAGTCTCGTGAAGGCGCAGATAGGTCGCGGGTTTATAGTTTTTATTAAAAAAAATTCTCAGTTAAACCAAATTAAGAGGGCTTGGCTAGAGAGACATTCAGTGGGTCAGGTGATCTGCAGATGGGTATAAACTAGACAAAGCAAATAAGAGAATGGGAAACAGGCATGGGTCAAAACAAAGAAGCAATAGATAAGCCTTTGCCCTGTTGGTGAGAGACTGTGGAATCGAATCCCAATGATGCCACAGCCATCCGGGGTTGGGAGTCCAAGAGTGTATAATTGGCCTTGCTCTCTAGGTGAGAGGGTAAGAAGTGTCATACTCGCTCGCTTGTCAGAGTGACACTAGCCATCTGCGAGCTCATGAATGGTTGAAGAGGGCAGTTTTCCTCTGAGTGTGTTTAGCTAGTATGATGTAGCATGAGCAGCAGTTTGAAAGAATGTGGTGGCTAGCTTTCACCCTCCCTGGTTGTGATAGGGAAGAGCTAGCTAGTGAGTGGGAATGGGCTCACTGCACAAACATTTCCGCATTCTTCTTAGTACTGCTCCTGCATTTCCAGTGCTTTTACTATACCTGTGTTGGCAATATTTTACTGTTGATGCCTGTAAAAGCTCTGAACAAAGACTTCAACCTGTATGCTTTGTCATACATACACAACTGAAAATAATTCTTATATAGCTGGACTTAAGGTCCAGGTCTGGATCTAAATATATTTTATTATGAACAGGGTACAAAATCTCGGAGTGGAAAAAAATACCTTTCTTGGCAATCTGTGTGAAATTTTGCGTGCTCCTCTTTTGTTTCCTCCAATCACGAAGGCTTTGAATCAGTTTCTGTGACAAAATACATAACTGAGACAGGCTATTGGTGTAACAGACTGTGCTAGTCAAAATATGTTTTGCTAATCAACAGTAGGGTAATTTTGCGTTCACAAAATAAAACAGCATGTTTAAAATTGCTCAGTACCAAGAAAGAGAAAGTCAGCAGTGAAAACTGCTCATTTTAAGAAACGTGGACTAAACAATACAGGTTCATTATCCCTGTGAGAAGTATGAAGCCAGCAGAGTTTCCGCTAGCCTGTAAATACTGGTTTTTGATCGTTTAAAAATTCCCAGTGTACGATAAAATCAAAAATAGATAAATATTAACACGAATCAGACATATGTTAGACAAAGTACGTTTGCAGTTGCACACCTAATTAAGATCTCTGTCTGCGCAAATATTATTTTTTTCACATTTCTCCTGTAACATATACTCTGATTAGCACTTCACTGCCGTGGAGGTTTAACTTTTCTGACAGCTTGCAAAGCCTTAAACTGTGACTACAGCCAGTTGTATCCTGAGTGGGCCACATTGGCAAAAGTAGCTTGTGTCATTCCCGTCTCTAGTGTGCACGCAGAGAGAGGCTTCTCACTGCAGAATCGCATTAATACAGCCTTGCCTAGCCCCCTTCAGGTGGAGAAGGTCACCAGGCTGATGCACATCTCAAGCCGCAGAGAAACACTGGACACATTTGATTACACTTCGGCAGCAGAGCGCTTCTCTGGCGTGAAATATCTCAGAAAATAGTCATAAAAATGAAGAGAAACAACTTAGCGTGGGAAATTATATGATTTTCTTTAATTTAATATTTCTTTGTAAATGAAAATATATGTGGCAAACTGCAGTTTAACGTTTAGCTGTGCCCTGTTTTCATTTTGAATGTTCGTCTAATTAGGTGCTAATTCCATGACTGCTGTTTATTTTGAATATTGTGGAAAAGAAATTTGACTTAATTGTTTTGTTATAATAATCGCATATGCTATGCATGGTCCACAACTTTACTGTGCAAAATAAACACCGAAATGAGATGACTGGATTTTTTCCAGTTTGTCTGATAAACTTCATCATTCTTGGACACGTTTGCTGGCACCAAAATGTCTTAGTGGAAACTTTTTCATCGTGTCAGATTTAAGTAGGAGGAAGTTATTCAGCATCCAGTGTCATCCAGTAATGTTCATTACACATTCCTCAACTTTATTAAGCTGGTGTCTCATCTGGCTTTGTTGAAACATGCAACTGTGTGTCATCAGCTAACAGTGGAAGCTAATACCATGTTTACGATCAGTGGTGTCAAAAGCTGTACTAAGGTCAAGCAACTCAAGCAAGGAGTCACAACCCTGATCAGAGGCCAGTAGTCATTTACCACTTTAACCAGCGCTGTCTTAGTGCAGTGATGAGGCCTAGCTTATAGATTCTGATAGATTTTATGAATGTTATTCCTGTGTATGGATGAGAATAACTTCTGTGCTATAACGTTATCTTGGATCTTGGTAAAGGGGATGTTTGATATTGGTCTGTAGTTGGACAGCTGACAGGGGTTGAGGTAAGGTTTTTTTAATCAGGGGTTTGATAACTGCTGGTTTTCCGTTCTTCCCTGAGTACTGGCTTATTCGTAGTAGAGGTTTGATTGCTTCTGGCAGTATCTGTTTGAAGAAATGTGTAGGTAAGTAATCTAATACACAAATTAATGATTTTGATGAAGAAATTAGTGAAATTAGCTCAGTCTCTTGAAGGGGAGTAAGCATTCTAATCGCTGATCCTATGTGGATATATTTTAAACTACATTTTTAGTTAATGAATTGTCTGGCTTTAAATTAATAGTCTGAATTTTTTTTGCCTGATATTTTGGTCCTAGTTAACTTTGCTACAGTGTTAAATAAGAATCTAGGATTATTTTTGCTATTTTCTATTAGGGGTAGAGAGATATGTTGATGTAGCAGCATAAAATCCTTTCTATAGCCCAGGAGGCTCTCCTTCCATGCTGTTTGGAATACGACCAATTTAGTCTGGTGGCATTTGCGTTCTAATTTTTGAGTGGTCTGTTTTAAGGTGCGCATGTGATCCTTGTACCAGGGAGCTAGTTTTTTCTATCTAATTATTCTTCTTTTAAATGGAGCTACATTATCTAAAGTGTAGCGGAGCATTGTCACCTGATCAAATTCCAGGGGTCAGACTGTGATCCAATCAAGGTTGATTGTCAAAGATGGAGTTTATTGATAAAACTACTGTATGTGCAGTATGTGCTGATGTGAATGTACATTTGAGGTACATACATTATAACTAAGACACATTTTAAATGAGATCAGGTGATGATCTGAGAGAGATTTAGACTGTGGAAGTGTGATTATATTTTTTTTAATCTAAACTAAATGTTAAAGTAAGATTTTGAACCCCATTGTGGTTGGGTCCTATTACATTCTGATTAACCCCTGCTGAGTCTAGAATACAAATGCTGTTCTCAGAGGCTTGTGGATTTTCAGAATGAATATTAACCCTTAGTAGTCCCAAGGGTTTTTTTGGATCCTGGAGATGTTTTGACATACCCTTACATTTGTTCTTATTTCAGTCGCTTATAGTATATTAATGGTAAGAGTCTCATTCACTGTATTCAGCAGAAATTGTGCTACAATAATATGTGAGCGACATGTATGTATATGGTTTTTTTTTTTTTTTTTTTTTTTTTTTTTTTTTTTTTTTTTTTTTTTTTTGAGAAAATCAAAAAGGCTGTCCTTTAATGAGCCCGCATCAATGAGCCTTGGGCGCCCATGACTCTGTCACTGATTCACTGGTTGTCCTTCCTTGGAAGACCTCTTTTGGTAGGTACTAACCACTGCATCCTGGGAACACCCCACAAAACCTGCCGTTTTGGAGGTGCTCTGACTCAGTCATCTAGCCATCACAATTTGGCCCTTTTCAAAGTCACTCAGATCTTAAAGCTTATCCATTTTTCCTGCTTCCAACACATCAACTTTGAGAACTGACTGTTCACTTGCTGTCTAATATATCCCACCCCTTGACAGGTGCCATTGTAACAAGATATTCAACGTTATTCAGTTCATTTTGTCAGTGGCTTTATGTTATGACTAATGTTATGGCTAATCGTGTATGTATATATACATACTTTTTTTTATATATATATATATATATACAGGTGCTGGTCATATAATTAGAATATCTTCAAAAAGTTTATTTATTTCACTAATCCCATTTAAAAAGCGAAACTTGTATAATGTATACATTCATTCCACACAGACTGATATATTTCAAGTGTTTATTTCTTTTAATTTTGATGATTATAACTGTCAACTAATGAAAACCCCAAATTCAGTATCTCAGAAAATTAGAATATTACTTAAGACCAATACAAAGAAAGGATTTTTAGAAATCTTGGCCAACTGAAAAGTATGAACATGAAAAGTATGAGCATGTATAGCACTCAATACTTAGTTGGGGCTCCTTTTGCCTGAATTACTGCAGCAATGCGGCGTGGCATGGAGTCGATCAGTCTGTGGCACTGCTCAGGTGTTATGAGAGCCCAGGTTGCTCTGATAGTGGCCTTCAGCTCTTCTGCATTGTTGGGTCTGGCATATCGCATCTTCCTCTTCACAATACCCCATACATTTTCTATGGGGTTAAGGTCAGGCGAGTTTGCTGGCCAATTAAGAACAGGGATACCATGATCCTTAAACCAGGTACTGGTAGCTTTGGCACTGTGTGCAGGTGCCAAGTCCTGTTGGAAAATGAAATCTGCATCTCCATACAGTTGGTCAGCAGCAGGAAGCATGAAGTGCTCTAAAACTTCCTGGTATACAGCTGCGTTGACCTTGGACCTCAGAAAACACAGTGGACCAACACCAGCAGATGACGTGGCACCCCAAACCATCACTGACTGTGAAAACTTTACACTGGACCTCAAGCAATGTGAATTTTGTGCCTCTCCTCTCTTCCTCCAGACTCTGGGACCCTGATTTCCAAAGGAAATACAAAATTTACTTTCATTAGAGAACATAACTTTGGACCACTCAGCAGCAGTCCAGTCCTTTTTGTCTTTAGCCCAGGCGAGACGCTTCTGACGCTGTCTGTTGTTCAAGAGTGGCTTGACACAAGGAATGCGACAGCTGAAACCCATGTCTTGCATACGTCTGTGCGTAGTGGTTCTTGAAGCACTGACTGCAGCTGCAGTCCACTCTTTGTGAATCTCCCCCACATTTTTGAATGGGTTTTGTTTCACAATCCTCTCCAGGGTGCGGTTATCCCTATTGCTTGTACACTTTTTTCTACCACATCTTTTCCTTCCCTGTGCCTCTCTATTAATGTGCTTGGACACAGTGCTCTGTGAACAGCCAGCCTCTTAGAGTGTGGTACCAGGTGTCTTCAATATTGAACCTTTTCACAATATTCTAATTTTCTGAGATACTGAATTTGGGGTTTTCATTAGTTGTCAGTTATAATCATCAAAATTAAAAGAAATAAACACTTGAAATATATCAGTCTGTGTGGAATGAATGTATCCATTATACAAGTTTCACTTTTTGAGTGGGAGTAGTGTAATAAATCAACTTTTTGATGATATTCTAATTATATGACCAGCACCTATATATAATAAAATATAAAATATATTATCGCTAATATCATCACTAATTACTATCACTACTAATATTGCCTATTCATAAAAAAAGATTTTTGTAATGCCATACATATACATACACTTTATGTATTATTACACAGAACGTAAACAAATTAAACTGTAATTAATCTGTAAAATAGAGGGTGAATATGCACTTATTTGGTGTGATTATTGCGTTGAAAACTGAATGACATGAAGAATAAATGACTAGCTCATCAGAAATTATATCCTCCACTGGATCAAGTCGCTCTTCAAAATGCAGCTGTTCATCACTGGAGTCGTGCTCTTCCACTGTACCTATTTTTTCTTTCGTGTACATTGCATAATCGGAGAATATTTGTTTTGGATTTGAATTGGTTCATTTAAAAGTAGAGTGGAAAGTGCAGCGGGAAGTGCATCCTGTTTGTTTTCTCTATTTTACAAAAGCACAACATTTTATTGTGAGTGGACACAAACAAATGTAGACCCTTTACAGTTCTGAATGATGTTTTCCTCGTTTACGCGTGACTGTAAATGAGTCTTTTAACTCGTTGCTGTAAGAAAAAAGCCAAGTGATCTCACAGGCACCTCCATTGACTCTTAAGGGTTAAAGTCTCCACCAGGTCTACGGAAACAAAGAAATTCAGAATACAGCCCTGGGGGTCTGTAAATAATAATTAGTAGACTTTTTTGTGGTTACATATGTTAGTATAAAGAATTTTAAATGCGTTGAATTCAAGTTCAGGTTTTGATGTAACGCCTAGAATTTCATTATAAATAACACACCTCCTCCTCTGCCAGTTAGATGTATATACAGAGCATTCAGAAAGTATTCTGACCTTTTTTTTCACATTTTGTTGTTATGTGGACTTATGCAAAAATGCTTTAAATCTACACTCAATACCCCATAATGACAAGGCAAAAACCAGACTTGTGATAACTTTGCAAATTTATTAAAAAGAAAAAAATTGAAACATCACATTTACATAAGTATTAAGACCCTTAACTCAGTACTTTGCTGAAGCACCTTTGGCAGCGATTACAGCCTGAATCTTTTTGGGTATGATGCGACATGCTTTGCACACCTGGATTTGGGGAGTTTCTGTCATTCTTCTCTAGAGATCCTCTCTAGCCCTATCAGGTTGGCTGGGGCCCGTCGATGGACAGCCATTTTCAGGTCTCTCCAGTGATGTTCATTTGGATTCAAGTCTGGGCTTTGGCTGGGCCACTCAAGGACATTCACAGAGTTGTCGCTAAGCCACTCTTGCATTGTCTTGGCTGTGTGCTTAGGATCATTGTTCTGTTGGAAGGTGAACCTTCAGCCCACTCTGAGGTCCTGAACACTCTGGAACAGGTTTTCATTAAGGATATCTCTGTATTTTGCTGCATTCAGCTTTCCTCCTACCCTGACCAGTGTCCCAGTCCCTGGTGCTGAAAATCACCACCACAGCATGATGCTCCCACCACCATGCTTCACCATTGGGGTGGTATTGGGCAGGTGATGAACGGTGCCTGGTTTCCTCCGGATATAATGCTTGGAATTGAGGCCAGTTCAATCTTTGTTTCATCAGACTAGAGAATCTTGTTTCTTGTTTCTTGCTTTTTTGTAAATTCCAAGTGGAGAGGTTTCCATCTCGCTACTCTGCCATATAGCCCAGCTAGGTGGAGTGGTGCAGTGATGGTTGACCTTCTGCAAGTTTCTCCCACCACCACACATGATCTTTGGTGCTCAACCAGAGTGACCATTGGGTTCTTGGTCACCACTCTTCCCAAGGACCTTCTCCCTGATTGCTAAGTTTGGCCAGACGGGCAGCTCCAGAAGGAGTCCTGGTTGTTTCAAACTTCTCCATTTAAGAATTCAGTGCCTCAGAAATATTTTGTAGCCTTTCCCAGATCTGAGCCTCAACACAATCCTGTCTCTGAGCTCTGCAGGCAGTTCTTCTGACCTCATGGATTGGTTTTTGCTCCGATATGTATTTTCAGCTGTTAGACTTTATATAGACAGGTGTGTGCCTTTCCAAATCATGTCCAATCAATTGAATTTGCCACAGGTGGACCCCAAAGAAAGTGTAGAAACATCTCAAAGATTAGAAATGGAATGCAACTGAGCTAAATTTCAAGTGTCATAGCAAAGGTTCTGAATACCTGTCTCAATGTGAGTTTTCAGTTTTTAATAAATTTGCAAAGTTATCACAATTCTGGTTTTTGCTTTGTCATTATAGAGTATGGTGTGTAGATTGATCTGGAAAAAAATAGTGATTTAAAGCATTTTAGCATAAGGCTGCAACATGGCAAAATGTGAATGCAGTGTAACTGTATCCGGGTGGACTAGCTTCATTTAATGCTACATACTCTTTTGGTTTAATCCATGTTTCTGTTAAACACAGTTCATTTAAACTCCTGATCAGTAAAGGTTTAATTTACAATAAGCACTTTAGATGCGGTAGATCTAATATTCAACAGTTCTAGGTTTTAACTGTAATTTTAATTAGGTTACTACAACTATCTGAGCATTTCTACCAATTCCCCCCCCCCCCCCCCCCCCGTGAGTGACGACTCATGGCAGCTAGTAGACAGTCGGTTTAGCCTGCTTGTGTGCTCCCTGGCCTTGGCTCTGGATTGTCACAGATTAACTAGGCCTGTTCTAAGACTATGAGCTATGCTGCAAGAAATTTACACACCTATATTGTTACTGTTTGTACCATTTAACTGAAGAAGGCCTATATCATTAGCTTCTACATAAATAACTATCTTTTGAAAACCTAGCTTTGAAAATGACATAATATTTTCTGAAGCCTCTCAGGGTCTCAAGCCTCTCAGCCAACTTTGTCAACAAATGTAAATAGCTTATTGTTGTTGTAGTTCTCAGATTAGCGACTTCTAACTTTGACATTCTACATACGGTTTGA